>NW_017729007.1:7305551-7320383 GCF_001723915.1 Gavialis gangeticus | reverse complement strand
TGATTTTTGCTGCATATAACACACCCTGGAATAAGATATGCACCTTGTTTTTGAAAAGCAGAATGAAGAACAAGGCCTTTCCTTGTAGTAAGTAACTATGTAGTAGCAGCTAGGAAGCTGAGGGTACTCATTTGCTCTTCTCCCTGTGCATTGTTGCAGACTTTTGCTTTTACCCATTGAGTAGCAGAAATTGTTTTTATCATATTTTTCTCATATAATGCAGACTTCAATTTTCAGCAACTTGATTTTGGGATGCACATTGTACGTGAAAAAATATGGTATTTGCTTCGTAAGTCATTTTTCAGATTTTGATTCTAATTACAACTTCTAAAAAATGAGCACTTTTTCAGCCATTTATGAGTTTTGTAAAGTAGACAGTGTAACTGTCCTGCTTTAAATACATTCTGACTTCTTATTTATCTATATTTTGGTCAAGTGGTGGGTACCCTTGGAAAATAAGAATCATATAAATAGGATAAATTACAATGTACTTTCACAGGAATAACCCGAATATTGTTTGGTACCTTATATTAGTATCTAACACTTGGTGTAATCAGTATGTGTTCTGCTCAGCTTAACTAACAATGGGTTTACACTCAAGTTTTGCAAGACTGAAATTACAGAGCTGACTATGTGCAGTGTATAAATTCTAATATGTGAGATCTAATTTGTTCCAACTCTTCCTGCAAACAGGTCAAGAAAGTTCAAGATTTGATTGCATTTATCGTTCAGTGAACTTACAAAGCATGTCAAAGGTAGCCACCTGGTTTTTTTGCAGGTGATGTTCAGGGATTTATAAAATCTGCTGCTAAAGTCTCTGAAGCCAAATCCTAAACCTTGTATTTCAATATGCACTTGCCTGCATAAGAGTAATTAAAATAGAATAAAAATACTTAAATACTTTAGGGCATTGTCTTTCGTAGATTGCTGAGACAAAAAGGATAGCAGGATTATTGCAAGATTAGATGTGCCAGAGTCTGGAAATTTTAAAAAATAATAGTTTTCTTCTATTGTATTGACTTAGGTACTGAGTTAAAATTGGTCAAGTCTCCATTCATAATTTCTTTGTCAAATGTAAACTTTCTTGTGATTTAACCATCAATAAATATAAAATACTGATTTAACCTTAATTTAACAACTACCTATGGAACATGACTAAAATGATTTGTAAATTGTCCCTATTTTAAATATATATATTTATTTAAGATTAATGAAAAAAACCCCAAGAATTCTCATCTGAAAACTAGCCCACTGATCCTTTGCATTAATTTGTTTTTGTTTAGATGTTCTTAAACATATCGGTGATCAGTGTTTTCCATTTCAGTCGGTGCTGCTCAAACACCTGAAACTACAGGCCAAATGAGTGATGCAGGGATGGCTTGTGAGCCAGATCCCACACATGTGGTCACTCCAGGGGTGCCGGATCTTGCTGTGTGGTGGTCTGACTCTGCACAATGGATCTAGGTGGGCATTGACCTAATCCCATGTGCCATATTTGGCCATGTGCCCACTCTGAGCCCACATATGGTCTGATCCTTTGCACTGGATCCAGCCATGAAGCAACCCCACACACTGACCTCACCATGTACTGATGTGATCTACCATGCAGGCCCACGTCACTGTGAGGACCCAGGAATTTGGCAGCAGGGCAGTGGCAATTAATACTGCCACTACCAACGGCCAAATTTCCAGACTTGTTGGGAACCCCACAGTCCAGATGACAGCTGGCTTGTGGGCCAGAGGCTGAGCAGTACTTAAATCAAATTGTGATATTAATAAGAGACCTCTACTCTATTATTTAAATAAAGGCATTGTGGACTAGCAATCTAAAGAATATTTGCTTTTTATTTATTAGGATGTGTGATTATCTAGAAGTGGCATCTGCTTCTTCAGTGTTAGAATATGGAATCATGGAAGGATAAAAAATTAGGGTTGCAAGGAACCTAAGGAGGCCATGATTTGAGCAACCCCCTGTTCAAACCAGAACCATCCCCAGCTAGATCATTCCATCCAAGGCTTTACCTAGCTCTGCCTTAAAAACCTCCAAGGACTGAGATTCCACCACCTCTCTGGGTAACCTGTTCCACTGCTTTACTACCCTCCTAGTGAGAAAGTTTTTCCTGATTTCTACTCTAAACTTCCCTTGCTGTAGCTTCATACCATAGGTCCTTGTTCTGTCACCTGATACCACTGAGAACAGTCTACCTCCATCATTTGGAACCACCCTTCAGGTAGTTGGAAGCTGTTATTAAATTCCCCCTCAGTCTTAGAATCAGAAATTTAGGGTTTGAAGGGACCCCAGACAGGCATCTAGTTCAACCCTCTGCTCAAAGCAGGACAATCCCCAACTAAATCATTCCAGCCAGGACTTTGTTGAACCAGGCTTTAAAAGCCTCAAAGGATTGAGATTCCACCGCCTCTCTAGGTAACCTGCTTTATCACCCTCTGAGTGAGAGAATTTTTCCTAATATCTAACTTGAACCTCCCTTGCTGCAACTTGAGCCATTGCTCCTTGTTCTGTTATCTTCCACCACTGAGAAAAGTCTAGCTCAGGAGTGTATAATTATTTCAGCTGGAGGGCCACTTAATGAGTTCAGATGAGCTATTGAGGGCTGCAAGGGTTATCCCACCCCTTGGCAGGTGCTCTGCCCCCCGGTTGCCATCTTGGCACTGAAAGTCCCAGCCCTAACCCCTGACCTTTGCCACTGGAAGTCCTTCCACTTGGCCCCTGACCCAGAAGTATTTGTTTTGGGAGGGGAGAGTTGCCATCTTGAAATAAAAAAATAAAACAAATCATTTAGTAGAAGTCAAACACCTACTATAACATATTTAAATTTTATTACAAAAAATATTTTTGTCATGATTTGTGTTTGTATCGTGTATGCATAATAACTCAGTGATTGCATAATAACTCAGAAATAAAGTCTTACCCCAGTATATTGTGTTGGGGGTGGATGTGTGTGTGTGTGTATGGTGGGGGGGTGTATGGGGGAGGGTTTAGGGGGTGTGGCTATGTGTGTGGGGGCAACAGGCTATGCTGGGGCATGTACACATGGCGGGTTGTGGGGGTAGGGTGTGGATGTGTGGGGTGTGAGAGGGTGGGGAATGTGGGGGACCCCCACACACACTCCCCCCCATGGCGCACAGCCCTCACTGCCTGTAGCAGCAGCTGGTGGCTGGTGCTCAGGGCCTGCACAGGCACTGCCACACCAGCACTGCACCTGGTGTCAAGAAACGCAGCCAGGCTTGCCTGCCTCCATCATGTGGGGCTCTATGCGGTGCATGTGCAGCTCCTGGCACCTGCATGTCAAGGGGGCAAGCCCCACATGATGGAGCAAGCTGTCTTCACCTGCCCCTGCTGTGCAGGTCTAGGGACTCGGCTGGGAAGCAGGGGGAAGCTGGGCTCAATTGCAGGAAAGGCAGCGAGCTCCATCACTCAGTGCTTGTCCCAGTGGCGTGCGAGCATCAGGAGCTGCACATGCACTGTGCAGAGCTCTGCGTAATAGAGGTGGGCCAGCCTGGCTGCACTCCTTGCAATGATGTGCAGTGCTGGCTGGAGATGTGCACTGCCAGGCAGCAGTGTCTGCATGGGCCCTGAGTGCCAGCTGCCTGCTGCTGATGCCATCACCGGTGAGGGCTGTGTACCATGTGGGGGTAATGTATGGAGGGTCCCCACACCCCCTCCACCCTTCCTTATGCCTACAACCTTCCCAGCTGAGCTCCACACTCCTGCCATCTCCCTGGGCATGGACTCTGTGCTGCCACCAGCCCCAGCCCCACACTCTGCAGTCCTGCCCAGCTGCAGCTCCCATCACCCTCGACACTCCTCTACTTCATGCCCAGAACGAGCGGGGTACTGGGAAAGCCAAGCAGGTCCCCCAACAGCTATGGCAGTGGCAGCAGCAGCCCTGTCCAGAAGCTGTGTGCTGGCTGGGCTGAGCCCTTCCACCCAGGTGGGTGGGAATGAGGCACATGGGCCTGGGCATAGTATAATTAGATGGTGGACACGCATGGGCTGAATAAAATTGCCTAGTGGGCTCTATCCAGCCCGCAGGCTGTATTTTGCCTCCCCCTGGTCTAGTTCCATCCTCTTTCAAATCATTCTTCAGGTAGTTAAAGGTCAAATCCCCTTGGCCTTCTCTTCTGCACACTAAATAAAACCAGTTCCCTCAGCCACTCCTTATTAGTCATGCGCCCATCCCCTGAACCATATTTTTTGCCTTTCGCTGAACTCTCTCCAACTTGTCCACATCCTTTCTATAGTGGGGGCCCCCAAAACTGGACACAGTACTCCAGATGTGGCCTCACCAGTTCCGAATAGAGTTGAAAAATTGCTTCCTTTGATCTGCTGACAACACTCCTACTAAAGCAGCCCAGTATAGCATTAGCCTTCTTTGCAACAATGGCACACTTTCTCCCCAAACTGTGCTGCCAGGTGCAGTAGTCTGGGAGCTGACATTGCCTGTGAAGACTGAGGTAAAAAAGGCATTGAGTACTTCAAGCCTTTTTCTCATCATCTGTCAGTTGGTTGCCTCCCCAGTTCAGGAAGGGGCCCACATTTTCCCTGACTTTTCTCTTGTTGCTGACATACTTGCAGAACCCTTCTTGTTGCCCCTCATGTCCCTTGCTAGCTGCAGCTCCAGTTGTACTTTGGCCTTCCTGACTTCATCTTTGCATGCCCAAGCAGTATTCTTATACTCCTCCCAATTTGTTTGTCCAAGCTTCCACTTCTTGTAAGCTTCTTTTTTGAATTTAAGCTCACCAAAGAGGTCTCTGCTAAGTCAACCTGGTTTGTTCCTCAATCCTCAGTAAGGGTTTTTTAAAATACAACTAGCTCTCCTGAACTCCTTTCTTCCCCCAGACTAGCCTCCCTAGGGATCCTTCCCATCAGTTCCCTGAGGGAGTGAAAGTCTTCTTTCTCAAGTCCAGGGTCTATACCAAGGGGGGGCAAAATATGGCCCATGGGCCAGATCCAACCTGCCAAGCACTTTCATCTGACCTGTGTGACCCCCCAACAAATTATGCCCCACCCAGCCCTTCTGTCCACAAGGGTGGGAGTGAGACACCCACAGGTATATGCAGCCCCAAAAACATACCCTATGCCTCGCTCCCAGCCTCATGGGCAGAAGGGCCTGGCTGGCCAGCATGCAGCTTCCATGTGGGGCCGCTACTGCTGCAGCCCCTGGAACCTGCTCGTTTCCCTGGTCTCCTGCTGACTCCATACAGCAGGTAGGAAATCTGTGGGGGCAGGGCTGCAGCTGGGAGGAAGTGCAGAGTGTGAGGCTGGCAGCAGTGTAGAGCTCACACCCAGGGGGTGATGGCAGCATGGAGCTGGGGTGGGCAGCGTGTGGGCATGAGGGGGGGTTGTGTTTGGGGGCAGTGTGCCCCCAAACACATCCCCCATGGCACACTGCACCAGCAGGTGGTGGCAGCAGCAATAGGTGGGGCACTCAGGGTGCAGGCATCTGCAAACTTACTGAGGGTTCACTCCATCCCATCTTCTAGGCAGTGGAATAGACTGCCTAGGAAAGTTGTGGCCTCTCCATCACTGAAGGCGTTCTTGAAGAGGTTAGACAGCCACTGGTTGAGGATGATCTAGATGTAGCTATTCCTATGATCCACTATGGGTATTTCCCATGGTTCTGGCCTTTGCTGCTTCTGGCCTTTGCTGGTTGCTCCTTTCCTGCTACATGTATCAGGGTGTTTTTAATCTGCATTCACAGATATTGGGTGCTGGCTACAGCCAGGACTGGGGATTTTGATAGGGGCATGTCAATGCTCCTTCTGGGACCAAAGTTGGAGGTTCCTGGTTAGAGGGTCTTGGCCCTCCACTCAGAGTCAGACTGATCACCATATTTGGGGTCAGAAAAGAATTCTACCCCATGCTCAAATTCTTATGTACTGTGGGAGGGTTTTGCTTCCCTCTGTAGTGGGAGAGAAGGGGGTGGCCATCCACCCAGGATCTCTTGAGCATATATTGACAATATTCCATAAGCAGGACATTGGCTGTCATGGTTCCCCTACTTTTATCTGTGGCAGGTTAGGATCTTAGGTCTGTGTTTTGTCATGGTTGATGGAAGACTTTAGATTATATTTTCATAGATTCATAGATGTAGGGTCAGAAGGGACATTGTAGATCTTCTAGTCCAACCCCCTGCCCTGGGCTGGAGAGAAAACTGGGCTCAGATGACCCCAGTTAGGTAAATGTCAAGTCTCCTGTCCCAAGGAAGGAGCCAGCACCATAGTTTGTATGGGATAGTTTAGATAATAATGATCCTGCCTCAGGCAGGGGGTAAAAGAAGATGACCTCTGGAGGTCCTTCTAGCCCTACTCCTCTATGATCTCAGGAATATTCAGAATAGAATAATAATGCTCTGCAGTCTCTAAAACCAGTGTTTATCTAGAATGATTTCATTTTAGTTTTCAATGATATTCATCTAAGTTTGGGAAAGAAAGTGTGTCTTTCTATTAGGGAAAACTGGAAACTGCTATTGGGTACTTTTGAAGGGGCTATAAAATGAACTAACTTGTTACCACAGAACTATTATATATTTTTTGCCTCCTATGGTGTTTCAAGGATTAAAAATGTTCTACAAAAAGAACACAAACCTCTGGTCTATTATTACTTGTCAGTACTGAGTGCAACAGGTATGTTTTTTTCCCCACATGGATAGAGAAAATTGGCTTTTATTGTGTAGTCCATTCTTCCACTTAAAAAACCTATAATAAAGAAGATACCTATATGGAGTCTCAAAAAGAGCATGTTGTCATCAAGCAATTCATGTTGATTAACTTAGGGTGCGTCTACATGAGATACATTAACCTACTTTAATGTGCATTAAGGGCATGCATCTACATATGTGCACCCTTAATGCACATTAAAAATGGTGAATTTTGGCTAATCATACCTAAATTTGACACCTGCAGATGCAGGTATCAAATTTAGTTGTAATTAATTAAAATGGATTAGCGCATATGTAGACATGAGCCAGCACTAACTTTAGTGCCAAGTCTACCCTCAGCCTGTAGCTACCTGGGCCCAGGCCTTCCTCCCTGGGCACCTACCATGCTCCTTGAGCACCTGTGCATGGCCAAGCCCTGACCTGAGGCCAGGCAGCACATGCCCCCTGGTGTGCAGCATCTTATCTCTGAAATGTTGCAAACTCTCACAAAAGGCTTCTGTCTCTTGTCTCTGGAGGGCCAACATCTAGATGCAGGGAAGAACCCCCTAGCCCTAGTGGGGATGTTGACTCGGGGACACTTCCACCCAGCACCAGAGCCAGTGCTTGGTGGAGCTGGAAGAGAGGCAGGAGGCATGGGCAGTGGCCTGGTGGGCAGGGGACATTGCCTGGAAGGAGGCATTCTAGGCCCAGCTTAAGGCCCTGGAGGAGTAGATCCTGTGGCTTCTGGGCAAGCAGATGGCCATCAACTGCTGGGCAGTGGAGGCTGCAGAGGATGAACTTCGGGGCCCCAGACACCATCCTGAGTCTGGCAGTTCTATGCCTGTTCCCCACTGCCTGACACCCATCCCTGGCCCTGCAGGCCTCTCAATAGCCAGTCCCTGCCATGAGTCCCCCCACCCAGGCCCAGGCCGACCACTCACCCACAGGCCATGCCCCCGAGGACCCAGAGGTACCAAGTGTGGAACTGCAAAGAAATGGTGGCCCTGATCCTGAGCAGCCAGAAAGGGAGCCATCTGCCCAAGAGCAGCACCAGCCACTGTTGCCAGTGGAGGAGCCTGCCAGCCACCATGGTCACCATGGCCCCTGGACCTGAGAAGGAATGATCTGAAGCTGGGGTGCTAGCTGCCTGTCCTCCAGGCTTAGCCCCCTAAACACCCACACCCCACAGCTCCCCTCTCTCGGGCAATGACAGACTGAGAGACTATTGTATATAGTTTAAACATTGGGAAAGTAGGTTTTTATTGTAAGAGGGTGGGGAGGGTGGTGAAAGGGCTCTGTTTGTTAAGAGGGAGGGATGGGAGTGGAGGTTGTGAGGGTAATAAAGTTTTTTGTTTCACCCATATGCGTGTCTTGGGAGTGGTGCTGGTAGCGAGCAGGGGTAGGAGATGTGTGGGCAGCAGGGCAAGCAGGCTCAAGTAGGGAGTGCAGGAGAAGAGGCCCCTGCTGGCAGGTGTGCAGCTGTTCTGGGGCCTGGGCGGGGTGGGGGGCATGTTCTGGGGCCAGCAGGGCCAGGACCATGGCAAGCAGCAGCACAGGGCACTGGTCGTTACTGACAGGGGCTGGGCTGGAGCAGCGGAGCACTGGTCGTTACTGGCAGGGGCAGGGGCAGCTGTGGTGCAGGGAGGGAGCTGGTATGTACTTCCCCTGTTCTGGGCATGTGGTTCCTGGTCAGGGAAGGGGCTGGCTAGTGATCAGAGCTTCCAAGAAGGCTGCCAAGTGCTGGCAGCTGGCTCTGGCTTCAACATGGCTACCAAGTGCTGGCAGCCATGTGGCCAGAGGCTGAAGCTCCCCCTGGTGGAGGAGGGTACATAGCAGGGATGAAGGCCACATGGTAGGGCCAAAGGGACTTGGGGCTAACTTTAGTCCCAAGTCCCTTCATGTGTAAACACCTGCCAATGCACATTAAACTTAGTTGTGCTTATTTGCACATGTAGACGCGTCTTTAAAGAGGAAATGCAGCATTTTCACTCACTGCCATCTAAAATTAATTATGGGACATTCTACTTGAAATGAAAATAGCTCTTTCTGGTGCCAGCAGTAAAAAAGCAGAATAGATACACTGATGTCCCTTTATACTGTGGGGACATCTTGAAATTATTCTGAAAGCATGGAACCCTGAATTAAATGAAGGAAATGCAAATCTGCACCTTCAGTTTATTTCTATTTTCTAATTTTAATTGTTTTGAAAAAGACAGAGTAGCATTACTAAAACTATCTTCCTGACCATACAAATACACTCTAATTCAATCATACCAAAGGTATTGGGGACTGGACTTGATACCACCTCAATATTCTATTGAACCCAATTCTCTACTCACACAAGAGTGAATCAAAAGTAACCCTACACAAATCAGTAGTACTTTGTTCTAAAATTTGTATCGGGGAAGAATCAAGCCCAAGAGGAAAGAAATGAAACACTCCTTCTCACTGACACATGCACTGTGATGACTGAAAGACAGAATGTTAAACATTATTTTACAATATTCAAACTGCATCGTCAATGTAAGAGAAACACACAAAGAACATTCAATAGCAAAACTATACTAAAGTTATGATGGACATTATCATCTCAGCCTAAAGATGGACTTATTTTCCTTCTTACACTAGAAGAGCAACCTCTGTACACATGATAACAAGTGAGAAAAAATGTGTGTCAGTTTAAGCCTTTAAACAGTTATATTCAAATTTTGTAAATAATTTTCTGCCCTGAATCTTAAGATTCTAGGTTGCACCTTGAAGAAACATACATGAAACTAACTCTATGATTTTTGGGTTTACATCTTTAATCCTAGGGAGACAGGGATAATAAGAATCAATAGTTGGAAGCAAAAGCCAGAAAAAAGTGAATGAGAAATGAGCATAGTTTTTGTGTTTTTTTTAATATTGAGGGTGATAAACAAAGGGAACAAACTAACAAGGGAAGTGGTGGATTTTCCATCTCTGATATCTTCCATTCAAGACTGGGCTTTGGAAGATATACTTAGCCAAATACAAGTTATTGTGCTCAGTAGAGAGGTAAGTGGGTGAGATATAATAGTCTGTGATATATAGAACAGATTTAATGATTGAATTGTTCCTTTGGAATTTAGGAAACCCACTATGAACGAGACTCCACACCTGGGATCACATGGTCATGAAAGGTGGTCTGCAAAATAAAGGTGTCTCAGAAAGGTTTTCCTACCTTTCTAACAAAAAGTCCTTTACCTGCTACAACTGATTGACTGAAAGTAGTACTGTATAAATTCCTTGTATGCTTTTTATTTTTTTTCCATAGTTTCACCCCTGTTGTCTATATATCAATAACTCAGAAAAATAACAATATTAGTAGCTGACATGGCAGTGATTTTAACTGTGATGAAGAAATCAGAATAAATTTCCTTTTTGTGAGGTGGGTCTGGTGTCTGTAAAAGGAAATTAAAAGTGAATGTTATTTATGTTTTGACATATAACCACAGCAATATGCACATAAAGTGATTTTTTTTTTTCCTCCTGTGAAAAAGCTTCAGGAAGGAAAGCTTTTGTGGAACTGCAAAAAGGTTCATGAAAGATGTGAAGTTAAATACTGAACTGAAATGTAGATGACAGAATAGAATAATATCTGGATGTGGGTTTTTTGGTAATCTTAGCCAGATCATGCTCTGGTCCTTCCCTAAAAATGTGAGCTTCTAAGAATAAGTACTTTTATATTTTTGTGATTTGTTTTGTTATTACAGCAATGTGTACTATAGAAAATCCTATTAATATTTATTGCGCATGTTTAAATGATCAAGATGATGTATATTAAGAGTTCAGTATTAAAACTAGGCAGAAAAGTTTTCCCATTCCAGCAGCCTGAAATTTCAAAATATTTTCCTTCTCGGCATCAGGATGAATCCAAGAGCTTTCAAGGGCTTTTTAATGAAAGAGAGAGATTATGAGTGCTAACTGAAAAAGATGCATGTGATTTATGGTTCTTGCATATCATCTATCTCATCTGTTTAAAACAGGTTCTTCAGGTACAGGAGCTGTACCTTTCAATGTGCCTCTGCAGGGCCAAGTATAATAGGAATTATAATGGTAAGCCTTTTTGGCACTGAATAATGCTAAATAAGGCTATAACTGGCTCAAAGTCCCTTATGGGTTGCATCTACAGCAAAGCTTTCGTTTGAATTCAAGGGGAACATTCCCACATGAGGGGAGTGCATTTGCAGTGGCAAAAAATAGCAGTACATTGTTGTGCTGCTACTTTTTGCTGCTGCACACACCCCTGCACTTGTGCTTTGGGGCAGGGCAAAATGCCCTGTTTTGGGGGAAACAGGCATTTCCCTGCTTGTCCTGGGTCCCGGCTTGCTGAAGGATCTGGGGCAGAACTAGAGGAAGGGAAACACTCTAGTTGGCAGTCAGAGTATCTCGCAGGTGGACCAAGCCTCTATGTCTGCCGGCACACGCTCCTGCGGCGTGCGGCTCTTTTTTGCAGCATTTTTTGTTGTTGTTGCTGTTGGGATTTCCCAGTAGCAATTTTTACCCACATGCTGCAAATTTGCAGCACGGGGCACATCTTAATGTGCCAGGTGCATAGTTCATGGAACTGCAAAAAGGTTTATGGTGCCGCAAACCTCATGTGCCCACATATCTGGATCCAGCCAAGCCATGTTACCGTCAGCAGGCATCTAGTTTAGGCAAAGCAAGACAGAGAAAACAATCCCAATGGCTTACACTGAACAAAACAGGTCTAGATAAGATTATGATAAAAATGCCTTCACCCTGGTCCACACTAGTACCCTCACTATCCTAATATTAGTGATAGTGATCATTGCTTCACCTGGACAAAATCCCTGCTTGACAAAGCTTGGATAATGCCAATGAATGTCCTGAAACTATCAATAAGACATGTCAGCGTCCTTAACAAGAAGTAACAGAACATTTTGGAGAATTGGATGTAAGCTAGAAGTAAATCACAACTGGTAGGTGAGGTGACATGTTAATAAAATCCCTAGGTTGAGTTATGCTGTTAATGTAATAGCATATATTTGGAAATTTGTTTACTGCTCAGATTTCTTCCATGGTGATTGTCTTCATAGGATTATGTGATCCCTGGTGACCTGAACAGCAGGAAAAGTTTTAAAACGATTAAATATAGTTTTATGCTCCTACTGGGTGAGCCATGCATGCTTCAAGGAGCAGATTACTTTGAAAAGTGCATAATGTGCTTCTGAAAATTGATTTAGTGCTGAAGTCTACTAAAGCTAATGTCCAAGAGAATGTTGTGATCCCTGCTGATCTGTGTACCTGTGAAGTGTTAGCTGCATTTATTTTTATCCTTCCAACAGTTGAACTCAGTCATCACAAGGGCAATGTATTTTTAATGAATATGATGTTATTATGTAAATTGGTTTAGCTGTGTAATCTACTAAAGGTGATTTCTCTGTCCCATATGAACAACAAAGGCAATGATCACATAATATTCATTAAAGATAAAATTGTCTTACTTTTCATAACTGATTCCCAAATGCATTGCCCTGACAACTTCAATTTCTGCTAAATAGAGAACCTGACACTCATTTACAAAACTCTAATGAATGCAGCAAATAAGAGGTAATGCTTTTTCCCAGTTTGTAGTCCAAAGAAGCAGTCTATAAATTATTTTTCAAGAGGCAAAAGATATAGTAATCAAAGTGCCAATAAGGCGTCATCAAAACTTCTTACATAATTTTTCATGACGTGTCCTATAAAGCTATGCCAACAGAAAAACTCTGCTTTTATACGTTTGTAAATCAGGCACACATCTGGCCGATATCCACCTGCAAAATGTCCCACTCCTACAATTGAATCCAAGGCAGTGAACCCTTCTGCAACCATAGAGCTCCATGGATTTCAAGAGAGCTATGAAAGATCTTCCTAATGTATTTTGCAAGGAACTAGTCTTAAGACAAAATTTGATAAGTGTATGTTACATGACTGGCTGAGATACAAGAGGACAGAACTAGATGTCAAAGGAGGACATTTCAGTCCCACGTCCAATTATAATAATTGTTTATACAATTATAGGAGAAGGTGAAAATAATTAAGCTGGAACTTCTTCTGAAAAAAAGGTCTTTGGCTTTTTAGCCCTACATTGAGCTGAACTTCACAACAACTGTGGGACATTAGAGATAATTCAACAACAAATGCATTATCATTACAGTGAAAAGTGAAATGACTCAGGAGTTCTTTATTTTTATTACAAATTTCAAATGGGATTTTTTGGGGGGTGAAAATTAACTATGCTTTCCAAAAATTCAAGAATGGGCCATTTTTCAGTGATACAAGCTAGTTTCAGAGGGAAAAAAAGGAGTAAAAGAATGATTCAGTGTTTTGAAATTAAAAATATAGATTTTAGCATTCTCTAATGTAAGGCTTGCCATTTCATCAACTTCTATGGCATGAGGAGATAAGGAACACAATACTAGATAAATCACATTTTTTATGGAAAATTTTGCAGATAGTTATTCATGCATCCCAAAACTAAAATATAAAAAAATCACTGAAAGCAGGTAAACAGAGAGGGCTGGTCTACCATAGACAATTTTGTTAACAGAATGCAAGTTCTGTTGTTGGCAAAATATATCTGTGTCCTCATAGAGAGATTCTTTAAGCCAACAAAATCCCAAATTTATTCCAACTAAGTAACGCTACCTTTCAGCGTGACACGATTGTGCATAGGACTTTGAGTACATCATGGTGGAGGAAAGCAGGAACACCCCCATTCCCTCACACAAGTGGGTGGATTGAAGTGCTAGAGTGGCATGGAAAGGTGCTTGATCATGAGAGAAAGGAAAAATAAAACATCTTTCCTTCCATATACCTTGCAGAAACCTCAAACATCCCTCCCTTTTCACACGGAACCCGCCCCACAGGGTACAGTGAAGCTATGTTCCTGGTAAACTTACTTCTCACAATAGCAGAGATGTCCCATTTGGGAAGACTGACTGACTCCTGCACTACTGCCAATAGCAAATGTACACGGAAAAGAAGTATGTTTAAAGAGTTATGTTTTCCTTCGTGCTACTACTGTAGATCTCACAAGATCCCTTGTCTTTTTTTTTTTTTTTAAATCAGCATGCTGGCCTCATTTGGTACATCCTCTACAGCAGCAGCAAAACTGAAAATGCAGATACAAAAGAGACATTTCAAGGAGTATTTGTTCATGGACCTGCTGAAATATACTGATGCAGCCAACAGGAAGTAAAACCAACAGACACTCTGGGATCCAGAGTGGAAGGAGAACATGCTGAGAATGGCAAAAGGATCAGATGATCAAGGGAGATGACAATATCAAGTTATACTGACACAGCAGACAGAAATGCTGAAAAAAATTAAGAAAAACACACCAGACCTTGTACCACTCCGTCCCCCACCATTTGACTCCTTGGAGAAGACCCTGTTTGGCAAGTCCTCCCCCCACCACCACACCAGAGGTCTGAGCACTTTTGGGCATGCCACTTGACTCCTGGGGAAAGGAACGAGAATTCAAACTTCACATACTATGCAGTGGGTGGTGTAAAAGAATGATTCAGTGTCCAAACAGGAATTCTGCACTTTTTCTCTTTCATTGGGGCTTTTCAAGTCCCAATGTTAATGGGTGTTTGTTTTGTTTGGTTGGTTGCATGTGGTTTCCATCTCATTGTGCTTTCCTTTCCTTTCTCTTATGTTTTAAGCATTTGGTAGAAGTTACCTTGAATAAGAGCTTCATTTTTTTAATATTGGCTCTGAATTACCAAATATTTGATGTCCATCTACATGCACAAGCATCCTATGCCTCGCAGCCAATCATAGCTGCACCACTTTAAAACCTGCACTTGTAACAGTCAAGGGGCTCAACATTCTTCCTCCACACTTACTCCAGCATCTCTGCTTCTCACTTCTACCTGTGAGGAAGCAGATTTACAACTTATAATGAGGAAGAACTTGATGGTCCTGGACAGCCCCTGGAATTCATGGTAATGGCAAGAAAGAGGCTGTGGGGAACTGGCGGTATTAAAAAGGCAGATCAGTGGCTTCATGGGCTGAATCCAGCCTACAGGACATATGTTGCCAATCCCTAGGTTAAGCACTGGACTGGTCAGTGATGTCATTAGGTTGTTTGTACCATGTAATTCATACTTTCTTTTGTTAAGCTTGCTCATTGTTG
>NW_017729007.1:7296652-7300551 GCF_001723915.1 Gavialis gangeticus | reverse complement strand
TTAAGCTTTCTCTTTGTTGATCTTCTCTCAGATTTAAGGGCTTGAGGGCAATTCTGCTGTACTTTACCAACAAGGTCCCGATTTTTATTAGGTAGTAAGGGGAGACAGGTTTTTTTTATTACATTACATGTCAAAAATATATTGTTTCTCTAAAGGATTTTTTCACTATATAAAACATATGAACAATACTCTCTGTGGCTGAAATGAATCACAGTAGTGGAAGGTCTGGGCCTTCAAACTTTTAAACCCAAAGGCTAAAATATGGACTACAGTTCCTGGCTTGAGTTGCTGGTTTTTAGGAAATGCAAGAGACAAGAGAAGGGATTCTTCTTCTCATATCCCACTGGTTGATATAACCCAAGGTAATTATGGATGTTAGGGTACATAGTTAGGATCAAGCATAATATTGCCATAAAGCCCATTCAGGCTTTGGAGTGGGAGGGTGGGGCAAGGAAGGGAGGTGCATATTGTGTGGGCCACAGGCCACTGGGCTGCATGCTATGTGGGTCACATGCAGGGTCCCTGTGTTCGAAAACTCAGCTTCAATAGCTGTTCAGTATGCTCTTTTAACATCACGTGTAAATAATGCAGGAGCAAGTTCTCCACTTGAACTGGCTTTCTGTCTGCCGATTACCTGGTTATCACTCTAAAGCTTTGAACTGTATGTTATCCTGCCAATTGTGCTATGGTATAAACTGTGGAAGAATTTAAATAACTTGAAAGGAGAAGAAAAGCCTAATCCATATAAAAACTAAGCTATGGATCTTCATACTTCCTGGCTTAAAGTTAACATCTTACTCAAGAAGGAGATAACAAGATGTTAAGGAATTATTTAAATGAATCATATCATCACAAAATTACTTTACTTTGTGAAATCAAATACATTTTCCACATGTTCTGACTAAATATAACCATATGTACCATATCATTAAAAAGACAAGAGTGTTTGGGTAGATGTGGGATCTTTTATTAGACCAACTAAATTGTTGGAAACATTGAACAATCAACAACCCTATATCATTAAAAATATCTAAAACATACTTTCAGTTTTCTTGGGAGCTACATTTTGATAAGCAATGAAGCTTAAATCAGCAGAGATAATCTACAGAAATGTAAAAACTGGTGGTTGTCAGAAGTGGATATCCAAACCCACTCAAAACTATAGGAAAAAATCGATTTTTTTTGGCTTCAACCATCACTATTGAAAGGCTAGTTTCATGAGAGAAAGTTGCACCTTCTAGAATATATTGAAATATTTTAATAAGGTATGTTATCCAGAAAGGACAGGTTTAAAGACTCACTGACATCCCATGAATAATCTTTAGTCACATTAGAGGTAGATCCAAATTATTTGGCTAGGTACATACATGGCATTAGGGCACTTAAATTCTTCCCAAGTCACTATAAGTCATCTAAATCGACACAAAAATATTTGTGTTCTTCTATTTTGGCCTGAAAATCTCTGGATGCTACACCTTAGCTTTGACAACTACCCAAGACTGATCCAGTTCAAGCAGCTAAACATCTGACCCCTCCCTAAGTTCCCTTATGATCCCAATCAAGATTAGGGAAGCACCTAAACTCTACCTAAATATCTGAGGCCTGATCCATTAAACACCCACAGAACATATCTACCTCTTACTGACAGCACTGAGTTCAGTACAAATAACAATAGCCACTGCAAGTTGTGTTGGCAATGTCATCTACCTTTTGACTACCATTAGTAGTTTAGTGGTTAGAGCTCTCACACTAGAAATGGGAGACTTGTGTTCTAGGTCCTCTTTAGCCAAAGCGAATGCAAATCCACATCTCCCACTTCCTAGAAGAACACCCTGGCCATGAGGCAATAGGCTAGACTTGGTGGAGATACTCTCCACCTCCCTATTTAGCTGGCCCACTAAATACTCAAGCATGAAGTCTGAGGGAAGTGGGAGCTTGCCTTCTTGTCTGTTCCCTGGACTATTTCTTTTCTATTAGACTGTCATTGGGGAGAAACCAGAAATAAGCCTGGAAGCAGGGACCAAAACTAGGATTCCCCTTTCCCTTGGGGGTGCCTTCACCACTAGGTTATAGAGTCATGTTTCCACTTACCATTTTTTGCTCTAGCCCAATAGCTATTTTACTTTTGTCTGCTCAGTTGCCCAGAATGAACAGGAGGCATATGGGGACATCCCCATCCCATCCATTGTGTAGTCTAATGGTTGGTTAGGGGTCTCTCAGGAGATGGACAATATGGGTTTCAATGGGCAAGACACCTATTGTTTTAAGTAAAGCCTAAAATGGGGGCACAAAGAGGGCCAGTCTGGTTTAGCACATAACCATCTGTGTTTCGCCCCCACCCCTGTAAAACAGACAGTGTTTTCTTTTTAAGAGGTGTTGAGAGGGAGAAATACACAACTGATTGCAAGGTTCCCAAGTATTCCTGCAATGGAAACCACAACATTTTTGGAGAGAAATAGAACTCATAGTGCCAAGCATTAAGAGTCTGTTTTGTGTGTGTCGATTTGTTTTCCTCTTCTTATGACATTGTTACCTACCCAAGTAGATTGCAGAAGAACAAAGGCATAGTGACTAGCTTGTAGTAGAAGACTGAAACATTTTTATGAATGCAGATCCAGAACTTATGGAATACTCTCTTTACTAGTAATTGTTACACCTATTCTTAGCTGTTAGTGGACCCCTCCCTACACTGTGCACTCGTGTCTCCACTTGATACTGGGGTAAGTAAGACAGTTTCAAGTCAAGAACCAGACTCTGTAGGCAGCCTGTTTCCTGAGAAACCTCACTTGTAACCTCAGCTGAATAAATACTGCTCAGAGCATCATTAACTTTCAATCTGTAACTTCTGCCTCCCAAGGGTATGATTCAGAAACCCTTGCATAGCAGTTATTTGCATGAGTAGGTAGATTACTTAAGTAATCTATTCCTTTAAATATAGAGGAATATTCCATTAAATACTACTTGATAGGAGTACATGCTGCAGAAACAGTTAGTAAATGAGGTAGGATGGCTTAAGAATACTGGATAAAATTATTAATAAATGGCTCTGGATAAAATTATTAATAAAGGAGTAGTAAGTGACAGCATTTATTTTAAATATCCTACTTTGGGAGGGGGGCTCATAGTTATTCTTCACTAATGTTATCTTTTTAATAGTTTTTCTTTTTTCTTTCTTTACTTTTATTTTAAAAAAAAAGGTAAAGCAGGGGAATGCTGGCTAAAGAAGAAACAATATTCCCCCAGGAATCAGGGAATCCTAAACTAAGCTGCCTAAACCTAAGTCAGGTCCCATGAAGGCTTGTTCACACTCTGTATTGACACCATTTCTCACAACTTTTGAATACTTGAATCTGGCAGCATTGGAACTGGTTCTGAACTTTCTGGCTTACTGTCATTCTTAATATTGCTATAATAAAGACTTGCCTCTTAGACATACAAGCATTTAAAAGATTCACTTCTAAACTATTCAGACTAAGCCAGGAGGTATTAGGGGTGTGTGAAGCAGGCCATATTTGATTCAGATTTGGCCCGATTTAGGGGGCAGTGATTTGATTAATTGATTCAGATCACTGTCCCGATTCAATTCGGCCAAGTCTGAATCTGAAGATTCGATGCTGATTCAGAGAATCAGTGATTTGGCCATAGATGCAGCTTTAAATGTTTTTTCTACATACCTCGAGGTACCGGTGTGGCTTGTGAATGCTGAGATGGTGGGGCAGATGGAGCATCCCACAGGAGCATGGGGGGGCCCCTGCGTGCTCGGTAACAGACCCAGAAGTATTTCCAGTAGATTTCTGGGTCTGCCACTGAGTGCATGGGGGACCCTCCCACACCCTCTGGCTCAGCAATCAGCCACAAGAGGACCCCAGGTGCCCCCCCAGACCCAAGAGGCACCAGTC
>NW_017729007.1:7286619-7291652 GCF_001723915.1 Gavialis gangeticus | reverse complement strand
CGGTGTGGCTTTTGAATGCTGAGATGGTGGGGCAGATGGAGCATCCCACAGGAGCATGGGGGGGCCCCTGCGTGCTCGGTAACAGACCCAGAAGTATTTCCAGTAGATTTCTGGGTCTGCCACTGAGTGCATGGGGGACCCTCCCACACCCTCTGGCTCAGCAATCAGCCACAAGAGGACCCCAGGTGCCCCCCCAGACCCAAGAGGCACCAGTCAATGAGGCGGGGGTGGGAAGAGGGTTCCCTGCACACTCCGTGGCAGACCCAGAAATGGACCAGAAGTGCTTCTGGTCCACTTCCAGGTCCACCGCCAAGCGTGCTGGGGACCCCCCTCCATGCTCCCATGGGATGCTCTATCCACTCCACCATCTCAGCATTCATGAACCAGATGGTACCTTGAGCTATGTAGAAAAAACATTTAAAGCTGTGTATGTCTGAATCATCGCATCTCTTCAGATCAATTTGGAGGGTTCCAATTCAATTCGGAGAGATTAAAGGGTCTCCTGATTTGATTCGGATTCAGAGATCTGGCCGCCGAATCGGGCTGAATCTTTGCTGAATCAAATTAGAGACTGAAGCTTCGCACAGCCCTATAAGGTATATTCCATAACCTGTGGGGAGGGTGTTCTCACAGCAGCAAAATCACTATGAACACACTCCATCAGACAGTCTCTTTTTGACACACAATTATAAAAAGTACCTGCAATTTTAACTATGACATCATTAGAGAAAATCCCAGCGGACATCCCTCTTCCTTCCTTTTTTCCTGGTCTTCAGTCATTTTGGGGGGTGAACTGACCCAACAAGGTCATGTACTAAAAAATATTTGCCAGATTAGCAATAGGCCATAAGGCATATTTGGGAGTTTTTGTGAGCAAAACAGGCCAGAATGAGGTACAGTAGAGTTCCTATATCTGCAGAGAAAAGCAGGTATTGGATGGCCTTTGACAGGCATGGGGAACCTTGGTCACAGCAGATAGAATGAAAGAAATGTCCAGAGCCTCCCTCCACCCGCATTTAACTTTGCTGCCTGCAGAACTCACAAGGATTTTCAGGATATTTAGGACATCTGTAGCCCACAATTTAGGTTTGTAAATTCGGATTTTTGCATTAGTTTAGAACAATGGGAACAATTGTGACTTTCTCTATAATTCCAATAGAAAGTTGAGAAAGCAAACATGCCTCTGCAGTACTGCCACCAAAACACTGCACGATTTTTCTAGTGCCAGAGCATCAGAGAGTCCAAGGGACTAGAGATGGACATGAGCACGACAAGTCTTTGCATGCTTTCCAAGCTGAGAAGAATTCAAAAATAAACACAAAGTATTAAATAGACTTGTTCAGACCTAATTTAATGTTTACTTTTAGTTTTTAAAGTAAAAAGCACTATGTTTAACACCCGCTCTGTGTTCATTGCTCTGGGACAAGGTGTTTACTAGGGCTGTGTGAAGCTTCGATCCCTGATTCAATTCAGCAGAGATTCAGCCCAATTCGGTGGCTGTATCTCCAAATCCAAATCAAATCAGAGGACTCTTTAATCTCAAGCAGCTATGAAGTTACCATACATCTTAGAGATCAAACTTTAGAGATGGTTGGAGGTTTTTATTATGCGATAGCTGCTTGAACGTGTAGCTGGTCTCAAGGTAATTGCGCAATTAACTGTTTTATTGCATGATACCCATAACATGCAGAGGAGGGATCAGACCAATAGTCCTGTATTCAGAGATATAACTTGAGTGCCATCGGTAGCAATTGTGCATGGGGCAACACCAGTAGCTGCTCTGCCTCCAGCATGGCAGTGGCAACAGTAACAGCACAGCTGCTGCTCGGTGCCCAGGGTGAGTGCCCCAGTCACCACCCATCTTGGTTATGCTACTGCCTGTATCTTAATCTGAGCCTAACACAGACTGGATGGTCTCTCTTATGCATGCAAACTCCACTATTTCATTGTATGTTCAATGACAGCTCTTTCTTTGCTCTCTTTTTGCATGACTTGAGATGACCTCCATACCAGTTCATTCAATTCCTGTACAATATATTGGCAGCGATGATCTCACCTTAGCCTGATAGAGCATAACAGCTATGAAGAATTCATTCTGATCTATCACATCAATAGGTTGTCCTCCTCTTTGACCACTCAGACCTCTCTTTTCCAACGCAGCTAAGCAGCTTTTCCCTGAATAAATTGTATTTATGCACTTCTTATCTTTATTTTTCTGGTGGCTTTTAAGCAGATGTGCTCAACCTTATCTAACAGGAAGAGACAAGCTTTTAGGAGGGGCAGCATTATTTACATGCAGAGGAGACTGACCTTTCGGAGGTACCACCTCATTTACATAAAGCTTCCTTTGCATTGCCGAGAACTTATTTGACTCTTTTTACACTTTCTAGCACTAGTAAGTTTTTCTCATGTTGACAGCAAAGATAAATGTTTTACTTAGAATTAAAGAAACAATTTTAAAGGAAGGGAAGGGGAGAGCTTAACATGGTTTTCTTCATTTAATAGTATTTTCAGGCCTAGAGATCAAAGGTGAAAAGACCAGGAAATGTGTTGAAGGTAGGAGACCGTGTGTTCCTTTCTGATTCACAGCGCAAAGCAAAGATGAGGTGTAAGGGTCCCTTAACATGCAGAACAGGGGAAGTGTCCCCTTTTCTTGCTTTCTAGACTGTGTGATCAGTTCTTCACGATAAGCAAGGTTGTTTTGTAGCATTGGACATTTATGCTATCTCCAGGTAGGGGTGGGTGTGTGTGAGAGAGCACAGATATAAGATAGTATTGACTTGTCATGCCTTTACAGAAGTTACTCCTTACGCTATAGGTGACCTGTGCAAATCTGGCCTCAGGGAAGGTGCAGGTGTTGCCTCAAGTGGCAAATTTATGGCAGTCTAGCTGGACTGTTGGGATGAGGAGATAAGGTTCTTCTTCAGCTAGCCCTGTCTTCTAGTTATCTGCATTCCCAGTTTGGAACAAATTC
Organism: Gavialis gangeticus; assembly: GCF_001723915.1. Lineage (NCBI taxonomy): Eukaryota > Metazoa > Chordata > Crocodylia > Gavialidae > Gavialis > Gavialis gangeticus. Next base: position 7,288,678 of record NW_017729007.1, on the reverse strand, counting down.
AGCACCCAGTGTAATGAATGAACGAAAAACTGCTGAATTCCCAGCTGATTTCATAGATTTGTTCCTTAACTTCTTTGTCACATAGGAGAGAGCATAAGGAAAGCCATATGTATAGCACCACACATTTATATTAATGTTGCTATTGAAAAAGGAAAGAGCAAGAAGAAATAATTGTGGTGAATTAATACTGCCTTATCCTACAAACTCACTATTTTATTGCAGATGCTTGTGTCTGAGTAGATGACTCAAGAATCAGAGGCAGAGTGAGTTCTAAAGTGAATACTAATGATGTTGGGGGAACTAGGGGCTTAATTTTACTTTGTGTTGGATTCTACTTTCTTCATGTAGCCAAAACTATCACTGAATTAAATGGAGGGTTCTCCATGTTGTGAATACATATTATGTAAAGCCGAATAGGAATTTGCTGACATTATACTTTTCACTGAAAAATGCCAGTGCATCAAAACATAAGCCTTCCATGGTAAAATAAGATTAATTTTCTACAAGATGCAATTTACAGTCAAAATGAGGGGGAGAGACTCATCTTCCCCAGGTTATCCAGAAGCCAAGTAACTAGAGCATTTAGCTTTAATGTGAGATACTGAGTTTCAAGTTCCTGCTCTGAATCAGGAAAATAAATGTTAAGATAAGCAGGAGAATAAATAAACAGGAGAATAAGCATTAAAATCCATATAACCATGAAGCAGACACACATTAAAGTTAGAGTGACCAGGAGTGAAATCTTTTTATGTGCTTTTTTCAAGGCATGTTTAAGATTCAGTTGACTCAACCCAAAATGACATATTCCGTTTGAATTCCGCTTTAAAGGGGGTGGGGGGAAGGGTTGAAAAGAAAAGAAAAAATTCAGGAAAACTTACATTTTCCTTAAATCAAAAAATTTTCATGGGGGAACAAGAATTTCTGTTGACAAAACATTTTGATGGAAACTTCTCAGCCACCTCTAGAAGAGAACGTACAAGGAGTGATGCATTTACAGATATCTTATGGAGAAAATGAAGGGTGAAAGAGTAAATTAATCAGAAATTAGTCACTTAAATATAGGTCAAAACCCCCCAGTCTGCCATAACTAAACACCTGTGAGACATCAAGGAATGTCTCCAATGTATAGCAGGAGCAGTGGTTGGCAACATTTTTTTCAGTCCCCAGTCATGTGATAATCCTGCCCTTCACTCCCATGGCTCTTCTTTCCCCTCCATGCTCAGAGGCATATCCCCTCCTATCCCCTTGCTTCAAGGACTTAAAACAATCCTTGGTTGCTGCTCCCACAGCATGGTCTGAAAAGCAGGTGTGAAGGTCCCAATCCTCTTTAGAAGTACAAAATATGCTGAAGCACTGGAATTATCACCAGGAGGAAGAACCCAAGGAGAAATATCAAAACTTATGTAGCAGGCTTACCTTTCAGGGCTTGGGTTGAATCCCAGACTTAAAATCCTACTCTTTTGATTGGTGGAGCCCATCCACCAATCAGGAGGCAGCGAGAGAAATAACATCACACCCCTTTTCTGAGGGGAAGGGGAGAAGAGCTCCACTAGACCTGATTGGGCAGTGCACGGAGCAGGATTTTTGGAGCCCCTGGGGCGGCTCAGGTCCTCAACTGCCAGAACAAAGCTGGGAGCTTGGTGCAGGAGGCGCTGCATGGACAGTGAGAGACCCTGGGAGCCGCTTGAGGTGGCTCGGGTCTACAGCTGCTGGCACGGAGCAGCAGCTCAGTGCAGACAACACAGTCCAGAGGGTCCGGGAACAGACCAAGCCCTGGTGCTGCACAGGGCTGTCCAGGCCTCCAACCCCCAGCACAAGGCGAAGCATCCACTACACACAGCACTGCCTGTGACCCTAAGCCAGGATGGTGGCAGCAGAGTCAGGCAGCAGGAAAACCCGGCGGGGACGGAGCTTGACCTGGAGAACAAGAGGCAACTCTCTGGGACTGTGGAGTAGTAGTAAGTTACCATGGAGAGAGAGTCCCCACAGGGACTCCCTCCCCCCCAAAAAAAACCCTGGGTGTGGTATATCTGTGTGTGTGTATATATATATATATATA
>NW_017729007.1:7270974-7286495 GCF_001723915.1 Gavialis gangeticus | reverse complement strand
TATATAGGGTTTATTGTTTTGTAAGCTTGTACATAGATTTTATATATGTCCTTACTCTTTAATGGTTTTGTTGTGATAATAAATTGGTATATAGTTAAGTAATTGATTGACTGGACCTGAGGCGGCCGTTGTGCTGTTGTGTCCCTCCACAGCATGCTGCCCTGCCAATAATGCCCTCAGTTGGAGATGGAAGTACAAACCCTCTGCTTATATGGAACTACATGAACTGGAGTGGTATGTAGTTGTGCCCCTAGGGGCACTGGTTAAGTAAATTAAAGCTACATCTCATATACACATTTGATGAAACTTTCTTTTCTTTAAAAAAAACATTTTTTGAGAAACTTACAGTAACAAGGGTGGCCAAGAGCCCAGTGGAATTGCATAAGGATGCAATTCTACTCTCAAACAAGGCATGATGCCTTACGCTTGCATTCACTTTTTAACAAATTATTATGAGGGCATGAAAAAAAATGCATATAGATCAGAACTTAGTTAGTCAGGGATGTTGTGTACTTAATTCCCAAGGTTTTATTGATAGAAAAGACACAGAAACATAACAGCTGCTAAAACAGTAAAAAATGAAAGACAAAGGCAACAATTCAAAAATTACAAACTTCATCTTGGCAACCATCAAGTCCCCAAACTATATAGATACATGAAAGAAAATAATGAAGGGAGAAGGGAGGAGGCAGGATATAAGGAATACATTTCTGTATAGCTGGGAACTATATTCATTTTGTTTGCATATTTAAGTCAGCCTGTTGAAGTTTTGACATTTTTGCCAGAGTCTTCTTTTCATGTCAAGAAAGAGAGAAAAAAAGAGATAAGAACTGATTTAATGATCATCACATAACAAGACTGGATTTCCATTAGAACTGAAGGAGACAGTTAAAAAGAAGTTGATTGGCAAAGAAAAGAATATTTGCAAGAAGAAATAGTAAACAAGGTTATAACAAGACATTAAAATCATTGGGGGATAACTGCAGAAAGTAGACAAAGGGTCTCATTTAAAAAAAAAATTGTCCCTTTAGTCACTTGGTTAATACTTGGAGTTGTAGCAAAATCAAAAGGCAACAATGTAACCTGCAATAGCTGATGGAAATACATGGCTGATGTATGTGACAGGGAAGAGATCTCAACATTTAGCAAAAATACCCATTCTTGCCAGACTTCTCAAAGAAAACATAATCTAAAAATGTATCAGTCTATTAGGAGTAAAACATCCTGAGATGCTGAGAATTACTCATGCAATCCTTTCAGCAATGGGAAATCAATGGAAGTTTTTCCTGGAATAGGCCTTAATAGGAAATGCAGAATTTGGCCTCTGAAATACACATGTATACCACGTGAGGCAGTGCAATACTGAGATGTACTGAGCTGACTGAGTGCACTAGCTCCTGAACTGGAAGCAGGTATCTGCTTGGTACAAACCAATAAGCCTTGTTTTCCTTCTCTGCAGTCCCTTGTCCCATGAACAGCACTGCACTAAAGACATTATGCTGCATGTGGTACAGGGACAACATGCTCAGAGTTATGAATCTTAAAAAGGCACTGCCATATCGACTTACTCCTATTGTCAGTCAAGCTATTTACAAAAAACAAAACAAAAAAATCCCCTCTTCCTTAGGAAGTCTTGCTTTCTTTTTTTTTTTCTTAACATGTTACTTTTTCTTCTTCCAAAGCACTTTGCAAGCCTTTGTATCACTGTCTCATGCTCATCTCTGGGCTATCAACCACCTAAAACTGACACCTCTACTCTGCCTTCTTCTTTCTAAACACCCATCACTTCCAAGAAGCTTGTGCTTTCTACACAATGCAATAAAGTAACTATAAACTATTAAGATCATGGAAGCAACAAGACACACTCAAAATCTGATATCATCAGACCAGAATTCACTGTACCTTATGCTTCATTGGCTACATCTACCCAAGTACTAAATGACTGCTCAATAACTGGCTGCATACTCAAGTACTAAATGACCTGCGCAGCCACAGTTTGTGATCCATGATGATACTGCACAGCAATAATAAACTACTGCACCGTAAGTATCTCATGTGCCCCTAGGGCCAGTGTCTCTCTATTCTATAAGCACTAATGATACATGCTAAGTTTTACCCCGATTCAAGAAACAAAATGCTACATACTTAATTTTACTCTCAATTCTTATCCGTGTGTGAAGCATCTACTGTATTGTTGGCACCTTCCAGGAGAACAAGGACAATCTAGTAAAGCAATGCATCTGTGTTTTTAATTATTATCACTAATATAATGCCTAACTAGGCATTTTTAAAGGATTCAGTTTAAAGTATCAATAAAACATCTGTGCATTGGGACCCCTGATTATCATTAGTGTTGATGGGAACTCTTGAGTCATACATCACACTGAAAATTTGCTGCTGAGAGATGCCAGATAATGAAATTGCAAGATTTACAGATAATTTATATCGAAGAGTTTAAATCCAGATATTGGTTCTGGACTTACAGCTACAAATGTATCTATAGCAAGTGTCCAAAATCTCTCATATTTCAAATTCCTAACTGTTCCTATCATTTCATACAAAGTAGGGGTGTTATAAAAGAGCAGCATTACCTTTTGGTAGATATAACATAGCAAAGAATTGAAATCAGTCTAGAGGGGATAAACCTCCAGCTCATGGTCCACAACTGACCTGCAGCCCTGTGTCATCCTGCCCACAGGACTCATCATAGTTCTGGAAATGTGGTGGTAGGAGAGATGTGGCAATGCTCCTCCACTGCCCTCCCACCACCATGGGGACCCCCAGGTACACCGGATTGGGCATCCAATCACAGTGTGTATGGCGAGACAGGGGTGGCATCAGGACCCAGGGCCCAATCCTAATGGGGGTGGGGCTGGGAGGGGCAATGCCACACCCCCACAGAACCAATTTAGTGGGAGGCAGTGGTGCTGGGTCCCCAGAGGTCAGTCTCAGGGGGAGTGGGTAAGAGTGTTGCCAGGCCCAATCCTGGCATGTGGGGCTCCATATAGTCCATGGACCAGCCCCACCCACTCAGCTTGCCTGTGGAGTCAAGAAGTTGAGCAGTAGTCCGATGCACTGTGTAGATGCAGGTTTTGCTGCTGTTAGGCATCTGTCTGGGATGATTTAATCAGTCTCTTCTGGGAAACTGCCAAAGAAAGATTCCACAGCTTCCTGGACATTACATCCAGCAGTGAATTTTCATCTCAAGAGCATGTCCCAATCTTACTTAAATGAAAGCCAAACTTACTCAGCTTTTCTATATGTAAAGAAAGTACTTCTCCGACTCTTCCTCCACCAGAGGAAGTAGTACAGCATCCATCTTGGCCACATCATTAAAGCAGGACTTGTGTCCTTGTAAATAAACTGCACTTGGGCTAGAGACAGAAGTTACACATAAACCAATTTTAAGTGATCAGGGACTGGTTTAAACTTGTAACAGAAAAGATGTTCAGTGCACATAAGCCACTTTCAAAATAGCTGAAACTGGTTTAAAATAAATCTGGATGAATGTAATATCTTACTTAACTGATTTAAGTGAAACTGGTTTATGAAACTTCTGTCCCAGATCCTCTCCCAATTCAGCTTAACTCACAGTTCTCCTGTGCAGCCCTGGGCTGTGCTCTCTGCTCCAGCAGAGCAGGGCAAACCCACCCCCAGCTGTAAGATCCCCAGCAGCCCAGAACCCAGTAGATTCCCCTGGCCTTGCCCCCACCTCCGGGGGAATTGGCCCAGCTCCCAGCTGGGATGGGGGGAGTAAAGCCCCCACTGCAGGCTTCCCCTCATGCTGGGCACAGCTCAGAGGCGGTCCAGAGCTGGGGGGTAGCATCCTCACCATTCTCTCCTCAGCTGGCTCACTGGCCAGAAAGGGGGTGTGCCCGGGTGATCACCCTGGCTCACAGCTTGGGCCTAAAGTCAGGCCAGACATAGGCATGGGCAAAGCAGGAGGCCACCCAGGGCCCGGACAGAAAGGGGACCAGAAAATTGTAATTTTTTTATTAGTATCATCATTATCTCTGGCAAAGGGGGGCCAGATACTAAAAGTTTGTCTGGGGCTGCCAGGAGTCTAGATATGATGCTAAATAAAGGCCCCACTGTGGGCTCAACCACCCCGGCCTCCCCCCCCGGCGCAAACTGGCTGAGAGTTTGCAATGGGAAAGGCGGAGGGAAAGGGCAACCATTTTTCCTCCCAACTCCTTCCTCAGCATAACCATGAACTGGGGAGAGGCCATTTCTGGGTGATTGCCCTGGCTCCCAATTCCCAGCTCAGGTGTAGGAAGTAAAGCCCCCACTTTGAGTCCCCCCTCACCCTGCTCCAGGTACAGCCTGGCCGGTCCACAGCCGGACAGAGGGAGGCTGTTTCCTCTACCCACTCCCTCTTCAGATGGCCCACCAGCCAGGGAAGGGGCATGGATGGGTGATCACCTTGGCTCCCAGATTGGGCAAGAGGAGTCAAGCCCCAATACAGGCTTCCCTGTTGCTGGGAGCTGGGGTAATCTGGCCATGCCCCCTCCAGGCTGGCTACGCACCCCCAGCCAGCCTGGCATGGGTGGTGTTGCCAGCAGTGGGGGGCCATTTTACCTTCCAGTCCCTACTCAGCCAGCCTGCCAGCTGAGGAGGGGATGTGGCTGGGTGATCACTCTGGCTCCCAGCTGTGGGGAAGCTCCCAGTAGGGTTTTACTCCCCCTGCCTGAGCCAAGGTGATCACCTGCCTATGCCCCCCCCTCAGCTGGCAGGTCAGCTAAGGCAGGAGTGGGGGGAAGGGGGAATGGTCCCCACTAAAGGCTTTCCTCCCACCACACACTGCACCAGGGACAGCCGGGCTGCAGGTCTGGAGCCAGGTGGGGAGGAGCTGTTTCCCCCCCACTCCCTCCTCAGCCAGCCTGCCGGCCGAGGAAAGGGTGTAGCCAGGTGATCACCCCAGCTCCTGGCTCAGGTGGAAGGAGTCAAGCCCCCACTGTGGGCTTCCCTCTATCTGGGAGCTGAGGTGATCACCCGGATGAGGAGAGAGAGTGTGGGGGAAAATGGTCCCCAGCGTGGGCTTTCCCCCCATGCTGGGCACAGGCTGGCTAGGGGTCCAAAGCTGGGTGAGGGGACCCTTTTCCCACCTCACTCCCTCCTCAGCCAACCTGATGGCTGAGGAGGGGCATGGCTTCCTCAATCACCCCATCACCTAATCACCCCAGCTCCCAGATACAGTGAATCCCACAGTAGAGGCTTCACTCCTCCTGTCCAAGCCAGGACCTGGAGCAGTCACCTGACCGTACCCCCATTTGGCTGGCAGACTAGCTGAGGAGGGAGTGGGGGGAAGGGTGGAAAAATGATTTCCAGTGCACAGCACAGCTGGGGGTCCACAGCCAGAGGGAGGGGGCATTCCCCCACCCCTCCTCAGCCTGCCAAGGTGGGGGCATGGCGGGCTAATTGTCTCGGCTCCTGCTCCATGTGGTTTAGGGCAAGAGAGGTGGAAATGCACACCTGGAGGCTTCCCGCTTCCTCCCTTACCCTCACACTGGGGAGACCCCAGCTGTGGTGTTGTGTTTCCCTGGTACTATTCAGAGGGAGCAATTACTTTTGTAACCCGGGCGGTACTCCAAGAGGTACCCCTCTCCAATTGAAGGGATCAAAGCAGGTGCACAAACGCTGTGGGAGGTGTAGGGACTCTCCTCCCCTATACAGCAGAGCCAGACCACCAATGGGGACTTAACCATATACCTTTTAATACTGGGAACATAACAGGCATAAATCAGAAGGAATAGTGGACACTACAACGCCCCAAGGGGGCAGGATTCAACAAAGGTTAGACACTTACAATCACTGACAAAACAGAGTTAACAAAATATAAAACTCAAACAGCAGAACAAACAATATGGGTTGGTAAAATATACAAAGAGCACAAAATGCAAAATGTCAAATGACAAGGAAACATAGGGCCTTGGTACCTGGAGGGGGACAAAGGGGGGAAAACACAATGGCCCCTTTCCACTGCAAGAAGATTTGCTTCTTGTTATTTCACTCACCCCAAGTCACCTCAGCTAGGACTTGAACCCAGATCTCCCACATGGTGGGCAGGAATGCTGCCACACAGCCACCACTGGTAGCACTACTCTGGCCTGCTAGGGGTCTTGACAGTCCCAGAGCCTGGCCTCACATTGAGCTGCCTGGCCTCTGATTGGAGGAGCTGGAAACAGAGCTGGGAACCCCTCAGGTCCCTGCTCAGATCCTTCCTGGAGCGGGGAAGCCTCTCCTGCTGGCTGCAGCCTCTCCTAGGGGATCCTGGAACCCAGTGGGGAGCCTCTCCTACCAGCCGCACGCTGCGCTGCTGAGGGTCCCACTGCTGCCTGCAGGTCCTGCTCTTTCAGGCTGTTCCAGGGCACTGCTTCTGCCCCACTGGCTCAGCTCTAACCAGCTCTGTGAAGCCCCTTCTTTGTTGTCTCTCGCTGGTCTCTCCCCTGAGTCAGCCCATGCTGCAGCTTTTATCCCCTTCCAGGTGACCCAAGGAGCCAATCAGGACATGGGGGGAGGGGGGGGTGAGTCTCTGGGGCCTGATTGGTGCAGAAAGGGAATCCCAAGTCCTCCAATCATCTTTTACCCCTTCAAAACCCCTGGGCTAGGTCACTGCCAGCCAGCCCGTCACACTTTGGTACAACTGTTATTTGGCATTTTGTCACCTGCACTGGAAAACCTTTAATTTTACTTTCAACTGAATAATCACAAGCACAGCCAACCTATCTTCTCACTAGCCCAGTTCTGCAATGATTGTTTCTTGGGTTCAAGATTTGGTTCTTATTCACTTCAAGACCCTATTGATCTGGGCTTCCAGATACTTAAAAGGGAAATATCATCTCCCATTCTGGCGGGAAGCAGGTCATTGTCAGCTCAGCGTCTCTGGCAGTGTCACATAAGAGAGCGATACGTAGCTGTGCTAGTCTGAAATAAGTCAGAAGGCAGGGTAGATATGCACCTTATAGACTAACTAAATGAGAAGTCTCACCTAAGACTTGTTTGTGAAAGCAGCAGCTTTTTCAGGGCTGGTCCTAAAACAATGGAGCTATTTGACATAGAACCCAAGAACCACCACAACCGACATCACATCCCATGTCAAGTGCTTGATGCACTTCTTCAAACTCGCCTTCACTAACAATCAACACATAGCACAGAAGACCAATAGCAAGTATATACAAAGTCTACATGCAATACCACACCGCCCCTCACCTTGGAGAAAGCCATGGAGACAACTGTCTGTGATGAATGCGTGTCACGTCGTGTCACTGGAATGTAGCCAGCTACCATGGCAATAGGTATAGCATAAGAACCTGAATAGAGCAGAAACACTTTCTAGTGAGTGTGCGCGCATGGGGGAGGGGGGGAAAGGAGTGAGTTCAGCCTATATACACCTGATGTGATACTACAATTGAGTTGCCCCTTCCTGTGCAGAGGCGACACAGCTGCTGGAGCTAGTACACACTAATTCCCACATTTCAGCTACAGATAAAAGCTGGAAACATCCAGTGAATTGCAGACACTTCCTTGGCATCTTTTTTGCTGCCCCACTCTCTTCCCTCTCTCCCAATTCAATCTGAAACAGTCAAGCTGTAGCAAAAATAATCCATTCAGTCATCATTAATCTATTTGTGCATGCTTAAAGCTGGACACCTGCTGTTGTGCCAAATCAGGTGCAAGGAGTTGGGAAGCTGAAACCCCTCTCCTCTCCACCCCCAACCCCTGCTCCCCATCTCCCCAGGATAATATAGGTTGTTGTTTTTTTCATGTTCATCCACAAAGTCACATCTCTCCAACCACCTTAACTTCTGCAGTTTGTGACAGCAGTTGGACTAAGCTTATGCAACAATCCCCACTCTCAACACTTGCATAAGGGTGTTCTAAGACTCGGAAAGCTATTAAAATTAATGGTAATAAGATAGTCTCCTGCTGCTTTACCAATATCTGGCAGAGAGCAACCGACACTGCCTGAGACGGTGGTCATGACAACCAATATGCTTGCCCTTCCCAATTGCTAAGGCTTTGGAATTAAATGCTGCCAAGCTGATATAAAATGCTAAGACTGATGTGGCCATTTGTTCTGGTTGTCAACAAATCTTTCCTTCAAATTCATCACTACGACTGATTCATGCTACTCCTCTGTGTTCATTCCATATTACTTGTCTTCAAAGGGCCTCTCTCAGGGTTGTATGAGGCAGCATGGGTAAGTGCTCTGGATAACTCCAAACAAGCTCAGGGGTTTGAGCCATGCATGCAGAGCTCTTAGGATGGCACACAATAATCCAAAGCTGAAGTTCTTTGCATCTTATTTATGAAAATAAAAGTCCCATGCAAACATAGTAAGTGCTGTGCCCATTTGGAAAATTAAAAGTCCTATATCAAACCTCAGATCACCAATTCTTCACAGGACTTTTAGCTTGGGTCCATTTCCAGATTCGAGTTTCCAGATCTCATTTCATATACCACACAGAACTAAACAATGGCTTGAAATTCTGGTCAACACGAGTTCAGAACGAAAATTTCATCTTCCCCTCCCAGTCAGCCACTCTGAGTGTGGTATGATCCATCCACAGTCATACAAAGTTTGTATTTCGTTTCAGAGTGTGACACCAGGATTTGCTCGTTGATCATAGCTCAAACTGTGCACTTGCTTCTTGATAACACACAGATTTAAAGAACTAAATTGTCTTCCTTGGTATTTGCATATGTTAGAGTAAATTGCCAGTTTTTCCTTCAGTAATAATATCTCAGTCACACATTAACTTTGTTATTCCTCTATTCCTCTTCCAAGTGGTAGCAGGTGTCCAGGACCTTACAGAGCAGCTGCACAGGAGAGGAGAATCAGCAACACATAGTTTGGGTAAATAAAGTGTTTATCTACACGCAGGCAACAGCCCATCAGAGGCAGACACACAGTATATAGGTGATCCCTTATTCCAGACATTTCAACTCAGCAAACCAAAGACCATTTCTCAGGACATAAGAGGGGACTCCAGAGGTCAAGACAGAACAAGTTCTGCTGTTGCCCACACAGCTTCTTCCACCCCCCGCCCCCCAAATGTTCTCTCTGCTTATAACATTTGCATAAATCAAATTAGACACCGTCACAGCCTCTCTTTCCCCATGTAACTATTTACTTGCACACCAAGAAACAAACAAACTTGTAAGTGTATGAATAATGGTGCCTCTTGGTGTTAGCATAGACAATTTCTACTCCTTGTACAAACAATTTTCTCCACTTCCATATTTTCTTCTACCTGTCTAATTGTCATCACTGTACCCAAACTTACCACACCTTCACCTTATCTACCTCATCTAAAAGCCTTCAAACAGCTACCAATTTCTTAATTGCCATGGCCGTAAAGAATTCATATTAAAAACACAGAAAGTGTTACCTTCCATAACCCAAAACAAAAATGTAATGGAAATGACATACTATAATGACAAAATTATTATCAAATAGGGTAAATGATTTACTTTGTCATATATTATCATCCCTTAGTTTATGACAGTTCCTGTCACTGACCAATGAACAGCTCTTCCTGTTCACTTGTTGGAGCACAGAGGCAAATAACATCCAAGCTGTTTTCTTCCCTTCTCGTCACATTTTCTGGACAGTACTGTAAACAATTTACAAATCTAGAAGGTTAAAACTGGACTCCAGATTGACCTTCCAGAAACCTTCTCCACTCCCCTCATTCCAACACCGCTGCCGATTCTTTCATCTTCCCCGATGAAGAATGGACATTGACTTAATATTGTTGATATTTATACACTCTAATCACAATAGTAAAGGATTAGTAGTAATATTATTCAAATGTTTTCACCATTCATTTCAGGATATGTTTTAGTTCATAGAAGTCTCAGTTGTTGCCCCATATGCATCAGATATGTTATCTTTCACATCCACACTTAATCGATAGGAATGACACTTAACCACCTCATTCATCTTTCAACTGCATGGCAGTGATGCTGCAATAAATCCAAATGTCCTTTTGGATGACTTGACAGATCAACATACTCCCTCTTCCATAACCATAAAGCTTTTTCATTTCTTAGGAGGACTATTTATGATTGCATCTAAAGTTTAAGAAGAATCCATTTGTTAAGACCTTCCATTTTCCCTGTTAAATTGGAGGGAATCTCTTTACATTATAAATGTCTTAAAAAGCAGTTTCATCAGATGAGCAATTATCACATTTTAACTTGATCATCATTTGTTTACCTGCTGCACAGTAGAGGCACTGGAACTGGCTGTGAAAATGCCAATTTATGCAGCAGTTATTAATTCTTGAACCATGTCCAGCTGCTGCGTGTCAGCTGAGATATTTACCTATTTACATACTTGGTTAGGGCTGTTTCATACATCGTTTTTCAATGTCAATTAAAAGAACTAAGATTATTTAAACAACAACATTAGGTTTCTAAATTATTTATTCAAAAATCTAAAGGGCATCCATCACCTTAGCGCAGTGGTTCCCAATCTTTTTTTGCCATGATCCTCTGCTAGAAGCGGAGTGTGACAGCAACATCAGCTGGGGGGTGGGGGAGCTCCCAGCACACGGCGCAGCTCATCCTGTGTGTGCAGCACCACTGGCATTGCTCCCACAAACCTCGTTTGGGTCAGGACCAAAGGTTGGGAACCACTGCCTTAGCATATAGACGAGCAACCACTAAGGAGAATGTTGTCTCCATTGCACTCTGATCACTTGGTGCTTTCCACAGCTTTCAAAACATGGCTCAAAATATTTGGGTCCAGAGCCTTGTGTCCAGCATGGGAAAAGTGAGAGGTAGTTTAACATAATTTTGTATTCCCTAATCCAGAGGGCAGCTGGAAGGTGGCTTATCCCCACTGTACAGTAGAGAGGCCTCAAGGCTGTTTTAACCTATTACAGCTTATAGTAGTACTCAAAAGTGCAATTATGCAGCCAACGGTCTCAGAGACAATGATGCTCCAGTCACTCTCCAACGTTTAGCTGAAGCATACTTTCAGCCATGATAGGGACAATAAAAAGTACTGTGTAGGAAGTTTCTCTCCCCTATGGTGCTGTTAGAATCACTAATAATAATCAGAATCCCTTTAATAACTCTATAAATTAAAATAGCTAAGAAATATATAAAAGCGCATAGTAATGGCCAGATGTCCAGCACAGACAATACTCACACCTCAGTTGGTGATGTGGGAACAAAGAGAAGGGACCACACTTGGATTATCAAGTCAAGTTCCCAGCAACCATGTAACAGATGTTAAGCCAGAAAGAAGTCTACAAGCACCTCCTAAACCACAGGATACAAAGAACTCCCTGACATACTATATATATAGTAAAATAGGTCTTCAGTGCAAAAATGCAAAGGTATAAAAATTACTATGATGCCCTTAGCCTCTGAAAACATAAGGAAATCTGTTAAGTAAAAAAACAACCAGATGAACCTAGGAAATGGGCCATGGTCTGGTCTGTGCTATAGAGGAAAGCAAATATAACAATTATCATGTACCCTCTGAGGGAACAGCCAGTGAACTAAGAGAAAAATACTTCTTGACCCTTCATGGCCCAAATCCGATGATTGGCTTGAATGTATTAGCATGATGTTTTTTGCCAGGTATCCAACATGTTTTAGGTTCATTTTCTCATGAACCACCGGGAATAGCCATGGGTATCCTATACTTTGGAAATGTGAGAATTTCTCTTTTCCATGCTGCAATTCATTTCAGGGGCAGTATACCCCAAGATATAGGCACGACCTCTTGGATATTGTTTGTATGAAAAAGCTATATGAGGTTATATTTATAGCAATTGCTAAAAATAGTACCAATTACAATTTCTCTCCCCCATGAAGTCATGCACAGCTGGATTCTCAGTGCTTGGGGAATCTGATTTTATAGATAGAGGATTAGGATAAATACCAGAAGCATTTTTGTTAATCTCTCTAAAAATCTGTACATGATAGCTTTTTAAAATGTTTAAGCATGTGGCATATGAATGGTATTACAGGATAATTGCATTGAGAGATTGTGAGCATTTCTTTGTGATAGTGCACATAATTTTCTAGTTGCTTTGGCAGCAGAAAAATAATACAGCAATCCTGAACTTGTACTGTATTAATGAAACCTTTATTCTGTATCTTACCACAAGATTGTCTAGACCCAACTCTTGCACAGATTTCTACATTTGCTTAAATTTAAGAAGGTGAGTAGTCCTATTCAATGTCCTATTCAAAGTCAAGTACAAATATAAGTCTCTGATGAATTGGATATAGAACCACTTCCCGGCAGGGACAGAATTCCTATCTGTGTGTATAGTACAGCTCAATGGCTTCTCAGTCAGAATTGGGGTCTCTAGGTGCTACCACAAAGAAAACATATTCCTCTAATAGGCGGTCAAGCAGATAATTCCACTGAAATATAACACTGCTGCGTGTTTCAAACTCAGCCTTTTTCAGGGAATAAACTATGTCTAACTGAAACTCTTATCAAAACACAAAAAGCAAAACAGAGCGAGACAGTACAGTGTGTTCTGTAGCAACCCAGGAATTCCAGTAGCTCTGGTGATAAGTTTTACTCAGATGGCAGTATTACTCTCACTAGTAAATCCACCAGGGACTGTGTACTAAGGCATAAACAAATACTATAGGTGCACAGATCTTGCAGAGCAGATTTGGTTCAATAGAGCCAGAAATGTTCTCTTTTATCAAGCTGCCCAGGCCTTGGCACCTTGTCACCAGGGAATTTCTTTTAATGTCTGTGTTCATTGTCCTTGAAGTGTTTGGCCACTGGCTGAGCCACTTTTCCTGTAATGAAAGCTGACTTTTGATTTTCTACTTCTTTCTTCTTATTTCTTTTTTAAAAAGCTTTTATCTACAGGTTGCTTCTTACACTCTCTACATTGACACGAAACGACGTACATCACGTACATTAATACACATTGTTCTCCAATGCCTCAGTCATGGGTAATGTAAAAACCCAACTAAAATAGACATTTCTTTATACTATATATATTTTTTACAATTAGTGAAATTATAGATAAAGGAGCTGGATGCATCTGTTTATATAATCACATGGAGTAGAACATAAAGACATCAAGTTATAGTGGGGCTACTTTGTGCCAAGCATTGTACAAACATGAAGGAAAACAGTCCTACCCTAATGATCTTGTGGTTATAAGTAGGCAAGACAAACAAATAGTAGGAAAAACATTCTTATCCTGATGTTAGAGATGAGAAGCTAAACCAAAGAATTTAAGGAACTTTTCCAAAGTTGGACATGAAGCCAGAGACAAAGCTGGGAACTCTACCTAAATCACCTAAGTCATAGCCCATTACTTTAATCACAAAATGGAGTTTCTCAGTTTGCATCATCAACATGTATCTTATATTAGTAAGACTGAATCTTGCCCTGGTATTTTTTTCTGAATTAGATAAGCAGTAGGCAACCAGTTCATGTTTTGGGTTGGCATCTGTAAAGACTGACCAGAAGTAGGCATCATTAGGTATGTTTATTTGGTTGTTTTGATACCTGAAAGAAAAGGAATGCCCTCTTCAATAGAAAATTAAGAATGTCAGTCATCTTCACTAGGAAAATATAAAGGGAGAACTAAACAAAGACCACATCTTTGCAAATGCCTTTTATCTTCTTAAATCTATTCATTTGTGTCAGGAATAACCATCTCAATACTATTCTCCCCATCCTCACCCCAACCCCCCAGCAAAGGAAAGTCTGAAAAAGAAGAAGAGTTGGTGTGATCAGATTATCATTATTTTTAATTTTGAAAGAAGAAAATTACCCCAATATTTACATTTTCCTCTCAAAATGTTTTTTTATTTGTGTTTTTACCCCTCATTTTTTATTACCCATGGACCTGATAAATAATCTGAACAGTTCGTCTTATTCAAATGTGAGGGCAAGATTTCACTCAAAATTTATGATGAATTTTTCTCCTTCTGCTTATTAAGTACTCCTAGATTGGAGGACTGACTTCTCAGTCATCTCTAGGTCATGAGCTTAAGGCTCATTCTGGATTTGTGCTAAGGGTTTTTGAAGTACTTTTGGAAGTACTAAAGCATAACAGTAACCACGCATACACAGCACAGTACGGGGTACAAGGTTTCACCACTTCATCGCCATAACAGCGCGTTAAAATGGGGGAGTACACTGCTACAGCAACATAGCTGCAGATCATGAGTAGACCCACATGATCACTATGTTGCCATACGGCATACGCTACATCTCCATAGGGTGATGTGCAGATGTGCCTGGATACCTGCCGAATACAGTGTTAACCATATCACCAACTTCTGGAGCCACTGGCTCCAGTAACTGATCTATCTTAACCATGCTAGCCCAATGGGTTACCAAGCTCATGTGAACCTTTATACTGTTTTGTTTTTTTTTTTTTTTTTATATTGGAGGATGAAACAGCTGATGGTATCTGGTGCAAGTGCTGGGTCATTCATTCTCTAAGAATGGCTATTCTTCCCTGAAGAGGCATGGTCTCATTTGCTTATGCTGTTCTAAAAGCCATATTACAAGTGAATTGAAGCTTATAGGAGCCTTGCCATAAGTAAGTTATAAAAATGAAACACACAGGAAAGACAGCAACATTTTATTTCTCCTGTTCACTTCCCTGGGAGGAACCAAAGCAGCGCAAATTTAGTTAGTCCATTTTGTCTGTGCAACAGAATATTCCTTACACTGAAGGATACTTGCTTCTTATCCTACTACCCATCACTGAAAAAGCCTTTACCAGTCTAACATTTTACAAATTCTGCTGCAGAGGGGAAAAATCTACCTCTGCCACAGCCACAGCCCAGCAACATACTCTCTCTGTGCTATGAGTAAATTCAAAATGAAATGATTGCCACTGGAGCTTATTTACCTCCTTTGTGCTTCTCCCTCAAAAGCCACCTGGGCTTATGAAACTAACTTGATGTGAGAAGAGATCTAGGAATTATTGTGTTAATGGCAGAGGACAAAAGATTGTAAAATTAAAGTCCTTCAGAGACGTCTGAAGGATTCACATAGGATTAAAATGGGCATCTTGGTGAATTTAGATCATTCTTGAAAGGCAGTTGTTGAAGCTTTTTCATTAAAAACAAAAAGATTGGCTCTCAGTTCATATAGCTATTATTTTGCCCCTAAGTTCATATTACCAGTCACATTGCAAAAGCATATGTTAATGCAAAATGTTAAGACAATTGTATTAGGCACATCAAACAGCGCAGTCCTGCACTGAAACCAAAGAAAGCACCATTAATTATTTCTGGCTTTGCAGAATAGTCAGGGACTTGTTAACATCGTTGCTTGACCATATGTCTACTATTCTCAGTCTTGTTGTAAAACAACCTGAGAAAAGAAAAGCAGCAAAACAAACCTCACATTGTAGCCTAAAGTTATGGGAAAAGGCACCATGCTGGGATGCAGATTTCCATAAAATAAACAGAAGTGCTTGTGCCAGCTAGCTTGAATATCCTCTCTGTAAGGGAGGGAGAGATTGCAGAAGGATCTGGATAGGTTACAGGGGTGGGCT
>NW_017729007.1:7259096-7265974 GCF_001723915.1 Gavialis gangeticus | reverse complement strand
TTGTAGCCTAAAGTTATGGGAAAAGGCACCATGCTGGGATGCAGATTTCCATAAAATAAACAGAAGTGCTTGTGCCAGCTAGCTTGAATATCCTCTCTGTAAGGGGGGGAGAGGGGGAGGAGGGATATTCCTATGCTTTCTTTCATTCCCCTTCTGTCCTAAAGAAGGATCTGCTTTTCTTAAATCCAAGTAATTTTCTCAGCTACATGATTAAGAGTGGAATCTGAAATGGATGTGGATTCTCAGACCAGCAGATTTAGATGTGGATTCTCAGACCAGCAGCTAGTCTGTATGCAAGGTCTGACTTGGAACAATGAGAAACACTGGTCTGTTCCCGTGTCACAGATCCTATGATCCACCTAGTTGGTTATTCTATGTCTGGCAGTGACCAGATGCTTAAAAAGGAGGAGGCAGACCATTTAGCTACTTCACTGTACCCAACTGATGGCAGTATTGCATCCCCAGTAAGTGAGATTTCTTGCAATTCCAACTGATGATCAATGTATATACCCTTAAGCAAGAAAATTAGTAATGTAATTTAGCATGAGGTAGTATAGCAGTAGCTGCAGTTCTTACTCCATAAAGAGCTAATCCTGTTTTTAAAATTCTTACTAAAGTCAAGCTATTGCAAGGAGATGCAAAAACTGGTTATGTATTATTTTGCAATTGTTCTTTCTCCTGTGTAATTTTAGTATGTTTTAATTTTACGAACTTTATCTTGGTTCTTATGTTGTGGTTTAAGGTAAACAGAAATGCCCTGCTTACTTTTTGCTTTATTATTTGTTATAGTCTTATGCCTGATTCTCCTCTTGTACCTGTCCTTTCCCAAATAAGCAGCTCAAATTCAGAGACAGAATGATTCAATGATGAGACATTTAAATATAGTTTCATAGTTCCTAGGGTCGGAAGGGACCTTAGCAGATCATCTAGTCCGACCCCCTGCCATGGCAGGAAAGAGTACTGGGGTCAAACGACCCCAGCAAGGTGTTCATCTAACCTCCTCTTAAAAACCCCCAGGGTAGGAGCCTGCACCACTTCTCTTGGAAGTTGGTTCCAGACCCTAGCCGCCCTGACCATGAAGTAGCGCCTCCTGATGTCTAACCTAAACCTACCCTCTGCCAGCTTGTGACCGTTATTCCTGGTCACTCCTGGCGGTGCTTGGGGGAACAGTGACTCCCCCGGTGCCTGCTGATCTCCCCTGACTAGTTTATAACAGGCCACAAGATCCCCCCTCAGCCTTCTCTTTTGGAGGCTGAACAGGTTCAGGTCCTGTAGCCTCTCCTCATAGGGCCTGCCCTGCTGTCCCCTGATCATATGACTCAGGGAATCTTATTTCTATTACTAACTCTTACCATTTGACTTTGGACAATATAGATATACAACCTCTGTGACTTTTTGGTGGTCAAATAGAGGGTGGAAATGCCTATTCACGTGTGGAAAATGTGTTAATATCAACAGAGTCTCTGTGGGTGTATCTACACATATAATGTATGTAATACAATAAACTCTAGGGCACATCACGCCAAAGAGTATTGCTCACAGATGCCGCATTTGCACATGTGCCTGGGACCACAGCACACTGAGCCAGGTCAAAGCAAACGCAGCAGGCAGAGGTCTCAGGGGTCAGCCTGTCAGCCCAGGGCTGCTCCAACCCAGCTCAACATGCTGTGGAGGAGCTGGGTGGGCATAAGGGTGCTCCAAAGTGGGGCAGCCAGCCCCTGCACTGAAGTACCCGCATGCCCCTGCCAGCTCTGTCAGCACCTACATGTGCATTGCTGCACACTAAATAGTGCTACCCTAGGATAGTACTTGTGTTTACAAATACTAACCTACACCTAAATTAGTTTACTGCAGCCTAACGGGGCCACTCATGTAGACACTGAGACTTTGCTGTTGAGCTAATTAGGCACCTCCACAGTAAACAGCTTGTGTAGATGTGCTCTGTTTAAACCACCCTAAGGTGAAAAATACTCCCTCCTTATAGGATTTTCTTAGGTTACATCAGGCATATATTGGTCACTGTTAGTGAATCATCTATATTTACTTATTAAATTAAAAGCTGTTTATTATTCAAGAAGTGTAAGACAAGACAGTCAGTAAACACATATCATATCCTTTACTCTTCTAGCTACTTCCCTTCTGGAAGCTTCAGCTGGGTCACATAGATGCTTCATAGATGCTAGGGTAGGAAGGGACCTCAACAAATCATTGAGTCCAAACCCCTGCCCTGAGCAGGAAAGAGTGCTCGGGTCAGATGACCCCAGCCAGGTGCTTGTCCAGCCTTCTCTTAAAGACCCCCAAGGTAGGGGAGAGCACCACCTCCCTTGGAAGCCCATTCCAAGATTTGTCCACCCTCATTGTGAAGAAGATTTTCCTGATGTCTAGCCTAAATCTGTTCTCTGTCAGTTTGCGATCATTGCTCCTTGCTACCCCAGGAGCCGCCCTGGTGAACAGAGCATCTCTGGTTCCTTGCTGAGCCCCCCTAATGAATTCGTAGGTGGCCACAAGACCACCTTTCAGCCTTTTCTTGTGGAGGCTGAAGAGGTCCAGGTCCCTCAGTCTCTCCTCAGAGGGCTTGGCCTGTAAACCCTTAACCATATGAGTGGCCCTCCTCTGGACCCTCTCCAAGGTATCCACATCCTTTATTATAGTACAGTGCTCAGAGCTGGACACAGTACTCCAACTGTGGTCTGACCAAGGCTGCATAAAGTGCTGAATCAGATATTCTTGCTACCAGTGCAAAGAAGTCATAGTTCAAGAAGTTTAATGTGATACCAGAACTATTCTTTCAGTCAGTGAATAAAAATGTCTTTATGGACAGGAATAACAGGCTTTCTAGGTATCCGTTTCTCTCTCCACTTCCAGATTATTACTAATGGAGTTCCGGCTTCTTATGATGGTAGAATCCAGAGCAAGTTATACAAAACAGATATACAGGATGATGTGTTCCACATTAACTGATACCACACAGGAAAGAGATCATGGACTCATCATGGAGAGGTCACTAAAAACATTAAGGCAGTGCCCAGGAGGATTCAAAAAGGTAAACAAAATATTAGGACTAATTAAAAAGGGAATTGTAAACTAAATTTAAAATATCATTATGCCCCTTTATGAATATATGGTACATTCACACTTTGAATACTGCATGCAGTTTTGGTCCCCCCACCTCAAGAAGGACATAGAACAACTAGATAAGATATGGAAAAGGGCAACAAGGATGATCTGGGGCATGAAGGGCTTCTATGCAGAAAGAATAAAAAGGCTAGGACTTTTCAGATTAGAAAAGAGAAGCTTAAGGGGGGACATGATAGCAGTCTACAAAATATTAAGTGATGCATAGAAATTAAATAGGAATGTATTACTTATGATTTATCAAAATACTAGAACTAGGAGATATACAATGAAACTTGTGGAACTCATTAGCCCAAGATGTCCTGGACGCTGGTAATTTAATCCAGTTCAAAAAAGAGATTGGACAAATTCTTGGGAAAAGGTCCATCAGTAGGTATTGAACATGGTAAAGAGAATTGAAGCCTCTACATCAAAACTTCCTAAACCTCTGAATGCTGGAATCTGCAATCTGAAAGGAGCAGGGATTTTTAACATGCACTTTTCATCCTCCTCCTCAGCATCCACACTCTGACACTGTGCAAGACAGGATACTAGATAGATAGATCTATCATCTGAACCAGTAAAAGGCATCTTTTATGTTCTTATGTTATGTTATCAATTACATTAGCCTATTATGCCAACAGGACTCCTTCCAGAAGCGTATACAGTCCTCCTTCCCTCTACCTTCTTCCTATATTAACCTGCATTTTCCCCAGTCTCCAATTTCTCTGAATCATGCTTCACACTCAATTACTCTGAACCCTTTGAGATCTTGCACACTTCCCTGCCTATCATTTTGCATATTATAATAATCAGTCACCTCAGTCTGACACAATTAAGCTTAATTAGTTGAAACTTTTATTTCTGAACTGCCCCCAGAGAGGTTTTATTTTGGGATGTAAACCTAAAGAAAATGCCAGAATCCCCTCACATGGTGATGGCAATCAAAGAGACATGAAAAAACCCTCACCCTGAAATTTATTAAGATTTACTTTCTGAAAGTTCAGCCACAGAAATCAAATGACAAATAACCATATTTTAAAACTACAGCCCAGTTCTTTTTTTAAATAGTAGCTCCCAATATTTTGCGATTCTCTCTCTCTTCCCCTTCCCCCCTACATTCACAGAGACAGCCATGCTTATCTTAGGATGTTACAGAGTACCTAGATCTAAAGAAATGCAATTTCTAAGTAGTGACAAGTCACAAGTTTCAGCAAAGATCACACTGGATTGGAGATGTTGAAATATTGAGTCACAAGCCAATGTATTTCTTGGTTCAGATAGCGACCATCAATGGAATGAAAAGAATGACTGGACGGAGATGAATTCCTAGTATAACTTGGTGCTTCTGTAAAGAGTTGCCTCACCTTTACTGCCCATATATTGTGTGAGGGTTCCTGTAACAGTCTTTTCTTGTGTAATATCACAATATGACATTATAATGCAACTGTCACCACATCTGAACATGATATCAATCCTTGGAACTCATCACACTGTTCCCAATTTTCTCTCCTTACCATACCTTCATCACCTCCCATTGTTGGCTTCATGCCTGCTCTTACCAAACCCTCATTAACTGAAACAACTTAGAGCTTCCTGCATGTCAAACACACTGCTTTGCCTTCCAGTCCCACACTAGCAGGCATTTCTGCCTTGGTCTCTTCATCAGTAATTTAAAACAGAGGTATCAAACTTACTCCAGGCCAAGCCAGGTCCAGACTATAGGCTCCACCTAGGGCTGAATTTGCTGGGCTAGCTGCAGCTACAATAGCTCCAGGGGCAGCTGTGAGGTGTCCTGGGTAGCAGTAAGGAGTCCAGGAGCATCAACAGGGGACTGACAGGTGCAGAATAAGCACAGCCCTTGCTTGCCCCCCTGCCACTGCCAGCCCATGTCCACTGGGAGGAGGTGCTCTGAATTCTGTAGCAGCTGCCAATAACTTCCTGCAATTTCCAGGTGAACCAAATGGGAGGGCTCCAACAGCAGGATGCAGGCAACAGATTATATCCTTGATACCTATTTTAAAACATTGTTTTGTCTATGGCATGTCCTATACACAGGTTGGGAAAGCTATTGTTTCTTATTTTGCATGTTGTTACCTGCCACCTGATGAACAATGCTTTTAATTTGAAAGTTTGTCTAACTTTATTCCAACCATACAGTTGGCCCATTAATAGATATGGCCCCCAAAAAATCCTTATCTCTTGTACAATTCCTGGACCATCATGGCTACAACATCACTGTAACACTAACGTATCTTTAGGGTGTGCTGGGCACGTCTGCACAAGACACTACATCACCATAACAATGCACTACAGTGATGTAGCATCAGCAGGCATGCTGCAGCTACATTGCTGTAGCAACAGGTTCCCTCGCAATAACATGGTTCTACAGTGATGTAGCAGCTAAAATTAACCATGTGCCATTAGCACAGCACAGTACAGGCTGTTACTGCTCCATCATTTAGTACTTCCAAAAGAAAGTACTAAATGATGACAGTAACAACAGTGCCATAGAGGCACGTATAGATACACCTAGTCCAAATAACTAATTCTAGTAAGCTATAATATTGAGAAAAATGGGTCTGCAAAGCCTAGAAGCATGATGCTGAGACATAGATTGCTGATTTTAAATTGAGCTTGATTGGATGAGTTTGTATTCTTTCAGCGCCTCTCTCCCCTAGCATCAAAAACAATAATTATGCTTCTAAACCCATCAGACCTGTCCTTTCAATCCTCAACTCCCCTTCTACTCATCACCTTGACATGCAACTTATTAGGCTACTAGCTTGAGCACTTTTCACGTTTGCAAAACTTTAAAACATCATCCCTAGCCTGGGCTAGGCATTCTCTTAATGCTTTGTGGATCATTCTCTGCTGCTTATGTGTCCTGAATGTTTTACTTATGTGTTTCTAATTCTGGCTTTTAAACTCAGCTGTGTTTTATAAGGCTCACCAAGGGAAATTCTCCCCTCCTAGGACTCAGTCAGGTTTTTACTTCAATTAAGTTAATTGACAGCAACTTTAACTCCCTTCCCAATTATAACTGCGAACATTTTGTAAGAAATATTCAAAGAACATTTAAAGAAAATCCTTCTCCTGACAACAAACTTAAAAGATTTTAAACAGTAGGAGTCTATAAAGTGTAAAAAGAAACCCAATTCTGGAAGAACATTCTTTTCACTGAATGCATGCCATAGTTCACTTAAAAGGTCACCCCCCAACCCTTCTCAGCAACCATCTAATACTCCGACTCACACACCTATGACCTATCCTCTACAGACTTACCATTTGTGCTGTGATTACCCAATACCACTCTCCACCTGCCACAGTTAACTGATTTTTAATGAGCCCTTCAAATTCTTGGTAGCTGCCAGGCTTAAAAAGATCTTTAAATCCCTTCATACCCCACTCCCAACAGCTGTTTGTTTTTCAGCAGCCCCTCTTTGCACTACCTCTGTCCCAACCTGCTCCTACAAAGTCAAATATGCTGGGTCCTCAGAGATATACTACTCCTGAATCTGACTATCATGGTCTCTAGGGTTAGTGGAGCAGGGTGGTAAGTGGCAGCAGAGGCATGAATCCTCCAAATTTTGGCAGGGAATATGCCCCACCAACTGACTTGTTCCTAAGAATTCTGCATCTGGGAACTGGCTTGGCTCACACAGAAGTCCAAGAGATTGCTGCCTGTCCTGCTGGCTCCTCTGGGAGAGAACATGCTTCCCTGAAGCCCACTCATGGGACTGGATGACATCTTGCAGTTCCAA
>NW_017729007.1:7253364-7254096 GCF_001723915.1 Gavialis gangeticus | reverse complement strand
ATCTGAATATCATGGTCTCTAGGGTTAGTGGAGCAGGGTGGTAAGTGGCAGCAGAGGCATGAATCCTCCAAATTTTGGCAGGGAATATGCCCCACCAACTGACTTGTTCCTAAGAATTCTGCATCTGGGAACTGGCTTGGCTCACACAGAAGTCCAAGAGATTGCTGCCTGTCCTGCTGGCTCCTCTGGGAGAGAACATGCTTCCCTGAAGCCCACTCATGGGACTGGATGACATCTTGCAGTTCCAATGAAATATACCTGCAGGCCCATGGGCCATATGTTTGACACCCAGATTAAGGTTAGTCAACCATACCTTGTGGTTGCATCAGGGTTAACTGTGTAGTTTTACTTATTAATTAGACAATGGATTTGTATAGAATGGTCAGTGTTGGACTAGATCACCTTTGAAAGTCCCTTTTAGTAGTACACAATCAAATCTCTCAATTTCCAGATTGCATCTTTAAAACAAATGATCATTTTTTGTCCTCTTCTTACATGCAATTTTCTAGTCTTTGGGAACTTTGCCTAAAAGCATCTCTTGTGTCACAGTCTCTATCACCACCAGTATTTCAGGAAGGCATCCCACTCTAGTTCATACCCTCCTTATAACATGACATTTCCAAAAGGCATACCTCTGAGATTCTTCCTCTCTGAAGTTGGCCCTTGAGCACTCAATTGCACTATCCACTCCCCAACCTTCTGTAGCTGCCAAATCAGAAGGATCAGGTGGGC
>NW_017729007.1:7242178-7248364 GCF_001723915.1 Gavialis gangeticus | reverse complement strand
TTTGGGAACTTTGCCTAAAAGCATCTCTTGTGTCACAGTCTCTATCACCACCAGTATTTCAGGAAGGCATCCCACTCTAGTTCATACCCTCCTTATAACATGACATTTCCAAAAGGCATACCTCTCAGATTCTTCCTCTCTGAAGTTGGCCCTTGAGCACTCAATTGCACTATCCACTCCCCAACCTTCTGTAGCTGCCAAATCAGAAGGATCAGGTGGGCCATCAGCTCTGGGCTCTTGCAACAAGTCAATTTGTAAAAATGTCACTCCTCACCTTTTGTGATTATTCCTCATTCAGGCATCCTACTAGAGTGAAATAGTCCTTTGACTGGACAAACTTACAAATATTTAGGTGTTCTCTTCAGAATTTTGGTCCTAATTGTTGCAAGTTATATTTATTCTTGAAAAACAGCATAAAACCTTAGGGGCAATAAGGCACAAGGTTTTGTGCTGGGCATGTGCTAACTCCCATTCCCCCAGCATTTTCTCCACAAAGGCCCCTGTCATGGTATCTCATAAAACACATGACTTTGGATTTACCTCCCAATACAAAGGTGCAACAAAAGCTCATATTTACATCTTTGCAAAACATGTATCTGGAAAACACCATTACCACATCCCTGCATCCTATATAGCACCTCTCTTATTAAACATTTCCTCTGGGACAGCCAAAAGAAGGTACAAAACTCCTCCTGGATCTTGTCTGCTATTCTCTACTGAGGTGGAAAAAACAGTCCCGTATAGAACAGTAATGGCAAGATCAGTGCCTTGATAATCCTCACCTTCCCTTCAAATACAGTTTTTGTGAACAGTAAAGTCCCAGTAACTGTCTCATGTACTGATCACTTCCTTCATGCAGTTTGTCCCTCTATCCCTGGGTCAAAATCAGTTCCCAGCACTCATTCCTCTTTGACAATGTTGACCCCCAATGTACTTAAATTCCCCACATCCCCATATACCATACATGTTCTCTTTACTAATTTAATTTAGCTCCTCCCACATTACCATATTCACCTGTAAGCTTGGCACTGTAGCTCAATAAATGACATTAATATTGTCCATATATGCCATATACTTGGCTTGGTCCCCATCTCCATCTGGTATAGGCACTCCACTTATCACCCTGTCAGGCTACAGCCTTGAATCCAGGGCCTTGGCTTGCCTGGTGCAGCAGCTCAACCTGGTCTACCCCCTCCCCAACAGAGCATAAAGGCAGACAAGAGTGGCCAGAACCCCCCATCCAGGCCTTGGCACACACCCACTCTCTGCCACTGGAGTGACCAGCCAAGATCAGCTGACGTTTTACCCTATCCCATATAAACCCCTGACCCAGAAGGGTGCAGCCTTGTACCTAGGCTGCTGACCCCTTGGCTTATGCTGCTACTGACTCTGATGAATCCTCCTGGATACCTGTTCCAGCTACTCCCTTGATCTTCTGCTCTGCCTGACCCTCTGGATACCCAATGTGGCTCTGGCCTGATCTCCAGGATACCTGACCTGGCTAGCCTCCTGACCTCATGCTCTGCCTGACTCTCTGGATCTCTGATTCAGTTCCCTTGGGTGGAGAGATCTGCCTTCTGATTTCCTGGCTTCTCCTAAGCCTGAGGTTACCTCTAGACCTAGCCATCCACAGCCCAGCATGACACACCCAGTCACTTCTTATCTTTTCTAACAGTAGTTCTATTACACATATAAATAAGAAGGGAGACAAAGGAGACCCTTGGTGCAGTCCAGACTGCACCTCTATTTGTTTTGTCAGGTGACCATTGACCAATACTTGACTCCTTATATTCAAATACAACATTTGAATCCACCTTATAAGCATGGCAGGGGAAAGGGGAGAGGAAGCCCATCCCTTCCAGAGGGTGGGCATAAATTTATGTGCCATGGGAGTCCAGGTTAAATATGGCTACATTCACTTTTCACTCTCTGCAAAACCAAACCACATCTCTCAACTGCACCAGGGCTTTGTGGATTTGTCTTCTCACTACCCTACAGATCTGATCCAGCACCACCGCCTTCCTGATAACCCTGTCAAAGCACTCTGCTATTTCCTCTGAAAAAAAATCTTATAGTTCAAGGGGGGCGATGGATGTCCAATTACTCAAAGCCTTTCTATTACCCTTCCTGAAAACCGAAGTACTCACTCCCCTTTCCCATCACCTCCCTCACCTCCTGCACACTCTACTCTTTCTTCAGCTTGAGACTATTCTCCTCACATATCCAACTCCCAGTGGCATAGTCTCCATGTCTTTTACCTTTGGGAAGTACAAATCCTGACAGAATTCCTCTACCACACCCAAAATGTTACCTATCTCTGAAACCTGCTCTCCCTTTCTGTTCTTCGGGGGCCTGACCCCTTTCTCATTTTCTCAGAACAGATGGACCACTCCTCATTTTCCTCCATCTGCAGAACCTTTGCTTGAAGCATTCTCCTCCTCCATCATTCCTTAAAGCAGTTCTTAAAATAATAGCCAATAAAATAAGAGCATGTTCAAAGTTTGACTCTAATACATATCAACATTTTTCTTTTTAATTAAAATGTACATGCTTTATTTCCCCTCCCCTGCCATGATGAAATCAATAATATTTTATCTGACTAGATGACAAATTCTGATATAAAGTAAACTTGAATATTTACAGCAGGGCTGTAAATCGCTGCCTGGGGGCTGCAGGGGACTCACGAGCGATTACATTGCTGACTTCTAGTCCAACTACCACTTCCCACAATGCTTCTGCACTGCTGCCATTAACGTCCATGGGACTCTCCCCTCTAGTGTCCACTTCTTGCCCCTGACCCTGAGTGCAGAATGGCGAAGTGTGTCCCACAGGGCCCAAGGATCCCATGGCTTGGGGCATCCAGGGCCCCTGCACGATGTGGCACAGCAGAGGGGTGCCAGCACAGCATGGCACAGTTCAGCAGGGGGCTACATGGCACATGGTGAGCATCAGGGGCTGTGGCCTACACAGATATGGTCTGCATGGCATGCAATCCTGGCCACTCAGAAGTTGGACAGCCCTTATTTGGATTTGGAAACTCAGGGTGCCCACACATGAGCAGCAAGGCTGTAATTACAGCACTGTAATTACAGCACATCAGAGCAGACTCAATTAATCAAGATTGCTGGAGTGTGGTAATTACCGTACTCCAGCATCTTGTGTATCAGCATCCCTGCACTGAAAAATGGTGGCAGGGGTGCTTTAACTAAAGCTCGTTTGATGAACTTTAGTTAAAATTCCCCCACCACCATTTTTCAGCACAGGGACACCAATACACAAGATGCTCCAGGCACTTTAATTAGAGTGACTCTCAGAGCCACTCTAATTAAAGCACCCCCTCTCCACTTGCAGAGCACATGTATAAACACCCTCAATTTTTAAATTTCTGGCCTTAATCTGCAGTTTCTTGGGCTGTTTTAATATCAATCATGATATCAGAAGAAGGAAGGACAACTGGGTTTTCATATCTCTGGCTAATACTTTTAGAGGATTCTAGAAATCCTTCATATATTTGTTTTATTTGAATCTCAAAATGTGTCAAAAATCATTATCTCAAAGACCCTAATTTCCATTTTTGTTCCATTAGGATTAGAAACTTTTATGATTGTTGTCTTGTTTTAACATCTGCTACTAAATGCTGTAAATCTTTTAAAATAATCCAGTAAAGAACAATAAGTCTCCTGCTTTCAAAATTTCAAAGTGACAATACTCTCAGCTGGCACTGAATTCTGGGCTAATCCTGTGAAAAGTTTACAGCCCTGAATTTTTACTGAATCTACAGGAAACTGGTTATGTTCAGCATTTAACTGGAGGCACTTGAAGGGTGCATCTACACGTGCAATCAATGCAGCTGAATAAACTCTGGTGCTCTTTATGCTGGAGTTTATTGCTCCCAAGTGCTGCACTTGCGCATGTGCCCAGGACTGTAGCTCATTGAGCCGGGGCAGAGCAGCCCCGGCTGCCAGAGGGCCCAAGGGGTCAGCCGGTCCAGCCCAGTGCTGCTCTGACTCAACTCAGCCTGCTGCAGAGAGGCTGGCTGGAGCACAAGGTTCCTTCAATGAAGGGCAAGCAGGGCTACCCTCATGCCCCAGCCAGCCCCATCAGTATCTACATGTGCATTGCACTGGAGTAAATAACTCTGCCATAGGACAGTACTTGTGTCTGTACTTGTGACAATACTACCCTATGGCAGAGTTAATTAGTTCACTCCGTCTTAATAGCACCACATGTGTAGGTGACAATCTACTGTGGAGCTAATTAGTCAACTCCACAGTAAACATCCTGTGTAGATGCACCCAGTATCTAACAGAGTCAGATCCTTGTTTAGAAAAAGAAAAGTTAATTACTGGAGCTTCAGCCAGAGAAACATAATCACCCAAGAGTCAATGTTATAGTTAGAATCTCTTCAAGGGATTGGACAACTTTGAATATACAGTAATGTCTGATTTTTCCTTCTTATCCCACAATAAACTACATGTAATCAGCTAGTGTACCTCATTCAAAATGAATTGGACTGAGTACATCAATACTGAAACCAGAAAGTTCTTGGAATACTATTTAAGGCTGCTTTCAATTCAATTCTGAATGCACACGGTTCATAACCAGCTAAATTAATTTTCTATTTAATGTTTTATTTTCAGTAAAATACTTTCCCTGGGTGACAAAAATAGCATAATGTCACAATAGGAGTCTGATCAATATATCAAAGTAATACCTCAATGATCGCATCTCAATGAGGAAAAGTCTCAAACTGAGCAGTCCTCATAAAAGCCTCTTTAAATACCTCAGAAACCAAGAACAAAATCCTGACAATAGCACTTTTTTGAAAGACATGCTGAAGTTCAAACCAGGTAGTTTTCACCACCAGTTGCTAACTTTTCTTTAGATGTGTGGGTGTTTCTAAAATACCATTACATTTTTCCTAGAAATCAATGCCTCGCTTTGGACTCTTTCCAATTCTTCTGCCCTACAGCAATCCCTAATAGAGAATAAATATAGAATAATTACAGCAAGTTCCATGCTCTGTGATACACTTGTGTAGAAGATACCAGCTAATAAATACCATTTGATTACTGCAAAAACTCAATCTCAAAAACTTTCTTAATAAATCCTTCCAGGTTTTGTTCAGAAGAGTCTTTGTGCCAAGGGATAGTGTCCAAGAGATGCATACAAACATGTATTTGTGCCTGGATTCCAATTGCACTTGTTCACTCAGCAACCTTGAAAGGGTATAGGGGACTGGGATGAATCCATGAAGAGAAAGTTTTTGGCCAAAAGCAGGAGAAACAATCAATAAACTGAGCTACCTTGAAGAGGTGGGAATGATGGTGGAGGCGGATGTGTGCAGAGTATCCCCTGGAGTCAGCTGATGCTGAGCCTTGCCATATGGGAACAGTATGCCTTTTGTAACTCTGATTGGGAGAGGCATAACAAGGAAATTCTGTGCCCTGAGCACTGGTTATGCACAGGGCAGTGGCAACAGCTGGAGTGCTGGAGGTGGCAGCCGGTATTTCTGCACTCCCTCATGCCTCCCCCTTCCTCCCCCTCCAAAGTCAGTGCCTAGAGCTGCTGTCCCAGTTGCCCTCCTTTAGTTATGCTACTGGTGACTGGTGCCAGGAAATAAACAGGTCAAATCCTATCAGTTCACATATAATGTCCTGATAGCCTCTCCCTTATGCTGCCAAGCTAATTAGGATACCAGTCGCTAGCACTGCATGGAAGGGGTTGAGTTCTTACCTCTGCTACTGGCTCCATGTATGACCTTGATTGAGGCACTTGATCTCTGTGCTGGTTTGTACAATGAGGAAAATAGTATTTCCTGATTCCAGCATTAAATGTTATGATGTGTTCAGATATTATGGTAATGGAGCTACTTGTGAGCACAAAAATAGTTTAAACATTCATAAAATTATTCCAATTTGAACATTATTTTTTATGGTGAGCTAACTCAGAGCTGTTCAACTTCAGTGTCACAAGGATGCATGCAATGTGAGTATGCAGTTCCCAGTTGCAGGCTGCCCAAGCCATACACTATGGTGATGGATCCTCAAGATCTCCACCCCCTGCCACATAGGATGTACTAGCAGCACATGGATTCCCCTGCCCCGGGCCCTCCCATCCTATGTGGCAGTAAGAGAGGCAGTTGCAGGGGTCTACAGGCCACCATTTCAATACCTTGGAGTTAAC
>NW_017729007.1:7235109-7237178 GCF_001723915.1 Gavialis gangeticus | reverse complement strand
CTAACTCAGATCTGTTCAACTTCAGTGTCACAAGGATGCATGCAATGTGAGTATGCAGTTCCCAGTTGCAGGCTGCCCAAGCCATACACTATGGTGATGGATCCTCAAGATCTCCACCCCCTGCCACATAGGATGTACTAGCAGCACATGGATTCCCCTGCCCCGGGCCCTCCCATCCTATGTGGCAGTAAGAGAGGCAGTTGCAGGGGTCTACAGGCCACCATTTCAATACCTTGGAGTTAACTATTTAAGAATAAGACAAGACATTCAGAATATATGATATCAGACATGAACAGTGCATCCCCTGGCAGCTGCAGGGGCATGACTGCTCTGGTGGCAGCAGGAGCATGGCGGCAGCAGTGTGAGTGGCGCCTTTCTGTAGGTGCACTCCCACGATCATGGGGTGCACATGTACCCACATACACCCCCTACGCATCAGCCCTGGTATCAGAGATGGCAAACATTGCATATGGGTGTTTTACAGCTTGTTTAAGATCTCTGTGAAGAAACCCTTGCAAAGCCACTGTGTCTGTGTGATTCAACTGTCAAAGCCTCTAAGTTAAGTGGATGTGGAGCTCATGTAAGGGCTATGCTTAAGCCATTGGGCTGTCATATGAAGAAAGCACTAGTCTTGGAGCTTAGGGGGCAGGACTGAGAGGTCCCCTTCAGTGAAACAGTAACAGATAGAGTCTGCGCCTAGGAAGTGCACCAGAGAGGTTAAGATACAGATGAAGTTGAAGCTGGAAGTTAGTGGGGCCTGACAAACTTCATCCTAGGGTCCTGAAGGGACTGGCAGAGAAGATCTTGGAGCCCTTGGCAAAAATATTTACAAAAAGCAGGAGACAGGCAATGCATCAGAGGACAGTAAAAGGTCCAACTCAGTGTGGCTCTTTAAAAAAAGCAAAAAGGAGGACCCAAAAGACCATTGAGCATTTAGCCTCACCTTGATACCCAGGAAGTTACTGAAGCATGTAATAGTCTATTTGCAAGGATCAGGAAGAGGAAAGACTGATCCTAAGTAGCCAGCATGGATTTACTAAGGACAAATGGTACCAAACAAATTTCATCTCCTTCATCAGCAAAGTAACTACTTGGGTGGGTGAAGGGAATGTAGCAGATAGAGTGGATCTAGATATAGGCCTCATTCAGAGTAGTGTGTGCAGTTTGGGGTTCCACATTTTAAAAAGGACATGGTGAAGTTAGAGGTTTAGAGTCAGATGACAAAAATGATAAAGGGCTTGGAAGGCAAGTCATATAAGGAGAGGTAGAAGGAAATCATAGAAAATGAGGGTTGTAAGAAACCTTCAGAGGCCATCTGGTTCAACCCCTGGCTCAAAGCAGGACCATCCTCAGCTACATCATCACAACTAAGGCTTTCTCTAGCTGGGTCTTAAAAACCTCCAAAGATGGAGATTCCACAATCTCTCCAGTTAGCCTGTCCCAGCATTTTATTACCCTGCTTGTGAAAAAGTTTTTTTTCTAATATCTAACCTAAACTTCCCTTGCTGCAACATGAGACCTTTGCTCCTTCTCCCTTCAACCTCCACCACTGAGAACAGTCATGCTCCATCCTTGTTGTAACTGCACTTCAGGTAGCTGAAGGCTGCTATTAAATCCACCCTGCAGACTAAATAAGCCCAGTTCCCTCAGCCTCTCCTCAGAAGTCAAGTGTTCCAGCCCTCTAACCATATTCATTGGCCTCCGCCAGACTCTCTCCAATTTGTCTACATCCTTTCTGTAGCAGGGGGCCCAGAACTGGACACAGTACTCCAGATGTGGCTTCACCAGTGCCAAATAGAGGGAAAAAAACATTTCTCTTGATCTGCTAGCAAGACTCCTGCTAATGTAACACAGTATGCAAAGAAGGCTAATGGCAACAAGGGCACACTGTTGGCTTACATTCAGCTTACTGTCCAATGTAACCCCAAGGTGCTTTTCTACAAACCTGCTGCCCTGTGTTTGGGGGGGCTGAGCCCAGTTAGCCCCCCTCCCCCCACTTCCACCACCTGTGCCTGCCAGGCTTCTGCCCCTCCTCCCCACCCTCCAAGGGGCTGTGGGAGGGGCAGCCA
>NW_017729007.1:7227131-7230109 GCF_001723915.1 Gavialis gangeticus | reverse complement strand
CCCTGAATCCTAACCATACCCTCCAACATATCTACAGGTCCCCACAGCTTGGTGTCATCTGAAAACTTGCTGAGGGTGCTGTCCATCCCATCTTTCAGGTCATTGAGGAAAATACTGAACAGAACCAAACTGTGGGGCACTCTAATTGATACTGGCTGCCGACTAGATGTTGAGACATTGATTACTACCCTTTGAGCCAGAGAATCTAGCCAGTTTTCTATAAACTTTACAGTCCAGTCATCCAACTCATACTTCCTTAGCTTGCTTAAAAGCATCCTGTGGTAGACAGCATCAAAAGCCTTCTTAAAGTCAAGGTACATCACATCTAGTGCTCTCCCCACATCCACAGAGCTAGTCATCTCATCATAGAAGGCAATTCGGTTGGGGCAAATCCAGGATGCTTCTCCTCCAAGAGCTTAGAAATGGACTCCTTGAAGACCTGCTGATGATTTTTCCAAGGGCTGAGGTGAGGCTATCCTGTGTGTAGTTTCCCAGATCCTCCTTCTTCCCTTTCTTAAAGATGGGCATTTACCCTTTTCTAGTCATTCAGGACCTCTCCCAATTGCCACGAGTTTTCAAAGATAATGGCCAGCAGCTCTGCAATTACATTGGCCAATTCCCCCAACAATCTTGGGTGCATCACATCTGGCCCCATTGACTTGTACACATCCAGCTTTTCTAAATAGTCCCTAACCCATTCTTTCACCACTGTTGGATACTCACCTCCTCCCCAGACTGTGCTGCCAAGTGCAGTAGTCTCAGAGCTGACCTTGCTTGTGAAGACTGAGGTAAAAAAAAAACACTGGGTACTTCAGCCTTTTCCATGTCCTCTTCCACTAGGTTGCCTCCCCCATTCAGTAAAGGACTCACATTTTCCCTGATCTTCCTCTTGCTCTTGAAATACATGTAGAAACTTTTCTTGTTACCCTTTATGTCCCTTGCTAGGTGCAACTCCAGTTGTGCTTTGGCCTTCCTGATTTCATCCCTGCATGCCCAAGCAATACTCTTATACTCCCCCCTAGTTGTTTGTCCAAATTTTCACTTCTTGTAAAATTCCATTTTCTGTTTTAATTCATTGAAGAGTTCCCTGCTAAGCCAGTCTGGTCTTGTGCCATACTTACTAGTCTCCCTGAGTGCTGCAATGTTTTGCTCCTGCGCCCTCAGTAAGGTTTCTTTAACATATAACCAGGTCTCCTGGCCTCCCAGGGGATCCCACCCATCAGTTTCCTGATGGAGTCAAAGTCAGCTTTTCTGAAGTCCAGGTCCTTACTCTGCTGCTTTTCTCTTTCTTTTTCTCAGGATCCAGAACTCTACCGCCTTGTGGTTGCTGCTGCCCAAGTTACCATCTGCTTCTATATTCTCCACCAATTCTTCCCTGATTGTGAACTGCAGGTCAAGAAGAGCCTGGCCTCTACTTGACTTCTCCAACACTTGCACCAGGAAGTTGTCCCCAACAATCTCAAAAAACTTCCTAGATTGCTTGTGTGCTGCTGTATTGCCCTCCCAACAAATGCCAGGGTGTTCTAATTCTTCAATGAGAACAGGCCGTACGATTGGGAAACTTCTGCTAGCTGCTGGGAGAAATAGGAATGCTCAGCTGCCAGAAAAGACACTTAAGAGGGGACATGATACCAGTCTTCAAATATCTCAAGGACTACCATCAAGAATAAGGAAGCCACTGTTTCTTTTTTGCTACAGAGAGTAGAATGCATACCAGTGGTTTGAGGTTGCAGCTAAATAGGTTTATACTGGTATCAGGGAAATCTTGTTCACTGTTAGAATGGTGAGGTAAGGCCACAGGTTGCCTAGGGAATTTGTAGAATCCCCATCGCTGAAGGTGTTCAAGAAGAGATCGGACAAGCATTGGTCAGAGTTGATCTAGGAGTAACTATGCTTATGCGCTACTGTGGGTACTCCCCCAGCTTTGTCAGTTGCCATATGGGGCTGGGAAAGAACATTTTGCCCCTCCTGTTGCTACACATGTTGGGTGGAGGGAGTTTCACTTCCCCT
Source organism: Gavialis gangeticus (assembly GCF_001723915.1). Classification (NCBI taxonomy): domain Eukaryota; kingdom Metazoa; phylum Chordata; order Crocodylia; family Gavialidae; genus Gavialis; species Gavialis gangeticus. Next base: position 7,228,099 of record NW_017729007.1, on the reverse strand, counting down.
GAAAGCACTGAGTGTTTGTTGGCTGCAGCTAAGGCCTGTAATTTTGACCTGGCGGTTCTTGGCTAAAGCGTCTTGCCCCTCTACTCAGAGTCAGACCAATGACCATCTTTGGGGTCAGGAAGAAATTTTAGCCCATCGTCAAATTCATGCAGAGTGTGCATGGTTTGGCCTTCCTCTCCAGTGGGGGCCATGGCCCTTTTCCAACATTTGCAGCAGCAACACATTGGCCATTGTAGCCCCCTGATTTACCTGTGGGAAGTTAGGGTGTCATGTCCTGTGGATTTATCAGGGTTGACTGTAGTTTTGCTAAAAGATCACACAATAGATTTATACAGGATGGTTTGGATAGGGATGATCCTGCCTCATGCAGTGGACTGGAATAGATGACCTCTGAAGGTCCCTTCTGCCAGAACCCTATTTTCTATGATTGTCAGATTTTTCAATATTATAATTGTTACTAGAACTAATCATTTAGACAGTGCTTTAAAGATATGCTAGTGTTATAGTGATTGGTCCAGGAATTATTTCATAGATTTAATAGACATTAGGGCTGGAAGGGACCTGGGAAGATCATCAAGTCCAGCCCCCTGGCCCAGGGGCAGGAAGTCAGCAGGGGTCATAGGATTCCAGCAAGATAAACATGCAAATGTATCTTGAAGGCATTCAAAGTAGGTGCTTGAACCACCTCTGGCGGCAGTCTATTTCAAGCCTTGAGGGCTTGGACAGTAAAAATGTTCTTCCTTATGTCCAGCGTGAAACGGTCACAGGGGAGTTTGTGACCGTTCAACCTTATCATCCCTTGGGGCACTCTGGTGAACAGACATTCCCCCAGATCCTGGTGAGCACCCCTGATAAACTTGTAGGTGGCCACCGGATCACCCCTGAGCCTGCACTTTTCCAGGCTGAAGAGCCTCATAGCTTTCAGCCTTTCATCATAAGGTCTGTTTTCCTGACCTCTGATCATGCAC
>NW_017729007.1:7220775-7222131 GCF_001723915.1 Gavialis gangeticus | reverse complement strand
GACCTCTGATCATGCACGTGGCTCTCCTCTGCACCCTCTCAAGCTTCTCCACATCCCTTTTGAATTGTGGAGCCCAAAACTGGACGCAGTACTCCAGCTGCGGCCTCACCAAGGCCGAGTACAAGGGGAGAATGACATCCTGGGATTTGCTTGAGAAGCACCTGTGGATGCAAGCCAGCATTTTGCTTGCTTTACTAGCTGCAGCATCACATTGATAGCTCAAGTTCATCTTGTTGTCAATCTTGACCTCCAAGTGCCTTTTGTCTGTAGTGCTAACCAGCGTGCTGCAGGTTTTTCCTCCCAAGGTGGAGAACCTTGAATTTTTCAGTGTTAAACACCATCAGGTTCTCATCTGCCCATTTTCTGAGGCTGTCAAGGTCTGCCTGGATCACCCTCCTGACCTCTGGTGTGGATGCTTTACCCCAGAGTTTGGTGTTGTCAGCAAACTTGGCCTGTCTGCTCCTGACACCAATGTCTACATCACTGATGAAGATGTTAAATAGTATAGACCCTAGGACAGAGCCTTGAGGTACCCCACTGGTCACAGGGCGCCATGATGATTGACTTCCATCAACCACCACCCTCTGGGTCCTACTGTGGAGCCAGTTCCCCAGCCAGCAGATCATGGTGAGGCCGAGGCCGCAGTTTGCCAGTTTTGCCAAGAGGTGATCATGGGATAGCAGATCGAAGGCTTTTTTGAAGTCAAGACATATGACATCAATCTCTTCCCCCTTGTCCAGGTGATAGGTCACCTGGTCATAAAAGGAAAGGAGATTGGTCAAGCAAGACCTACCTGCAACAAACCCATGCTGGCTATCCCTCAGGATGTTGCCATCAGCCAGTCTGTTAAGGATGGCCTCTTTCATAATCTTTTCCAAGACCTTCCCCAGGACAGAGGTCAGGCTGATGAGCCTGTAGTTTCCCGGATGCACTATCCTCCCTTTCTTGAACATAGGCACCACATTGGCCTTCTTCCAATCTTTGGGCACTACATCAGAGCACCAGGAATTCTCAAAGATCTGTGCCAGGGGCTGAGCTATGATGCTTGCCAGCTCCTTAAGTACGCTTGGGTGTAAACTGTCAGGGCCAGCTGAGTTGAAGGTATCCAGCTTCTCAAGGTGCTCCTTCACAAGGTCAGCTTTGATGGAAGGTAGGGAATCTCCCTCACCCAGGCCTCCCTGTCCTGTAGTGGGCAGAGGCATCCCATGGGATTGGTGGAAAACTGATGCAAAGTACCCATTTAGCAAGTTTGCTTTTTCCTGGGTGTCGGCTGTCAGTTGTCTGGTTTAGCAGGGGTCCAATGTTGCCCTTGCTTTTCCTTCGGCTCCCCACATATCTAAAAAAGGACTTTTTATT
>NW_017729007.1:7217436-7220590 GCF_001723915.1 Gavialis gangeticus | reverse complement strand
CCCTTTGGGTTGTGGCCCTTTAGGGCCTCACTGACAAGTCTCCTTAGCTTGTCGAAGTCAGCTTTCCTGAAGTCAAGGACTTCTGTATTACTGACTGACTTGCCAGCTTTACGTCGGATAGTGAAGGTGATTAGCTCGTGGTCACTGTCATCCAGCTTCCCTTCGATCATTAGTTCACTGATTAGGTCATCCCCAGTTGCCAGTACGAGGTTGAGCAGTGCTTTACCTCTTGTTGGCCCATAGACTTCCTGAATCAGATAGAGCTCGTCCACGCATGAGAGAAAGCTTTGCAACTGCTCGGATTGCCTTATGTAAGAGGCAAGGATTTTTGGGGGGTGATATTATTTGCTGGACTAACTGCATAGTTGGAATAAAGTTAGACAAGTTTTCTGTTGCAAGAATAGCCTTCATGTAACAAAAAGCAGAACAAGAAATGGTAACTTTCCCAACCTGTGTAGAAGCTGCATCATATGCCAAAAAAAAAATAAAAATTTAAAACAGGGGTATCAAAGACCATGGCTCTTAGGCTGCATTCAGCCCTCAGACCTCTCCCATCTGACCCACTGAGGTACTGGAAGTTGGAGGGTGGGACAAGGTGGGGTGGAGCCTGCCAAAGAATTCAGAGTCCCTGGCCTTTATGGAAAAAATATTTAAAATATAGTATGGTACTTTAAGCAATTTTTTTAAGACATAGGGAAAACTATGTTTGTAGATTTTCTTTGTACATTGACTGTGTAGTTTTAAACAAAAAGCCCATTTTAGCATCCCTTAAAAACAAAACAATTTTTTCAAAGCTCTCAATTTTCATTATACTTTTGCCCTCTCTCTCTCTCTCTCTCTAACCAGAGATCTATCAATCCATTAAACCAGTGGTTGTCAACCAGGGTTATGTGTACCCCTAGGGATACTTAAAAGGATTGTAGGCAGTATCCAAAATGGATGTGGCCAATAAATGTCCTGTGCATGCACACAGCTGCAGCTCAGCATGCAGGTGGCAAGGAGCACAGCCCGGCCCTGTGGAGAGAAGCTGGGTCTGGCTGGCAAGTCTGTTGTAGGGGAGGGAGCATGGGGGGGGGGGTGCAGATTGAGGCTCCAGTGGTGGAGGAGGGAGTGAGGCTAGGGCTGGGGCATAGACAGGGGTTGCCCAGCTGGGGTGGGATGTGGGACTGAGCCACATGCGGGGGGGTGGCTCCCACCACTGTAGGCACACCAGGAGGGCATGTGTGGGGCGTGTGCCCCCAGATCTGTGTGCAGGGCGAAGGCAGGCTGCAGCTGGGGCCTGGGGCCAGGGCTGCACCAGAGTCTTCCTAGCGGGGGCTGGGCTGTGCTGCACATGGGGTGGGTAGCAGTAGAGGTGCTGGGAGGGAGGCTGGGGAGGCTACGGCAAATTCTGGAGTGGCTGAAGGCCCCCCGTAGCGACTGCCACCCACCCTGAGCGCAGCCTAGCCTAGACCCCACCAGAAAGAGCCCAGCACAGCCCCAGCCTGCCCCATGGACAGATCCAGGGGCACACCCCCTCCATGCCCTCCCAGGGTGCGTGCAACAGCCCCACCCATGCCCTCCAGATGACGGCATGCTCCCCCCTCCTCACATGCCCTCTGGATGAGCCATGGCTCCATCCCACAATCTGCCCAGCTGTGCAGTGTCTGCCCCATTCCATGCCCCACTCCCTCCCTCCCTTCAGGGGCTTACAGGAGCAGGGCTATGGGGGTGGGGGGGGCTGCAGCCACTTCAAAATTCACTGTAGCCCACCCAGGCCCCTTCCCAGCACCACCACGAGCCCTGAGTGCAGCCTGGTGCAGCTCCCACTGGAAAGAGCTGGGTGCCACCCCAGCTGCAGGCTGCCCTGCCCCATGCACAGATCTACCCCCTGTCGTATACCCTCCTGGGGTGCATGCAGTGGTGGAAGCCACCCGCCATTTCTGTGCCCCCGGGAAGAGCCACTCATGGCTTTGTCCTGCACCCTGCCCTAGATGTGCAGTGCCTGCCCCAGGCCCACTCCCTTCCTCACTGTGGGGGCCTCAATCTGCCCTCCCCCACCTTAAAAACAGGGGAAAAAATATAAAGGAGTACAGGAGCTGAAACTTTGAGTCAGAACAGGTACATTTATTTTAAAAGGTTGAACCCCCCTGTATTAAACCATCCAGGCTTAATCTTCAGTCAGATGCTTTTATTTAAATAATAATGTCATTGTGCACAATATGTAACCTACATTAGCATTCACAGGCATTATCCATGCAAATGTAAATTGCACAGATGTGAAAATATATCACATTGTTCCTACTTTTTCCTTTAAAATATATGTCTAGAAGGAATGGAACTAGAAATGCCTACTCATTGGTCAAAGCTGCTACATTTCATGCTATAAATGCTAGAGGGGCATATCAGGGATGTCATGAATTCATTAATAGTGCTCTGGGTTTTGAGACAGTATAAAACAGGAGAGAACCGAGCATGGAGCCAGGGTGTTTAGAGGAGGGATCAAAGTAAAATTTTATTAACTTAATAATACAATTACTAAAATGTGCTTGTAGAAAGTTGAGGAACTGGCCTACGTGCAAAAGGAATTCACTTTCTTTAGGAAGGTAAACAAAAAGAATTTCCAATGCAGACCTATAGGAAGAAACCCAATATTTGAGTTTATAGTTCTGCAGCAATCATTGCCTGCAAAAACAAGCTATGCAAAATATTATTTTTCCAAGAATAAGATTGCTTTATTCTATGCCTTAGAACCATCAGCTATTCTAAACATAGCACATATTTCATTATGCATAGGAATAATATTATCTTTTCATTGGGTGCTTATGTCTTAAAAATCGAAGTCTGAATTAGTATATATTTTGACTTTGGTTCATAAATTGTTTCACTATGCATCACAATCATCAACTGTTCTAAATATAGCAAGGATATATTTTATTATGCAATGGAAAAACATCTGAGCTGGGTGCTTACACCTTAAACTCAAAATCTGCATTTTAAAGTTAGAAGCGTGACAGCTGCAGAAGCTCTAGGAATTCTTCGACTCATATCCTTGATGCTGAAGCTTTGCACTAAATACTAGTACTGACAAGCTTTTGTGTTTGCTCTCTATCTGGAAAGTTGTCAGTTCATTCAACCACCTTCCTGTAGTAGCAGTGGCAGACTGCCGCAAAGC
>NW_017729007.1:7204491-7212436 GCF_001723915.1 Gavialis gangeticus | reverse complement strand
AGGAATTCTTAGACTCATATCCTTGATGCTGAAGCTTTGCACTAAATACTAGTACTGACAAGCTTTTGTGTTTGCTCTCTATCTGGAAAGTTGTCAGTTCATTCAACCACCTTCCTGTAGTAGCAGTGGCAGACTGCCGCAAAGCTCTTTTAAAATCAAGATAGAGTCCTGGGGTGAAAATGTGGTGGAGCAAAAAAATGCTATTTGAGTGTGTAGTTAGAAATTTTTAAAAAGACCCAGCTGAACAGCTGAAGTTAATTGCACACAAATTGCTTCAAGAGAAGCAACTCAGTTCAAATTTTGCAAGAAAAAACCTTAATGTATCAAAATTTAATTCTTTATTCATTTGCAAAAAAAGAAAACAGTAGTGGGTAAGGTTCAAAGCATGTAAATCATCCCCCTTCAATTAAATGCCTGGCAGTTTTGAAGAACAGCAGTTCCCTTAGATCCAAATCTGAAAAATAACATTATCATCATGTGTATTGAAGTAGAACGTAGGAGTACCAGCCAGAAAGAGATGGTCCTTCCCACAAAACATTACAAGTGAAGTAGGGTATGAAGACAAGCAGCAACAGGTACATTCTATCAGAAGATGGGGGAGCACATGTACCATAGGCAATGGTCTCAGTACACAAGTTACATCATTGTTTTCAGGTTTCTTGTAGCATCACAACAGAACAGACTTTTAAAGAAGGAGCGGAAGGAAGACATTGAGGATTTGCAAATGCTTATAGAAATTTCCCTCATATGACAAAGATGGTGTAGTGGAAAAAGCAAAGTTTGAAAATTTAAGAAAAGCTGGCATTGCTTATCAATCAGAGGAGGGAGTTAACATTGTGATATCATTTAAAAAGAGAGAGATACTAGGGATTAAGGCAATGGAGGGGCTCAGTAGTGAAGACAAGTAGTTTGTTGTGGAGAAAGGAGACATGACAGATAGAGCAATAGCATCATGAAATGACAAAGACGTATTCTGAATGTATATAGAGAGAGGGAAATGCATTTGTTAAAAATGGGAGAGGATGTTGCAGAATTCTCCAGTTCTTGTAATTTGAACAATTATAGCAATGGGTCTTTAACATTTTAAATAGAGTTCTGGAGCTCATGAAATGACCTTTCCACTCCTAAAATATGGGGATTGACCCAATTTAACAAGTTCCCACAAGGGACTCAAACTCGGCTAACCTGAAAGGGTCAGAAAGCCCTTTTCTGATTCTGTGTTTTTAGAAAGCTAATTGCATTCACAGGTATAGTTCTCCACACTGGTGTCTTGTCCCTATTGCAATGTATCACAAAGTCTATTGTTAAATTTAATCTCATTACAAACCTTTAGGACCCCAGGATACCTTCCACATCCATGCACAAAAACTGCTTCATGCAAGGATATACTGGCATTAAATAGAGCACTACAGTTATTTGGCCTATACCCCCTTAGACCACCAAGATCAGGTGGCGGAGAAAAGATAGTCATGCAGTCCTCCTTGTCTTGAAAAAATATGAAAAAGAATCTGTACCTCCTTGATTACTTATACCAAGATACAAATCCTAACTCCTCCCAGTATCAATGCTATTCTCATGTGAAGAAACGGAAATGCCACAAGAATGTGGCCCTAATTAAAGGTTGTAGTTCAACTCCTTCAACCTGAAGATAATGGGAATGTACTGAAAGCAAGAGAACATCTAGAACAGCAGTTCCCAACCTTGGGTCATGACCCAAATGAGGGTCGTGGGGGCAATGCTGGTGGCGCCGCACACAAAGGACAAGCCACTCCACGTGCCAGGAGCTCCCCTGCCCCCAGGTGCCGCCACCGTGCTGCACTCCACTCCCAGCAGCAGGTCACAGTAAAAGAAGTTGGGAACCACTGATCTAGAATGTAGCACCCTTTACTTTTTGCATACTATCCACTGTTTCTTTGTTACACCTGGACAATCACTTCATAGCAAAACTGGATTCACAAATATATCAAAATCACAGTGTTAGCCATACTCAAAATTAAGAATGCTTTCATTTCTTAATTCCTGCTCTAGGCATTTTTTTTTAGTCCAGATTCTAGGTCTTTGACCCACATTTACAGTTTTGCTGATTGAAGAGCATGTAGCCAACGGACCATTAAATTGTTGCAGCTCTAATTAAAAATATATTAGATTAGTAAAAATAGCATCATGCTCTGACATTTGATATTCAACAGAGACTTCTCAGCCTTCAAAACAAGAATATTTCCTGTTCACTTAATATCTTGTCTCTTGTCCTCCAGCTTATCTGTGTGATAATATGTACTAAAGAGCCCAGTCCTCCACACCTAATCAGTCATAATCATCATCATATCTTAAAACCACTGGGGTTACAACTTGCAGCAAGAGTTTATTTTACAAACTTAATTCCCTGTTTTCTTTCTGTGAAGCATCTGTAAAAATGCATTTGTTAATGAATGTGTTCAATATTTTGAACACACATTGAGCAAACTCACATGCTGAAGAATTTTAGTTTTATCCATTGATGGTAAATAATTGGCTGTGGATTTCAAAGTATTCAGCAGTTTAATTCTGTATGATTGGTCACATGATGCTATTTCTCGTCCTTGACTGAACTAAACAGAGCATTTGAACAGAATGAGACAGTTGAGTTTTATATGTCTAAGACCTGAAGATCTCTCTTCAGAAGATGACTGGAGACAACTGGACCTGCTTACTGATGTAGGTGATTCACATTTACCCTCATCCCCCACCCTGCTTTCTGAGACAGGGGTTGAACAAGTGTAAAAAGAATGAGATGACAAAATGAATGAAACAATAGTTACAACAGAAAGTTACTGTTTGAAGTTGTTAACAGCAAGCCCACACTATAAAAGGCTTGCTGAAATAGCTATCGCAGCAAAACACTCTTAGTGAAAATGTCGCTGGAAGGCAGTAATTCTCCTGATACAGTTTACAGAGGTTCCCCTGAAAACAATGGTAATTCCAGCAAACATGCTTTTTCACCAGTATATCTGTATTTACATTAGTGACATTTCTATACAAGCAACAACAACAAAAAAAGCATTACAATCACTCCAGTATGACTGTACTGGGAAGAGTTAAGTATAGACCTTGCCCCAGAGGGTGGGTAAATCAAGGAGTGCTGCCAGATCAGTACAGCAATGTAGTCCCTTGCTCCAGAGGCCTCTTCTGTATTTCACTTCTATTCCCAGCTAGTCAGCGTTAGGAGCATAGGACTGGAAGGAATCTCCTCGCTAATCAAGCCAGTCCCCTCGTATCACAGGTAACCACATCATGTAATTCCTTTCATAAACTGATTAAGATCCATCTTAAAACTGGCTCAGTGCTTTGCCCTACTGCTTCTATCTGAAGATTCCCTTAGAACCTCAGTCTCTGGACAGTTCAAAATTTCCTTTTAATTTCCAGACTAATTTAGTGCGTGCCCCCTTCTTAGTGCTAACATTATAAAGTAGCTTAAATACTACCTCCTCCTCCCAACCTCCCTCAATTTATTTACTAGACACAAAAAGTCAACATCTTCTAGTTTCCTTTTGCATTATAGGCTGCCCAACCCTATTACCATTAGAGTAGCTATCCTCTACACCCATAGAGCTTGATCTTTTTAAATGGGTGACTAGAAATTTCAGATGAGGTCCTACCAGAGCCTCACACAATGAATGTCATTGGCACTTCCCTGTCTCTAAAAGCAATATCTCAAAAAGTACCATATTTACCTTTTTAGTCCTGCATCAGATTGACAGCTTTTAGTCATCCTGTAATTAAGTAGTACACTCATTCAGGTTTTCTTGTAAGATATTTCAGCCCTTCACTGTATTGACAATGCCTGCCAGCTGTGTGTCAATTAGAAATTTTATCAGCCCACTACAACTTTTTTATGCCAAGCTCATTAATGGAAAAATTAAATTAGATCACTTGCAAGATCAACCTTTGAGAAACTCCTCTGGTAAACACTCTCCACTCTTTCTTTCACTTTACCTACATGCTTCTTGATTTCTAAAGGTATGTTAGGGACAGGTTAGATCAAGTTAAAAATGGCCACCCAGTCTAAGATAAGTTGGAACGGGGGACTAGTGAGAGGGGTTGGAGGAATCAGGGGGAGAGTGGGGGGCAAGCAATATCTGCAGGGAGGGTCTGAAGGACTGGGAGAGGAAGGTGGGATCTGCTGGGGGGGTCATGGTGTCTGTGAGAGGGATCAGGGAAATTGTGGGGGCAGGCAGGGTCTATGGGGGGGAATCAGAAGGCAGATGGGGTCTGCAGAGGCATTGGGCGGATGATGGGAGAGTAGTGCAGTCTGTATGGGGCTTGAAGGCGTTTGGGGATCTAGCAGGGTCCATGCAGAAGGTTTTTTGTTTTGTTTTTTGGGTTTTTTTGCTGCTGTTGTTTTTAATTTTCCTTATTTCTAACCAAGTTTGCCCAGTCAAATTCCAAATCAGTGAGTCAGTCCATAAGTGGCCCTACTACAGGCAAACATCCTCCACCCCCATCCAAGGCTTCACTTCAGATGTTTCTAAATCCTTTGGCAGGCATCCTATGTGCAGGCCCAAGCCTGGAGGCTTGGGGTTCAGATGCCCCAGAGTTTTGCTTGCTCTCAGCCATATGGCCACAGGAGCAGACTAGAGAGGAGTCTCCCCTTTCCATAAATTGGGCATAAAGCCAGGACCTTCCCACTCCAACAGTTAAGTGGGAGGTTTACCATACATTACCTTGGCAGGTACTATCACCATGCCAGGAAAGCAGTCTTCTCTGAGTGTGACTAGGAAGACTGCCTCAGTGATCATGGTGTTTCCCTTGCCAGGTAAGCATAGGACTATGCTTGATCTGAGCCGTTGACAGAGTCCAGGAGGGTTGGGCGCAATCAGAAAGGGCTAGCAGGGTCAGAGGTGGGGGGGTCTCTTCCCCACTTCCAGACCCAGGGCTATTTTTAGCACCCCCTACCTCCCCCAGATAATCCCCCCTCCCCCATCCCATCTGCACCAACCCCAACTTACTTCAATCAGCTCTTGACACCAGTGAGCACCAATAAACCCAGCACCAGGAGTGTTTTGCAGGATGAGGGGTTTGGTGGGCTTGTGGGGCCTGGCTGATCTACAGGATGGAGTTGTCCACTTAGCTCTCTAGTTAGGTCAATCTCAGTTTAAGATGCACGCCAGGGTGAATTAAGTTAATTGAAGTGGCCATTTTTAACATGATCTAACCTCCCAAATGTCTGTACTTAGCCTAAAGCATCTCTTTCTAAGCTAATTAGTCCTTTTTTTATTCCTTGTAGCCTCTTTGCTTATTCCTAATGGCATTTTTTGTAGGTGATTATTTATCCAAGTGGGTCTGGAATCCTTCCCTATTAGACTTTATCCCTTGGTCTGGGTACAGATTTAGGATCATGTTAACACCTTTGGGTGTGCAAATTTCTAGACTTCCTCTACATTCGAATCCCTCAGCTCCCCCCTCCAACTGACTTCACTAGATCATTCCCTTAATTTATCAAAATATGCCCTTTTGAAATGGAGGGCCTTCATTACAGGCCTACCCTTGTTTATATAGCTTAAACTGAATCAATGTGTGATCACTCTATTCAAGGTTATTTTATATTTTTAGAAGTTATTAACTGATGTAAAGCATAACCTCTCTTTTTCCTCTTCCATTAATGTTTTCATCAGCTTTCATTTCCTTTTTCTGAGCCCTTTTATTAATATGGGATTTTTTTCCATTATCTTCCTTTTTCTTTGTGAATTTGAAAAATGGGTTCTATCCATAGTTCCTTTCATCTACTTCTGCATGAAGATGAAGTCTGCTATCCTGCAACCAGCTTTTTGTTTTTGGTCTCTACTACCACCTTCTAAAGTGGCCTTTAAGGGATTTTTTTTAATACATCCCATCTCTTTTGTTACACAACTGGAGATCAGCCCCATCAAGTCTTCTATGGCTTAGTTACATTACCCAAGAGTTCAAACTTTAAAATTAGCTTGTTCTGGGCAAAATCCAGGGGGTTTTTATCTAATGGGTATATCATTTGCATGGATACTAATCAAGTTTTAATGATCCTCTATTATTAACCATCTGTCACTACAGGATTTTAGTCCAATGTGCGTGTAGAAGGACGATACTGAAGGCAAACAACATTTTAAATGTGGGGTTTGTGATCTAACACCAAAACACAGAGAGTGTCCCCAATATGAAACAGAATTCATAAGCTTTATGTAACTTACTCAAATCTATCAAAGCATTGTTCCTTCAAACAGAGCTTGAGCTGCCTTCTGTTCCCTGGATTTCAAGAGCCACCAAAAAACTGTCAGAGCTGCAATGTGTAAAAGTATCCAGCCTTTTCATGTTGTATCTAGTAAGTACAAATGGTTATTTGGTCTCTACTCGAGAGCCTGTGTTTCTTTCATATTACACAGAATGTGTTGTTTATAGAAGCAGAACAATTTGTGACAAGGACACGACAGATTGGGAACACAGTGAAATAGAGGGGGACAGTAAGGCCTACCAAACCTGAAAAGGAAACAAGCTTGAGCCAGTGGGATTGAGAGTAACAAGACAAAAGGGGGGTGGGGGGAGTGAAGGGGATAGATAAAAGGGATAACAATCCTGATTTTTTTTTTTTTAGGAAAATGGACTATGTTAACTCTATAGTGACAACATTAAAAGAATAGAGCAGTATGCAAACTGTGAGAAAAAAGATGATGGTTTTAAATTGCTTAATGTGAGCTAAAACCTAGCAGCTCCTATGAAACCAGTAGAAGAAACAGTTCATCAGATTACAGAAATTTTACAGGATCAGTTCTCTCCAAAGGCACTGATAACCGTTTGTTCCATTCTGTTTCTGTCCTTAAGTTATAAGGCACATTACAGGCCCATTGCATCCACTCTCAAGACCTCTTTCTCCAACCCACTTCAGAGTGTCTGAGGGTGATGCCTCCCAACTGGCTCCATTGCTGCACTTCTGGGACTGGTGCTTATGAGCAGGAGCAGGAGGGTAGGGGGCCCTCCTAGAAGCACAAAGGAGGCAGTGTAGACAAACCTATAATCCTCATCAATTTATTATCAGACTGCTGTCGTAGGGTAACTAGCCCCTGACCAATTCAGTTCGTTTCCTCTCCTCCCCAAGGTGAGAACTGTGTGCAATACATAGATTTCTTTTTCAAGGGTTTGTTTTGTTTTTTAAGCATGTTTTTAGATGTACATGCTGCTGTATGTCCATAAAAGTGAACACAAGTGAAAAAAAGTGCTATGAACTTAGAGACCAGACTATCTCTAATTCCTGTGGGTTTGTACTACAATCTTGAGTCACTCCTTAAGAAAGCTTAGTCTCCTTTCTCAGCATTTATGTTAGAAAGATTTACTGTGCTTGAAGAACCAAACTACTGACACCCTCTCTCATGTTGTGCCAGTAGCTACTCTTTTAAGAGACTCTTATGAGAGACACCTGGGTGCTCATGTTATACAACATGGACAGAATGTAGGCATTGGATAAATCAGACCACTGTTAGATCTTTGACTAAACAATACATCCTTGAGTTTTAAGTGTACCAGTAGATATGCTTGACCCCCTGGGCGACAGTGACTACTGCCTGCTAGAACTCACCATTCAGCGCAAGGTAGCAAAGGCAAGCAGTCAGGTGGTGGCCCTAGGTTTTAGGAGGGCGAACTTCAACGAGCTAAGGAGGATAGTTGGAGAAGCGCTGAAGACTCAGAGGGGAGGGGAGCCGGGTGTCCAAGGGAAGTGGTTGCTCCTTAAGGAGACGATCCTCCAAGCCCAGAGGAAGGTAATCCCCAGGAGGGTCAAAGGGGGCAGGAGAGCATATAAGCCTCCATGGCTCACTAAAAACATCCGGGAATGTCTCCTTGCCAAAAAGGAGGCTTACTCCCAATGGAAAGGAGGGGTCATCACTAAGGAGGACTATTCAGCAGTTGCTCGGGGATGTAGGGGGATGGTTAGGAAGGCCAAGGC
>NW_017729007.1:7202570-7203927 GCF_001723915.1 Gavialis gangeticus | reverse complement strand
GGAAGGTTTAAGTTGGACATCAGGAGGCGCTACTTCACAGTCAGGGTGGCTAGAGTCTGGAACCAGTTTCCAAGTGAGGTGGTGCAGGCTCCCACCCTGGGGGTTTTTAAGAGGAGGTTGGATGACCACCTTACTGGGGTCATTTGACCCCAGTGCTCTTCCTGCCATGGCAGGGGGTCGGACTAGATGATCTGCTCAGGTCCCTTCCAACTCTAGAAACTATGAAACTATGCTGGACCCAACCCATCATATTCCTTGAATATATTGGACCAAGGGCTTGAATTTGATTAAGTGTTCCATGGGAAAACATTAAGAATGGAAGACAGGCTTGGTGTTCTGGTAGCCCAAAACCATTCCTGAGGAGATGAGCTGATCTGTCCCAATTACTTGCTGTTCGTTAATTTATTTGTTCCAAATATACAGGAGATAATAAAGTATTGTTTGGATTTTTTTACTGTATTGTGCTCCATTTTAAATCTTAGTCATTCCATTTGTCATTTGTTTTTCATAGATTCATATATTGTAAGGGGCTGGAAGGAACCTCACAAGATCATCGGGTCCAGCCCACTAGACAGGAAAGACAACTGGGGTCAGGTCACCCCAGCAAGGTGGCTGTCCAATCTCCACTGAAAGATTTCCACTATAGGTGATTGCACCACCTCTGGAGGGATTGTCCACAGTCTGGATACCCTGAGAAGAAGTTTTTCCTAGTGTTAAGCCTGAAATGGTCTTCCAGGAGTTTGTGGCCATTACTCCTGGTTTTCTCCAAGAGTGCCCTGGTGAACAGTTGTTCACCAAGCCTTTGATGTATTTCCCTGATGTAGCAGTAAGCTCCAACCAAGTCCCCTGTTGGCCTTCCCTTTTTTAGGCTGAAGAGGCCGAAGTCCCTCAGCCTTTCCTCATATGGCTTGCCTTGCAAGTCTCCAATCATACGGGTTGCTCCTCTCTTTATTTTTTCCAGTTTTTCCATTTTCTTGGTGAAGTGTGGCACTGAGACGTGGATGCAGTACTCAAGCTGCCGTCTCACCAATGCTGAGTAAAGCAGAAGAATCACTTCCTTAGTTTTGTTTGAGATGTGTCGGTCGATGCATGCTACAGTATTGTTTGCCCTGCTGGCTACAGCATCGCACTGCCGGCTCATGTTCACACTGTGATCTATTATTACCCCGAGGTTCTTTTCAGTCATGGTGCTAGTCAGTTTGACACCACCAAGCCTGTAAGCATGTTGGGGATTGTTTGTCCCCAGATAGAGCATTTTACACTTCTCAATATTGAACTTCATCTGGTTCCGATCCACGCAACTTGCCAGCCTGTCCAGGTTTTCATAGATTCATAGATTAAGGGTCGGAAGGGACCT
>NW_017729007.1:7200252-7202559 GCF_001723915.1 Gavialis gangeticus | reverse complement strand
CCTGCTGCCAAGGCATCGAACCTGTTCCCCAGCTGAACCTGCCCATATCTGCAGCCCATCTTCAAGTGTGACCATGCTCTGTCATAACTTGGTGTCATCCACGAACTAAGCCAGTGAGCTCTTCACCCCCATATCCAAATAATCGATAACGATGTTGAAAAGCACTGGACTTTCTGTAGGCTTTCAGAAATAATCAGACTTTATAAAGAAGGTGAAGATGTAGAGACCAGTGATGCTAAAAAACATTCCTAAAGGAAAACTTAACTATTCTGCATGTTGTTATAGTGAACATAACATAACTGTAAATGGTTTATGATAAATCTCCAAATTATGAAGCAAGAGGGTCATCTATTATTTGGCAGAAAATGGCCAAAGGAGCTTCAGCTGAATCTGGCACATGAAAAAATGACTGCAGGTTTCTAAATACAGAACAATACAAGTAAAGGTCAAACAAAAGAAATTCATCCCCAAGCACAAAATGGTTAAAGTTTTGGAGGAGACAGCTGATGGTCATTGGGTCATATCAGAACTAGAAAATATATGAAAATAAATATTGTGACTGGATCAGTAGTTAAATTCGGAAAATCTGAAGGTCTTTGTCATGCAGCCAAAGTTGGAAGCAAAACTTCAGCAATTACATGACTGCAATTACATCCAAGGTTAACTGAAGTGAATAGCACATCCCTCTAGTGCCAAAGATGAAAAATAACGGGATTATCTGTATCTGTGATTTCACAGTTACCAGTAACTCAGCATCGCATAGGAATCGGTGACCTTTACAAAGAATAGAAGATATATTTGCCTCATTAGCTACTTGTAAGCTTGGTAAACAGAAGTACTGACATATATAAGGGCTGGCTTCACTGGAATAGACTAGAAGCTGGACTGATAGCTGCACTTGTATTTGACAGTGAAGTATGGCCAGATATTACAGAGGATTCCTGACACTTGTGGTGTGTTTACACTGTCTCTATTCTACTATTAGGACTGTTGCTGCGAAGCAAGTCCTGACTATTTGCTCCCACTCAGTATATGCCAAATCCCATAAATGAAGAACTGTAGGCCGTTTAGACTGGCCCACTGTAGCCCACCTAAGAAAATGTAGCCTACCTGAGCACATACAAGGCAGATAGCTGAGAATGACATTGGGGCACATTCTAAGCTGGCTATGCTACCTCATCTTTGGCATTTCATGAATGGAAGGGGCATGCTTCTTGCCAGTGAACCCAACTTCAGAACTGATTCAATGTAGACCTTGATACCAAGCTTTATCTGTCAGGGAATAGGCAGATTATTTCAAAGTGAGGTGCTTATTTTAATTGCTTCCTACTAATTGGCACACAATAGCCATGTCAAAAAAGATTAGATGTTTTTTTACTTCACAGCATTTCCTCCAAAGTACAGTGAAGACACAATTCTGTTTCCTTTTGTGCAAACAATGGCAGCTGTTTCTAGCCATATCATTGTCATGTGTGCCATGGGCTGCCTTTTTATTATCCCTACACTGTGGGTGTGTAGACATACTTGCTTAAGCATCGATGCCTATGTACTGGCTGGGTAGCAACATGGCCACATGAATTTACCCTTTTTGGATGTGTAAGTGCATCACAGTTCGGACGATACAGCCAACCAGAATTCCACAACTAATGAGGGAAAGAAGTGGACCTTCATACATTCTGAATCAGTGCTTCTTCAGGTTCCCAGCACAATGTTCAAACCACCAAACCACAGGTTAGACAGCATCTAGACCTTTCTCCGTTGCTCCTTTAAGAGGGATCTTCTTGAAATAGCCTCACTTTGCACACCACCATTTTGAGGATTCATGAAAAAAGTGTGCCCTGGTTGCAGGAGATAGTGCTGCAGGCCTGAGATGTCCAGTGCTTGCAGCAGAATTTCATGATGACCAAGGACACTTTCCTGAATCTCTGTGAAGAGCTTACTCCAGAGCTAGTGTTCAAGTACACCAATGTGAACACACTCTTATCTATTTAGAAATGTGATTATCCTTGTTTTGGAGGCCTACCACCCCTGATTGCTACTGCTCAGTAACTAACCAATTTTTTGTGAGCAACTGAACTATTGGAGCTGATATGAGAGAAGTGTGTTGCTATTAGAAAAAATACGCTGTAGCTGAATGTGGCAAAACTTGCCAGTCCTCAAGAGATTACTGATTCTTTTGTATGCATGAACTTTCCCAGTTGCAGTAAAGAACTGATGGAACCCAGACACAGAAATAACTGGTTAGGCTTCTGTATTATCGACTGCATCTACATGAGTTGTTACTGTGCAGTCATTTAGTACATGTAT
>NW_017729007.1:7184544-7195252 GCF_001723915.1 Gavialis gangeticus | reverse complement strand
CCAGTTGCAGTAAAGAACTGATGGAACCCAGACACAGAAATAACTGGTTAGGCTTCTGTATTATCGACTGCATCTACATGAGTTGTTACTGTGCAGTCATTTAGTACATGTATAACCAAGTACTAAATGACTGCGCAGTAACCAGCGTTACTGTGCAGTAGCATCCCCACATGGTTTTTTTTAGATGGTACTGTGCAGTAGCAATGAGCTACTGTGCAGTAGTGTCACCTCATAGTTAGTGCCTGCCAACACTATGTGCAGTAACATCTCATGTAGATGCTGCCACAGAGAAGGACCTGGGGTTATAGTAAACCATAAGCAGAATATGAACCAACGGTGTGGTCTTGTTGCAAGAAAAGCAAACAGCATGCTGGATTGTATTAACAGAAGTATCACAGTATCCATATGCTCTGACCTTAATTTAGTGTAGGGGTCTGCTCCAGCCATGCCACTCCCTCACCTCCGGTAGCATGGCTGGAGCAGAGCAGAGATGAGCGGAGCCTGAGGGGACATGGGGGTGGATGCAGGCTACCCACTGTGGAGTCAGAGCTCCCCACTCTGCTGCCCTTCCCCCAGGAGCCCTGCATCAGCCGCGTCTCCATGGAAAGGCAACCCCTGCCCACCCAGAAACAGTGGAGGGCACAACTCTACACCACTGCCCCTGCTGCTGCTAGACAAGGGCCCTCTCACCATGGTGGGATGGCCAGTGTGGGGCTCCTGGGACAGAGGGCAGCAGGGCGGGTAGCCCTGAGCCCAGAGCGGGCAGCTCACATCCACCCCCACCCCGCACTCAAATCTGGGAGGCATGTGCCCACCTCCTCCTCATGCCTTCCTCCCTGGGAATGTGCACAGTGGCAGGGAGCCAGCAACCCCCCTTCCCCTAGCCTCCTGGATGAACTGCCTGAGGCTCTGTCCTGCTCCTGGCCCTGGGCCCCATGCACCACCTCGGCTGGGCACTTGCCCCCAGACCCTGCCCCACTCCCTCCCTCACTGTGGGGGCCTCAATCTATGCCCCGCCCCCCACATAGACTTACCTGCAGGCACCTGGGGGATCTGCTCTTCACTGCTGCCTGGGGCTGTATTCCTGGCCATGTGTATGTATGTGTGTACACACATGCACATGGTGCTCCCTGCATCCTGCTCCCCACAAACCCTTGCAGGCTGGAACTCTGCCAACCTGCAAGGGGAAAACTGCCATTTCCTGTGTTTTTCCACAGTGAACCAAAAACCCAGATCCCTGCACAATACTGGGAATCTGGGATAAATGCTGTCTTGGAGTCATGCAGCCCAGAACCAGGCTGCATGGGACTTGATGTTCACATTTCAGGACTGTCCTACCCAATTAGGGATGGGTGGTCACCATACCCTCTTCACAAAGGGGGCCAGGGCCGTTATACCCCACATACTCAGTGCCTAGGACAGTATTACTTGCAGATGAACAAAAGTAATTCTTCTGCTCTGTTTAGCACTGGTGAGGTCTCATCTGGAGTACTGTGTCCAGGTTTTGGTCCCACACTTCAAGGCTTTAGGGGACAGGACTAGGAGTGATGGCACATGGGCAGATCCAGAAACTTGAAAAAAGGGGTGCAGGAGTTGTCATCACTCCCTCCAGGGGAGGTTACAGCCCCTTTCACCCCATACCCATCAAGCAGACTGCACAACGGCAACAGCTGCTGGGGATTTTTTGGAGTCTCCAAAGCAGATAAGCACCTTCCCTTCCCATTCCTCTCTCCCCCTGTCCAGTAGGAGTTGTCTAGAGTTTTCCTCTGGGTGTAGGAAGGAGGAACCCACCCACTGCCACTGCTATCTCCAGTTGACCCAGGGGTAAAGAAGCACCCTGGCATTCCTGCCCTACTCCAGCTGGGAGCTTCAGTTAGGTGGCAGCATGGGATGCAAGGCCTCCCAAGAAACAGCAACAGTGGCAGGCAGGTCCCCCTTCCAACACTTGCTTCTGGACAATGAGGAACAAGCAGTGGGTGTACAGGGAGGAGAAGCTCTTGGAAGCTGCTGCCACTGCTGTCTCCAGCTGAACTGTGGCAGGAAAGCCTCAGGACTGTTTCTGCCCAGCTCCTGCCAGTGTCTGTGGGAAGTGGCTGCACAGGGCGCCTGGTCCCTGCTCCCTTCCTCTCCAACATTTTTCTTCCACAGGCCTGAGAGCCTCAGCTACAAGAGCAGCTATTCAGAGTGCCGGGCAACTGCCATCCCCAGACCTTCCCAGCACTCTATGCAACTGCCCTCCACAGCTGAAGCCCCCAGGCCAGTGGGGGAAATACAGTAGTGCGGAGGCAGCAGTGACCCAGCACCCCATGCAGCCACTCCTCACGACCCACAGCTGTAGTAGGGCAGGAATGGTCCTGGGGCTTTCTTGGCCACCCAGGTGATCTGTGGACAGTAGCAAGAGCTGGTGGGTCCCCTCTTCCTTACCTGCCCCCCATTTGGTTCTACTGGGTGTCCCACTCTAGCCCAGGGCTCCAGCCATGCTTCAGATACCAGAGTCCTGGGTAAATGGAGCCGCTGGTACATAACCTTTACTGTGGAAAGGGGGGTGACCACATCACTCACCCCCTTGGGTCAGCTCCTGCGATGGCTGCAACCTGCAGCAGAGCAAAATTTAAGTTGGAGATTAGAAAAAACTTAGTCAAGCATTGGAAAAGGCTGCCTAGAGAAGTGGAATTTCCATCCTTGAAAATTTTCACAAGCAAATTGAACAGATGCTTGGCAGGGATAGTTTAGTCAAGGATAATGCTGCCCTGAGCAGAGAGCTTGACTAGATGATGTAGTGAGGTCTAATCTAGCCCAGCTTTCCTATGATCCTCTTACTACTGGTATTATTACTTGTCCTCTTACATTCACAAATAGGAAGACCTGTCTCTCCATTTTGTTCCAAGGCTTTGCTGATCATCATGGTAAATTCACACCATTCATGGTGATTAGTCTGGAAAAATTCAAAGCATTATTCTTTTTAGGAATTCCTGCATGTTTCCTTTGAAACTTAAAAAAGGAGTTTTGCTTCCAAGGTTAAATGTTACAGGCACTGAGACAGTGTTATCGCTCATGCTCCTGTAATCATTTCCTGAGAGACCCTGACTACCCTTTACCACCATTGCTAATGTAACCTATATTAGAAATCTGGATTGTAGAAAAGAACTGTTTACCAATAAACAGATGAAGAGAGTTGTCAGGGGAAGGAGTGGAAGATGGCAATCACTAACTAGAAGGCTGCTGAGCGATAGTTGCCTGAAAACATTACAGCTTACAATATTCTACAGTGTCGATAGGAACAAGGGAAAAGAGCCTCTAAGAGGGTTCAAAGGCAGAGATTCAGAGACTTTTGGGGACACTCCTATACAATACGTACAAGAGGTAACATAACATTTATCGGGGACATAATCTTATTCTAGTATAGACAGGAAATTTAAGTGCTACCAGAGGCCCAGTTTTTGTCCTTAGATATTTTTAAAGCTATCGTTATACTCTTCATTTTAATGGAGAAATGCATGAAGTCCAACTCTTGCTCCATTTGAATGTCCCTTTAATGATTCTGTCCAAAAAACTGTTTATAGTGTAATGTCTACACTATGGGCTTTCTTGAACTTTAGTCTCTCGTGGGATGAGGTGACCCAGAAGCCTAGCACAACTCCAGTGGCATGCAAATATTAAGTATGCCGACTCCTAGAATGTGCAAGCAGAACTAGCCAAAACCTGGCTGCCTGTCAGCATTTAAATTGGAAGGGGGCATCCAGTCTCAAAGCAGTAGATGTCACAGAGGAAAAACACCCAAGCAAGCCGAAGGTAGAGGACAAAATAGTATAGGAAAGCAGTTGGAAGACTGTAATAATAATTTTCAGTACAGGTGTATGAAGGCTGCGATGATATAACTTACTGCAAGGTGAATGTGCTGCCCATTCCAACAAAGTAAATAAATGTCACAATAATTCAACAGTTATTTCACACTAAGGAATTATACTGTGCAGACACAGGGGTCTATTTTTTAACAGTGCAAATCTGTTTACTACAAAGTAAAACCTTTGTGCACATAAACCCCTACGTTTTATACTGCTCATGGGAGTGAATTGTGAAAAGCACCTTGAGACCCTCCATAAGATATATGTGAGGCTGCTTGAATCAACTCTAACACTATACAAAGAAAAAATGTGACTGCTTCAAAGGCTCAAGGCTGTATCATTGACAGAGATGGTTTGCATAAATCACAAGACAAAGCTGAAGCTATCATTAAGTCTCCCCGATCACAAGCTGTGTTCCACCATTTACCTTTTGGGGGATAGTTAGTGATTTCCATAAGTTCTTGTCTAACCTAGCAACATTACATCACCTAAATCAGTGGAGGCAACCTTTTTGGCAGGCATGCCACAAAATAGCCTGCATCCTCCACAGATG
Source organism: Gavialis gangeticus (assembly GCF_001723915.1). NCBI lineage: Eukaryota > Metazoa > Chordata > Crocodylia > Gavialidae > Gavialis > Gavialis gangeticus. The sequence continues at coordinate 7,190,854 of NW_017729007.1, read as the reverse complement.
CCACTCTGATTCCTTTCTCTTACCCAATCTGCTGTTTAGCTTTCTGTTCCCTAACAAAGCTGCTGCTCTGCTTTCTCCTCCCTGCCCTGTGCTTCCTGCCTGATATGATACTCTGCTTTCTTCCCTATCTGTCCCTCACCAATCTTCCATGTGCCATATACAGACGCTGCCTGTGCCACTTGTGATACCCATGCCACAAGCTGGCCACCCCTGGCCTAAATATATTGCTATGTAATGGTGCACCAAAGTTTTTGATAAGACCAAAAACTTTGTGTCATCTGAAAGGATTCTTACACATGAAATCTTTGATCATAAAGTTAGCCTGTAAACTCCCAGTCAAGAATACGCACAATAATTTCATACATGATTAAGCTGAAAGGCCTATTACCTTTTCTTCTGGCCTCTGACAGGATGAAGTGACCTTTTCTAGAAGAGGATGGAGCCTTGTTTGGCAATGAGGTGCAACTAGAGGGAGTCAGACTCCTGGGCAGAATCCCAGCTGGAAACATTGAGAAAAGGTCCCTGCGTGAGAGAGAGGGAGAAGCCTGAATCAAAAGAGGCAAAACTATTTTCGTTTTCATTACCTTTGTTGAAGGGAGTGGCCTGAACTTTGAGTTACAGAAAACTCCAAATAAAGAACCTGTTTGTTTGAACTCTGAAAGAGGTGTGTCCAACCCCTCTTTAAACCAGTGGACAGAAGCAGAGATATACCCGCACATTTCTGTGCCTCAAGTGGCAGCCATGCATGGGGCAGCACCAGTGACTGGGCTGCTGGTGTAGTATCAGCCAGGTTGGCAAAGCACTGGCTGCTGTTTCTATGCCCCTCACTAACTTTGTGCCCAGGGGTGTTGCCCCTTCCCCCTTCCCCGCCTCCTTAGTTACACGATTGGGAAGAAGGCAAAATCATATCATATCTCTTATCTCTGCAAATTATGCTAAAACAGCTCTGAGTTTAGACTAAGGAGTTAAAAAACAAAATGGATCACCTACCACCACATTCAGGCCAGGTATAGACATTACACTTTCACCTGTATAAGTGATTGCAATTCAGTCTATACCCATAATAGAACAGAATTTCAGCATACAAACTGGTCTAAAAATAGCAGAACTCAGTCCAAGATCTGCTGCCTCTGTCCCCCTCCCCCTCAAAGGGTCAATGTGTGTTCTGTTTGTCAGTTTTAAGCAAAAAAAGGAGTATTGATAATGGCTTCAGCAAAAGTAGAGAGGTGGGCAATATTCATAGATGCTCAGTTTAAGGGTACCAGTGAATATATGAAGGCAGACTGCTCATGATGCTTGCTGTTGGAGGTGGCAGTTAATGATAGGGAAGTGGAACCACAAACACTGATATATGTTCTATGCTGCCAGTGGTAGAGTCCATGACACAACAAAATGAAAAGTCATACACAAAATAAGAACTGATAGCTAGAAAGTGTAAATTAGTACATGGAATCATGTGCACAAACAATGGTTTCCAACTCTCTTTACTTGAAGAAAACTGGTAAGAAGTAATCAAGGTTGTCCAACATAGAGCTAGAGCAGTTATTCTTTTAAAGGTTGGGTTATATATATTCCAAGAAGCTTGTATTATCTGTAAGGGTGCTTACACACAAAAACTTTGATTATAAAGTTAGCCTGTGACAATTCCCTGTAATGAATAACCTCAATAATTGAACATTACACAAATGAAAGTACTTGCCAAAAATACTCAAATAAAGGAAATGGACAAACAGGCCACATCCAGATGAGCACACCACATATCCAGGAATTCTCCACAATTCTACCTTGCAGCACGGGGGTGGGTTTTTTGACCCTGGGAGACCCCAGGGTAAAAAAAACAAAAAAAACCACAGGTGTGGGAAAAAAAACAGAGCAATGCATGTGGCAGCAGCATGCACTTCCCAAAACTAGAGCCTGGCCAGTCAAAGCCACGCTCCAGCTGCTGGCCAGATTCCCAGCTGCAGGAGCGCTGTGGCTGCAGCTTCCCTGGCCCCCAGGTAAGACTGCTGGGGCCAGCACAGTTGTTGGCCTCAGCCTCCCCTATCCCACCCAGGATAACCTGCAACGTGCCAGCCAGTGTGTTGCACAGGCATTCCTCAGGGAAAAGCAGCAGCAGCACAAGGTGTGCCACTGCTCCTTGTCCCCAGGGAAACAAACATCCATGCTGGTGTGAATGCAGTCATAGTGTCAAAGTTGGCAGCAAATGCAACAGCTATTAAACAAATTCTATTATCACCATGGTAGTAACTTATCAGAGTGAATCTACATCCATTAAAACACATTTTTGGTGGTTGGATTGTCTATTCTAAACAGCCTGAAGTGTTCTGAATGAATTCAGCTACAGTACAAACAGCCATAGCAGAAGCAATCATAATGTGGGCCCTGTCAGATGCCAACGAATCTGTGAATTCTGCTAAAACCCTGTCAGCAATGACCTGAAAATGTATAGAATGCAAACTGCTAACTCACAACAGGTTGATGTGCTGTGTCACAACCATAGGCCCTTTTCAGGACCGGTGCTGACAGTCATCTCTGTAAACATGGAGGATTTCACATGAGTCAAACAGGACATTCTTTCCAGGATTTACACCAACTACAGTGGACATGTGCTCTGTCTCTAGGAGACACACAGAGACCCAAATAGCAATAGGCCATTCATTCCCTAGGATAAGATTAGCCATTGAAAGGCAGCATGAGAAATATGGCAGTGCTATTTTCATAAAACCAGACATCGTCATCAGCACAGCATTTATGACAGAACAAAATGACATTGAAATCTTGACCATCAATATGGACAACATCTCAATAACATCTGTTTATAAGCCTTCAGGAAAGTGTTTTGCCTTTGCGAGCCTAGGAAACCTAGACCATGAAAAAGCACACATGATCGCTGGTGACTTTAAAGCCACAGTGTCACATGCAAAAACTATGAGAATGGCAACTTGGTCAAGATGTGGTCTGAGACGTACTACCTAAGCCTAATCCAAGACTCCAAGCTATCTGACTAGGTCCTGATAGAGACGAAGCTATAATCCAGACCTCAGCTTTGTTGATAACAATATAGAAGTTACATGCAGAAAAAAGCCATGTTGGAACCCATCCCCCTACACTGCACAGACCAGTCACTATCAGTGTCACAGTGACCATAACTCCAAATATAGCACGAATACATAGATGCTGGAATTTTAAGGCAGCAGGCTGGAGGAACATTTCGAAAGACCTTGACAAAAAACTGACATACATTGAACTAGTCTCAGATCATTACAACTTCTCCATGCATGCACTGAACAAAACTACCAAGAGGTATATATCTTGAGGATGCAGAACTGAGTATATACCAGTATGGGAGTATATATTACTCTGATTCTAACAGATGAATACAAAATCATGCCATTGAATGTTTCAAAGAGATCCTTTCTCAGAAGACACTGTTGCAGCAGGGACAGCCCGAAGTAACAAGCTCCAAGAAGAAAGGCAATGGAAATGGGAAGAATTGATCAAAGGAATAGATATGACCCACACTAACAGGAAAACATGGTTAACCATTTGCAAGCTGAGTAACAGCCCAAAGAATGCACAGCAATACCACCATATCATAGTCAACCAGGTGGCTCACCAACTTCTGCTCAATGGTAAAGCTTTGAACAAACAGACTAAAATATGGATTAGACAGCAAGCTGATCTGTAGGAAAATCATTTTAGCACACCATACACAATGGATGAAATTGATGATGAAATAAATCACTTGAAGAATGACAAAGCAGCTGGATTTGACAAGATATGCACAGAGCAGATGAAACACTTTGATCCTGCAACCAAGTTATGGGTATTATGCCTTTTTAACAAATGCTCATCAACCCTTAGAATACCTCAATTATGGTGACAAACCCATGTAATAGCTCTATTAAAGCTAGAGAAGGATGTCTTTGACCCAGAGAACTTTAGGCTTCTGTGCCATCTTTATAAACTTTACAAATGCCTTGTTCTCAATTGCCTGTCACCTCATATTGAATAACATCTAATACCAGAACAGGCTGAACTTAGACCAGGCAAGTCCTGCACTGCCCAAATACTAAACATCACCCACCTCACAGAAGATGTATTCTAGAAAGTGATGTAACAGGTGCTGTGTTTATAGACCTATCAGCAGCATATGACACAGTCAACCACTGAAACATGCTTGCCAAAGTCTACAATATGACTATCAACTACCACCTTCTGCAGATCACCATTTTACATAGAAATGTGCAAGAAATGGAGCCACTGGAGACAACAATGAAATAGCCTTCCATAGGTTAATGTGCTAGCACCAATCCTTTTTAACATATTGTAGCAGGTGCCTGCTACTTGAAGAGCAGGAATGGCCACCCAGGTGCCGGTTGCCGGGGCAACCAGGGGAAGCAAGTGGCCAACACCTGCGTGGTCAGCTGACAGGAAGGGGCAGAGCCTGGCTCTTACATAAGCCACAGGTGGAGGCCAGGGAGGACCCTGCCTGCAACCAAAGGAGAAAGAGCTCTGCCCTGAGTGAAGAAAGGGAAAAGCCTGAAGGTGGGTGCAGCTGGTGATACAGGTGAGAGAAGGAGCCCTTGTGGTGTGGCTCAGAGGATGTTTTAGCCATGAGGCCTGGATTTAAGTTATGACATGGAGGCTTGTGTTTTGTTGTGGTGTTGTTTATACCAGAGGACCGGGTAAGGCTATAAGGGGATGGAGGAGGCCTCATAGGGGAACCACGACAGTGTGGGTGCCCCAGCCCCAAGCATGGGTGCGAGAAGCCCCTGAGAGCAGGCTGCCAGAAGGCCCAGCAAGGCCAGTGGGCTGCCAGAAGGCCCAGCAAAGCCAGTAGGTGTGGAAAAGGGGTGGCTGAGCCATGCATAGCCCATGAGGCGGGGGTGTACCTGAACACCCGTACCGAACACTGGTCCGGCATACCGCAGGAACTATAGCCAAGAGGACAAAGGGCAGCCTCCCTATGATTTAGAAATCACATGCACACATCCTAATTTTCTTCTTTCTGCTCTTCTCCTAATTCGGTCTGTTTCCCAAAACCAGAAATCCCAAGGGCCCTGAAGTTGGGCACTGTGACCTGGCCAATGAGGCAGAGTCCTTTATCTCATGTTATGGAACAGTGTGGTACATGCCTTCAGTTTCCCAGCCTGTGTGACTGCTTGCTGTGTCAGACACTGTGGCCCTTGAAGGCACAGACAGGTTTTTAGAAATCAATTAACGCTTGCTGCTGCCCTGGACCATTATTCTAATATAATGGCTACTTTACCTACAAGCAAATTCCTACAAACAAACCTCTAAATATCATTTTCTAGCCATCAGTCACAGTTTCTCACCTACACCATAGAGAAGCCAAGCAGAAATTAAACATCATATGGGATGCTGACTAATTACCTGACTGACTAATCACCCAAATCCTGTGTACTTGGGGGTTACATCAGACAGAATACTTATCTGCAAAGCACATGCAGAGAAGACAAAAGGGAAAGTCAGCACCCACAACAATATACTGCAAAAGTCGGTCACCCCAAAGTGTGGAGTGAACCCAGCTACATTATGAACCACTACTATTGCTGTGTTACTCCACTGCAGATTCTGCATGTTCAGTATGGGCATGATCAGTTCATGCCAAGAAAACAGACCCAGTTCTAAACAACAGTTTTCATGAAATAACAGAATGTCTAAAGCCAACGCCAAAGGATAGCCTGTACTTTCTGGCTGGCATTGCACCACCTGATATTAAGAAAGGTAGTGCACCACAAAGAAAGATCACACTGGATGGAAGACTCCAGGCATACACTCTATGGTTACACAAAAGTAACTAAATGGCTTAAAATGCAAAAGAGTTTTGTGACCAGTGTTGTGCTGTTGGACAAATGGCTGACAGGGTGGGAACAAAGTTATGGAAGGAAAGATTATGTGCAACCAGGTGGTCTGACATGGACCTGGAACACCAGAAGGATTTTCCAAGAGGGAAGAATCTAGATTGGCAAACAAAACAGTGCCTAAACGTCCTAAACATGCAAACTGGAAGATCAAAAACAAACATGATCAACTGGGGCTTCTGTAGTGGCACTAATATATTTGGGTTCAGTGAAGTGCAAACTATGGAGCACATGCTCCTTTGCCAACTCCTTGTGAGACCTGTATGAAGGAGGACTTCACTGCAGCAGTAGGAAGGGCCATCACTTGTACATAATTCTGGACAAACATCTAGTTTATGACAAGAACATGAGAAGGAGAACAAGGAGGAGAAGAAATAGAAGAAGTATTTAGCCTCTTATTTTCAAAGACCTGATGAGATTGT
>NW_017729007.1:7172981-7179544 GCF_001723915.1 Gavialis gangeticus | reverse complement strand
CATGAGAAGGAGAACAAGGAGGAGAAGAAATAGAGGAAGTATTTAGCCTCTTATTTTCAAAGACCTGATGAGATTGTAAATAATTGTAAATGCGAATGAAGAGATTAATTTTGCCAAAAAAAAGTGTTTACTGTCAAAGATTGATTAGTGCAAAGATTTATCCAGATAACAGATTTGTGCTGTCTCCACAGAAAGGTGGCTCAAAACACAAGATTGGGCATTTTACCTATAAGAATGCAGTACAGGCTACTGCTAATTAGACATCAGCAATGTTTTTTATGGGTAATAATTTTAGGTCTCAAATGGACTGGTTAAAGTCTGATCTACAAAGGGGCATTCATAAGAAACATGATCAAATGGCCATAAAATATCTCACTCAGTTGCATGGGTTTCACATTGGAAAAACATGACTGAGTCACTACTGTGACAAATGATAAAAACCCATGATTGTATGACTGGTCTTCTGTCTGGATAGAAGTGGCATTGAACATTTCATTAACCAGACCTGCACCAAACTATTGAGTACACATTCAATAGTATATTATATTCCACTGATGCCTGCTGAAAATACTGAACCAACAGAACAGCTTATAGGATGTCTTGGACATTTATCTTGCTGGGATCCTTTGACCCCAGCTGACTTCCTGCCCCTGGGCCAGGGGGCTGGACTTGATGATCTTCCGAGATCCCAAAAATTGTTTGTGAACTCTGTTGTGGCCTTTATCATATTCTATTTTTGAGAAGCTGACTGCAGGCTGTCAGAGTAGCATGGTGCGTATATCTAGCATGCCTTAAATATTGTATAAATTCTAAGTTCTAGACATTAATTTGGCTATCATTGGGTCAAACCGGATCCTTACTTCTGCTTAAACTAGTGACATTAGCAGGCTCTTATCATTTGTTAGGCAGGTCTGTGAGAGGTCACACTTAGCCAGCCAGACTTCTACTTGATTAACAAGACTGTGTCAAAAGCCAAACAAACTGCTGCCAAAATTGAAACAAATTGATATGGTGCTCCATAATGAACAGAACTGACTCCATGTATAACGTGACGACACAGGTACTTCCTGCTCAACCTATGCACCACCAGTAAACTTCTGACCTTCCATTGTCTACAGTACACAGTAAAAAAGGATCAGACATACCTTCCTAGACTTTCTCTACAAGTTGAGGGGTTTAAATTCAACCAAAATAGCTCAAGGTGCTCCAGAAATTCTGCTGATGAAATATTGTGGATGTTTTTTCCTATATTAGTGCTGATTTACTGCATGCTAATGTAGCAAAAATGCCAAGGAAAGTATGCAATAAACCAGCCCAACACACCAAAAGACTGTGTAAGAGCACGTAGTAAACTGGCCCCAAGGCAGCATTTCATGTTAAGACCAGTTTGCTATGTGCTCTTATGTGAATTTTTGCTAGGTAGGGGCTAATTTGCTGTATACTCTTGCGTGTACTTTGGCTGTACTGGAGCTGCTTTACTACATTGATTTAATTGTTATGATATTTGCAATGCAGAAACTGGATTTGCATGGTTTCTTTCAAATTATTTTTATTTTTCTTCCTAGAAGCAGGGTAAGAAATAGCTAAAGAGAAAATGAAAGTTATTTGAGTTACAGTTGGGCAACAGAAAAATATGCTGTGTATAATTGTCTGTGTCTCTATAGATTTTTGAAGCCCAATACATACAGGGCGTGTCTACATGAGACACTTTGCTGTAATTAGTAAAGCTAATTATATGTAGTAAGAATCATCAGCTACATGTGCTGACCCTTACTGGGTGTGTTTGCATGAGATGCTTTACTGCACAGTAGCATAGTTTATTGTGCAGTAAACATGTGTGTCTATATGTGAACATGCTTACTCCACAGTAAACCTCACTAATCATGAGAAAGTTTGCTACCTGCAAATGCAAGTAGCAAATTTACTTTTGATTAGTAATGCTGTAGTAGTTCTCATGTAAATGCCTGACTGGAAGCAAATCTGCTCCTGATCAGCCAGCAACTAGGGGGCAGGAGATTGCTTCTTATCCCCAGGAGCTACCTGCTACTGGGGTGGAATCTGCCACCAGAGCTCAGGCAGGGACTATGTCCCCCTTTCCCAGCAGCAGGGAGCTCCAAGTCCCCTGCTACAAGATCATGTTTGGGGTGTGGGGGCTGGGAGATTCTTCTTCACCATTGCAATCAGGGAGCAGGGGACTGGGAGGCATTTATCTACCATCCCAAGCTCCACAGTCACAGGACTTGGGCTGGGAGATAAGGATCTCTCAGCACCAGCCCCACAACAGCAGAGCTGGCACTGAGAGATAAGGACCTCCTAGCCTAAGCTCTGTGACCATGGAGCTCTGGCTGGGAGATAAGGATCTCCCAGTGTTGACCCTTCAGTCATAGAGCTGGTGCTGGGAGCTCCCTGCTGGCAGGGGCTGGGGAGCTTGTTGCCTGCCCAGCTCCGTGCTCACCAGCCTCCACCCTGCAATCATGGAGCATGGGTTGGGAACTGTCCTGGTCAGGGACAGGATCCAGCTCCATGCCCTGATTGAGTGATTGAAGCATGGGAGCTGCTAGCTGCCTCACTGGCAGATCAGGGCAGAGGGCTGTGACCTGCTCCTCCCCTGAAGAACTTTCCTAGTCCCCTGCCCCTGATTGGGAAGCCAGGGCCAGGAGCTCCCTGCCCCCAAGGCAGGGGGATTGTCCCTGCCCCAGCCACAGGCAGCCCCTGGGGCAGGACATAATCTCACAGCCCTGGCCAGGAGACAGCTGTCTCCTGGCCCAGAGCCCCCTTGCAGCCCCTGGGCTAGTACCCATTGCAGGAACCCAGGAAGTGGAAGCAGTTTGCTGCCATTAGCAGCAAATCCGCTCCCGCTTCCCTGCATGTGTAGATGCCTGCCTGGGAGTGTTTACTCATGAGTAGTTTACCCATGAACAAACTGATCCCAAATCAAATGCATCTGAAAATGTGCCCACTGTGCAATAATTTCCTCTACTTATCAGTTAATTTGCTACCTGCAAATGCAAGTAACAGATTAACGGCTAAGTAATTACTGTGCAGTAGAGCATGTGTAGATGGCCAACCAGGAGCAAATTCGCTACCAATCAGCTGGGTAGCAGGGGGTGAGAGATTGTTCCCTGCCTCTGGGAGATGTCTGCTGCCAGGGAGGGGTTCGCCACTGGAGCCTGGGTGAAGACAATGTCCCCCTGCCCCGGCAGCAGGGAGCTCCCAGCCCCTGCTCTGCAAGCAAGATCACAGAGCAGGGCCTAGGAGATTGTTCACAGCCCCATACCTGTGATAAGGGGGCCAGGACTGGAAGCTCCCTGCAGCTGGGGCAGAGGGACACTGTCCCCACCCAGGCTCTGCCACCAGAGTCTGCCCTGGTATCAGGCAGCTCCTGGGGGCAGGGAGCAATCTCCCAGCCCCCACCAAAAGACAGCTGTCTTCTGGCCCTATGCTCTCTTCCAGCCCCTGGCCTAGCACCCAGGGAGAGCTTAGAGCTCCCTCTAGCTGCTGCAGGGACCTGGTGCAGAGCAGGAGCAGGCAGAAGGAGACTGCTGCCAGAAGCAGCAAATCTTCTCCCAAATTTCCACATGTGTAGATTCCTGCCTGTAGTCGGTTTACTCTAGAGTAAGTTAATCTAGAGTAAACCCACCCCACAGCATTTGCACATATAGATACATCCACCACATCTTAGGTATGTTTTAAGCTAAATCAAATCTTCTGCAAGTCCCAAACCAAAACACATTAAGTTAAATTTTCTGCTGAAACGCTCTGATTTGCCTGTCTGTATTGTCTGTTCACACCTGTCGCATCTTAATAAATGAAACTACAGAAAATGTTTCCTTAAAAAGGCATTTAGTTTATTCAAATGATCAAGTGATGATCTTGGTATGTGTTTTTTTTTAAAGTCATCCCAGCTGTTACAAAAGGATTCTGATCAGTTATATTTTCATTTCATCTTTTCTTCCTGCAACTAAAGTTCTGAGTATATCTTTAAAGACTTGTCACAAGTTTATCTTCATATCTAAATTACTCTGAAACAGGTTTCAAGGAATTAAAGATTCTGCTGATGAAATATTTAGTCTTCATAAATAATCTGGTGGTGGGTTTTATTTCATTTATTTATGCACTCAGAAATGGTTTTATACAAATATAAAGTTGGATACATATAGAACTCCCCTGGGTATTTTAACAAAACTGGGTGTCCTTGAGACTATACAAAGAGATAGACCAAGAGATGTGATGGACAGTTAGCCAATGAACAATTAGAGCACAATTAGTCCTGGGACTAGCAGGGTGAGTGACCTAGCTTCTTTGTACAGAGCAAAGAATATGAACAGTGTAGCAGCTGCAAGTGGCATTGAAAGCACAGCATAAAACATGCACATCCCGTTAGCAAAATGTAGTGACAGATATTTTCTTGTATGTCAAAAGCTGAAACCCAATTATTTCAATCTGTAAGTATGGGACTCTGCCTACACTAGGCCTATAGGAAACAATTACCAAATGAAACCATTAACTTTTGAATCTTTTCCAGTGCATAATCCCATTATTGGTATGTACTTTTAATGATAGGCTGGAGAGGAACAAACTGCAGAACCTTGTTAATGTGTCCAGACTAATTAAAAAGGGGAGAAAGTGAGCTTTCTTTATCTTTTTATCAAAGTTTTAACAGCAAAAACCACTTCAGATCAGGTTCCTATTACATTTACTAGTACCTTCAAAGATAAAAAAACTCACCTAATGTAAAATTGCTGAAATAAATGAGCAAGGGACAGGATCATTTTTTTTAACTCTTGCATACTTGCAAAATTACAAAATTCGGCTTCTTCATAGTTTCCCCAGCCTTAGTGCAAGTAGATGAGCATGTCTGCATGTAAGGGAGGAGAGCAGGAGCCAAGGCCGGGCTGGGAGAGAGCCCAGCCGGGCACGAGCCGACGCCACTGGCACGTGGTGGTTAGTGGCGAGCGGCAGGAACTTGAACCCTGCAGGAACCCGGAAGCGGAAGGTGCTGGGGCCACCCGGGCCCTTTCAAAAGGAGCACCGGCACGGGCAGAAGGGGCCGGTGTTGACAGAGCCGGGAGAGCCGGGTCCGGCGGCGGCAGCGGCAGAGCCAGGAGAGCCGGGCCCGGCAGCGGCGGCCAGGTAGACGGGTCTGACGGCAGCGGAGGCGGCACAGCTGAGCGAGTTGGGTCCAGCAGCAGCGGCCAGGTAGACGGGTCCGACAGCGTCAGGGTAGCCGGATCCGGGAGAGCCGGGTCCGACGGTGGCGGAGGCGGCGGAGCTGAGCGAGTTGGGTCCAGCAGCAGCGGCCAGGTAGACGGGTCCAACAGCAGCAGAGTAGTCGGATCCGGGAGAGCCGGGTCCGACGGCGGCAGCGGCAGCTGAGACAGGGCCGGGAGAGCCGAGCCCGACAGCAGTGGCCAGGTAGGCGGGTCCGACGGCCGTGGAGGCGGCCGAGCCGAAAGCCACAGGTCCGGAGACATAGGAGGCAAGCAAGCCAGGCCCGGAGGCAGTGGAGCTGCCAGAAACAGGCCCAAGGCAGCGCGACTGGGAGCAGTGGAGCCTGGGACGTCGGACAGTGCTGAGGTCAGGAGAGCTACGGAAACCGCAGCGCCCCAGCGGACCAGGGCCCGCGGACGGAGCGGTTGGACATTTTTGGGGTAAGCGGGACCCCGGGTCAGGGGTCCGCACACCAGACCGGAGGCCAGGGCGAGGGTGTAGGGGTGGAGGAGCCGGACAGCGACGAAGGTCAAGCCGGACAGCGACGAAGGTCTCATCACCGGACGGTACGCGCTATACCAACTGAACAGCATATCAGATAACATCGTCGTGGCAGGCAAGGCAGGCGCGTACGCCCGTCCGGGTGGGGTGAGCCTTCACTGTGAGTCAGGGGGGGTGGCCGCGGTCCCTTCCCCAAGGACCTGGGAAGGGAGGGACACAGCCAGAGAACCCACTTACACTGCATATTACATACTATTAGCAGCAACAAAAAGCTTATGCGCTCCTTTGGCCTATCAAATAAAAGCTGGGCAAAGCCTATCTTCACCCTTAACTAAAATAAAGAATATTTACTGATTAAAAATCTATCAATAATTCTTTTGCCAAATGCCACATCTTAGAAAGTCTCACTCATATGAATAGATACATTGTGTAAGGACTGCACATAGGAATATGCATTAGTAGGCTGCATCTTTATTTAAATGACAAATAATCAAAGGGTGAATACAAATGTTACACGTTTAGTCCAGTAGAAACTCTAATGGCACAAAATCACGTTTAGTCCAGTAGAAACTCTAAGGGCACATGCAGACGAGTGCAGTTTGCAGTGCCTCAAACCTGTTTGAGGTGTCACAAACTGCACACGATGCATATGCAACTGTGCACTGCAAACTTGCAGTGCAGCACAAAAATTTGATACTGAAAACTCCCAGTATCAAAAAAAAAAAGCAGCAAAACCAAACCAAAAAAAAAAAGTGGTGCATGCTTCAGAAATGTGCACCAAAGCAACTGGTGACAGGGTCCTCCAGGGAAACACTCTGGTTGTCAGCCACAATGTCTCCCCTCCTTTAGGT
>NW_017729007.1:7160850-7167981 GCF_001723915.1 Gavialis gangeticus | reverse complement strand
AAAAAAAAAAGCAGCAAAACCAAACCAAAAAAAAAAAGTGTGGTGCATGCTTCAGAAATGTGCACCAAAGCAACTGGTGACAGGGTCCTCCAGGGAAACACTCTGGTTGTCAGCCACAATGTCTCCCCTCCTTTAGGTCCATCCCAGCTCCTCCAGCATGCCAGGAGGTGGGAGAAGTGGGTAACAGGCAGCTTGCCCAAAGCAGGTCAAATTGCCCTGCACCACAGTCCGTATGGAGGGGCGTGCACAGTGGCAAAACGTAACAGCACAAACTTGTGATGATACTTTTTGTGCCGCTGCAAGCAAATGCCCATGCACATGGACTAGGTGTGCAAGTGTTCAATTCACAATACTTAATCTGATCTAAAAAAGGTACATGCAATGGAAATTTAAACCTCATCTGACAAGGGTCAAGTCTAGTCCCATAGTGGTTAGACTAGTTTAATGAATGCTGGGTCACTTACCCTTTAGTTCCCTCTCTGACCGCTGGCATCCCAGTGTGCATTTTCCCTCTCCTTCTCCTCTCCACAAGAAAATGCTCTGGCACTCAGTTTGAACTCCACTTTTACTCCAGCTAGTTGAACTGGTAATGTTATAAGGTGAACGTTTGACCTCCTGTTTATAGGTGACCTGCTTTTTGAATAGTGAGCACGTACAATTGCTACCCAGAAATAGTGAGTGGAGGGGAAAAGGTGAGCAATACCTTCATGAGATGAGGTGATTGATGATTGGCTGAAAAGGTAAGAATGGTAAAGAAGTAAAAGAAGGAATGCAGTGACTGGTCACCTCATGTTGTGCAAATGATTGATGGTTGTTTCAGGTGAGAGGTATTTAAAGGCCATTTCTGAAGAGAGAGTGCTTGTAGTGTATGACTGGGTCCTGTCTCTGTGTGACTGGCTGTGCGGAGTGTCTATAAAGGTTTGTGATTCAAGTGGAAGACTAAGAGACAAGTTGATTGTCATCTGATAGATTAACCAGTGGCTGCTGTTTGTGATTCTTTGTGATCCAACCATTGGTTGGCTGAAGAAGTAACCCTGCGGCCAATGAGGGTATCAGAATGTATCAACCCTCCCCGAGTAAAGAACTGAGCCTCCAAGTGGGAGAGAAGTTCTGGATGGGAGGTGGGCTATGGGATCTTTAGTGAAAGTGTTTGCTCTGATCTTAGAGTAAGTTAATGTCGGTGACAAGCTAAACTATACTACCTGCAATAACATTGGAAGCTTGAGTAAGAAGTCAGCATTTGATCTTTAACCCGATATATATAGTTCTTTTGTTATTCTAGTATATATGTAATATCTCTTTCACTTACCTGCTTGCATTGTATTTTGTTATTGAGCTTTGTTACCATTTTATTATAGCCTTGTGGTTTACATGAACTCTTGAGTCTGATTTATTATGCTTAGTCAATTAGTTGTCAGCTAGAGTTGAGCTGGGCGTTTAGGTTGGCAAAGAGATATTAAGCTGTCCATTTCCTTATAGAGGCAATTTGAGTGAGAATTAACAACTTTCATTTGTGTAATTGGAGTTTGCTCTCTACAACAGGAGTAGGCAATCGTTTGGCCAGAGTGCCAAAAAAGACACAATGTCTACCTTGTAAAGTGCCAGAGTGCTGGCATGCCAGAATGTGACAGGGGGCAAATTCCGGATCAGGTCTCAACCTTCTCGGGCCCTACTATGGGGTTACCCACCCAGTTGTGGGGGCTGGGGTTTTAAGATGTCCCTCCTCGCCTTTCACTGGGGAAGGTTTACAGTCCTGGCATTTGAATGACACTGCCCCACCACGGGCAGTCTCTCCAGACTTCCCTACCACAGCAGGGTGCAGTTTCAGGTCATGCCCAGGACCAGGAGCCTCCAAGCTATCCCCATAGCTCCTGCCCTTACCTCTAAGATGTTGTGAGCCTCAGCTCAGCAGGGTGATGCTGCTCCCTTGGCTGCAAGCAACACACTGCTGTCTCTACCAAGCTTGCCTTTGTTTGAAAACGGCTACCTTAATCAGGCATCTGCTGGCTGCCTGCTCCAGCCCTTAAGGTGCACTGCCACGTAGAAAAACAAAACCAGGGCAGGGGGTACATGACAGGATGCACTGCATATTAATATAGTTAATAATCATAAATGTTGGGCTTTTTTTACAGTAAATACCAGGTTTTCTAAAAATTCTAAACTCTGTGACAAGAAATAGAGATTCATATACTACTTTTGTCCTTACGTATTCTTTTTTTGTTAAACATGTTGTGATGAGAGAAGAGAAAAAGAAAGAAAGAAGTAAGAAGTAAAGGAGAGAGAGAGAGAGAGAAAAGGAGAGGAGAGAGAAAAAAGAAAAGGAAAAAGGGAAGAAAAGAGAGAGACAAAAAGGAGAGAAAAAAAGAAGAAATAAAGAGAGAGAGAAAAGGGGAGAGAAGAGAAAAAAGAGAGAAAGAGGGACAGAAACAAAAAAGAAAAAGAGGCAGGGACAGGTGCTGTGGAGGGTAGCTGCACTGGAGGCTCCCAGCCGGCTCAGCCCTAAGTGCTGCCTGCAATGGCTGTTCCTGGGGCTCAGGGGGCTCCCATGGCTGGGCCCTTGCATTGGGGGTGGCTTTGCCCCTCTCACACTGTGCCTGGCATGCAAGGAGGCCAAGCCCAGAGCCAGGAGCCCCCTGAGCCTGGCATCCTGCCCCAGCCAGGTGGCATCCCCTCGCAGGCAGGGTGGCTGCCCATCCCTGCGCAGCTCTGCAAGCCAGGCCAAGCCAGGCTCACCTCGGGTCCTGATGGATGCCCCTGCCTGGCTGCCCACATGCCTGCTGTGGCCTAAGTCTGTTTATGTTGCAGATGGCCCTGGGATGAGCACCTCATCTCCGAATGATCTTAACCCTCTGAATCTAGGGAAGCCACATGCCTGGAGACACCATTTCCCATATCAGGACCAAGGATGGTCTGGCCCCTTTCCTCAAATGGCCCATCAGATGCCCTGCTATTGAGGCAGAGACCACTGATGTCCTTTTGGTCCCAGCATGGGGAGCCAAGTATTACCTACCCTTCCTCCCGATTCCAGCACAGAGCCAATGACTGCCCACTCCCATTCTTGGTCCCAGTTCAGGTAACCAAACAGTTCCACCCCTACTCCTGCTCCCAGTGCTGATCCTGATGGTACCAAGGCAGGGCTCGCTGCATAGAAATGTAGGGGTCAACACTGCAGACATGATGGGGACCTGGGTGCAGAGGGAACTTCATGCCCCCTGAGGTGGTGACTTTCACACCCATGGATAGAAAGCTGGGAGGTAGCAGGGTGATTTCCTAATTGCCCCTAAGGGCCTGTCTGCAGGCCCTGCTACCTATGACTGGCTGAACCCTCACACAACCATGGTAGTGAATGCACCCTGTAGAATGACAGAAGTTCTGGCTGCTGAACTCCATGGCGCCTTAGGAGGGGGATGGGGGAAGGGGCAGAGGACGGGGATGTGGGTGCTGTTGATGGCCCTCATGGAACTGGGAAAGCCTATCCAACAGAAGCTGGAAATAATTTCCTAAAGCTTGATGAGGTTGATGACATTGTTTGCCAAAACATCCTGCTCTGGCTGTGGACTTGCCCATCTAGCTAAACTAGATGGGAATGGAGCAGAGGTGGTCAGGGTTGGTGTGCTTCCAGATGGTGATGGCAATGCACCTCTCTGGAGTCAGGGGTCAGTTTATGCCAAAATCCTGCTGCTCAGTGTGCCAAGCCAGCTAGGTGACAACATCCATGAAGATGTCCCAGCACATGCACTAATACCAGAGCCCTTGGTGGCCCTAGAGTATAGTAAATTACCCACTAAGGTATGGAAGATGCACGCCAGAGCAATTATCTCCTAGGTCATCTGAACACAGGCACATGTTTCACGGCCTCCAATGAGAGTTGCACAGGGCAACAAGGATACACCACTGCTCCTGGGTCCACTGGCTTGTGTGCAAGGGGTACAGATCCATGGGAGGGTAGGAGCAGAGAAACTGACACACACATAACTAGAGAGGGGCTACATTCAAGGTTTCTTCCTGGGAGCCTTGGAGCCGGGAGGGAGGAGTAGAGGGATACTGTGGTCAGGAGTTCCCGATGTGAGTAGTTACCAGCAGCAGCGAGCCAGTCAGTGGATTTTAAATCACTGTGTGGAACTTAAGTAAGAAAACAGAAGCTTAGAAAATACTTATTTTAGTGTCACATCTGAAATCCCATGAGTCTGTTCAACAATGCTTTCATGTTTTGGGGGAATACTTTTTTAGAAAACATTTTTAAAGAGAATAAAATATCATAAGAAAAGGAGGAGGAGAGAAATGTTGTCCTTGATCTGTCAAAATTCAAATTGCACATAAACTACACTGGGGAGGACAGTATTAGAGAATACTTCCACATCTCAGATGCAGAAAAAAAAATTCAAGGTCAGTCTGAAAGTGTTAAAGTTGAACAAAGCCAAAAGGAAATCTACTGACAGCTGCTAGAATAATGAAGAAAAAGCAGCAGTAGACTTTACACATTTTTAACACAAAACTCTAAATGGGGCTGTGTTTAAAGAGAAGTTTCTGGGTTTAATTTTGACCAATGTAGGGCAAAACAGAAGAATTTCAGATGGAAGGAACAGGTGAAACTCAATGAGATCCATCCGCATTTGAGGATGTATAAATATCACTTAGATTATTTTTTCCTTGATTTATCTGCATACACTCCTTCCTTTCATTTCTCTAGCTACAAACCACTGTGTTAGATTACCAAACATCTGAAATGCTAATCAGAGGTAATCTCATTTGGTAGTTAGATAAAGGGAAATGGCTAGAAAATTAGCTAACTAAAGAAGCATAGGACTTGTCTGTGGTGTGAAAAGAGTCCGTCTTCTTTCCCTAGGAGCAAGTGAATGCATCAGTCGCTTGATGATTGGTTTAGTTACTTGCAGGGTTTGTTCAGGGACCAGATGTCATGAGTAGACCAACGTCTTGCAGATGAATGTGTAAGGAAGGCTTCCTAACTTTTTTCCATTTGGGCCATCAATTATGATCAAAGAAAGCCGAATATCACTGAAAATAGTAGTAACATAGGTACTACTCTTACCAAATGGACTACCAAGGGGCACTTGGAGGGGCTAGATGTGTTCAAATCAGCGGGCCTGGATGAACTTCATCCAAGGCGCTGAAGGAATTGGCCAGTGTCATAGCAGAGCCACTGATACAGCTGTTCAAGCACTCATGGTGTGAGTGGACTGGAAAAGGGCCAATGTGGTCCCTATTTTCAAGAAGAGGAAGGGGGAGGAACCAGGAAACTATAGGCCAGTGAGTCTCACTTCTATCCTTGGGAAAACTCTGGAAAAAATCATTAAGGATCACATTTGTGGGAGCCTAGCAGGAAAAATAATGCTGAATGGAAATCAGCATGGGTTTATTGCAGGTAGATCCTGCCTGACTAACCTTGTTTCTTTTTATGACCCGGTCACAAAATGCTTAGATGCAGGAGTTGAGGTAGATGTCACTTACCTAGCCTTTTAGAAGGCCTTTGATATGGTATCACATTCTGTTCTCATAAATAAACTGACAGGCTGTGATGTAGATGATTACACAGTCAGGCGGGTGGCAAACTGGCTTAGGGGCTGCACCCAGAGCATGATTTTGGATGGGTTGATATCGACCTGGAAATACGTGGGCAGTGGAGTCCCGCAAGGCTTATTCCTTGGACAGGTGCTATTCAATGTCTTCCAGACAAGTGCCTGGAGAGCACCCTGTCCAAGTTCACAGATGATACCAAATTATGGGGCAAAGTTAACACACTAGAGGGTAGGGAACAGATCCAGCCAGATCTAGACAGGTTGGAAAAAATGGGCAGAATGAAATGGGATGCAGTTCAACAAAGACAAATGCAAAATGCTGCACCTGGGCAAAAAGAACCACCAACACACAGGCTGGGGGATGACCTTCTCAGCAGCACAGCAGCGGAAAGGGATCTTGGAGTCATACATAGTTGACTCCAAGATGAACATAGGTCGTCAATGTTACGAAGTAAGCAACAAGGCTAACCGTACTTTATCATGCGTTAGCAGATGCATGATGAACAGGTCCAGGGAAGTGATGCTTCCCCTCTATGCAGCACTGGTCAGGTCACAGTTGAAGTACTGCACGCTGTTGTGGGTGCTGCACTTCAAGAGGGATGCAGAGAATTGTGACAGGGTTCAGAGGAGGCCACTCGTGTGGTCAGAGACCTTCAGGCAAGGCCCTACGAGGAGAGACTGAGGGACCTAGATCTCTTCAGCCTCTGCAAGAGAAGGCTGAGGGGTGATCTTGTGGCTGCCTATAAATTAATTACGGGAGGGCCGCAGGGTATAGGAGATGCTCTATTTACTAGGGCAGCCCCTGGAGTAACTAGAAACAATGGCTACAAATTGATGCAGAGCAGATTTAGGTTGGACATTAGAAAGAACTTCTTCACAGTGAGGGTTGCCAGAATCTGGAACAGGCTTCCAAGGGAGGTGGTGCTCTCCCCTACCCTGGGGGTCTTCAAGAGGAGACTGGACAAGCACCTACCTGGGGTCATCTGACCCCAGCACTCTTTCCTCCCCAGGGCAGGGGGTCATACTCAATGATATTCTGAGGTCCCTTCTGATGCTAAAATCTATGAATCTACCTAAACCAGTTCAGAAACTAGGTGTAGTCAATAGGAAAGTGCCAAAATGTTTGACAATTCAGGCAGTGAGCCTGGAGGGGAAATGAACTACTGGAACACGATGTAAAATTAGACATTACAGAGATAACATAAACATGGTGGAGCAGGTCTAGAATTTCTCAAGCTGAAGTTGCTAAACCTATCAGGATACTATAGTCCAAGCTGGTGGAAAGAACTGAATATTTTTTTATTTGGATAAGCAATTTTCTAAACAAAGGAAATGTAAGGGGGCCAAGTGCCCCTTGGTAGTCTGGCTGCCCTGCCTGCTAGGGTTCTGGCCCTTTAAAAAAAAAAAGCAGAGAAAAGCCCCAGGACTCACTGCTCCTGGCGCAGCCTCGGGGTTTCGGGGGCTCATGGAGAGCCCCCCCATGTGGTGCAGGCCAGCAGGGATTGCCCCCCACTGCCAGGAGCGGTGAGTCCCCAGATTTATTCAGATTTTTTTTTCTTAAAAGGCCAGAGCTGGCCCATGCAGGGCACCTGCG
>NW_017729007.1:7154670-7160609 GCF_001723915.1 Gavialis gangeticus | reverse complement strand
GTGGGGGGGGGGGAGTTCAGGGGCTTATGCAGAGCCCCCCATGCAGCATGGGGCAGTGGGGGCAGCTGGGATCGCCCCCCGCCTGGCAGCACCTGCTGAGCCTGGGGGGGAGGGCATTCCCCAAATGCTTAGAGCTGAGGCAGTTGGGGCAGCCATTGTTGGACTGGGAGAGGGGCAGGGGATGGGCCTGGCTGGACGAATCTAATCAGGACAGTGATTTGAATCACTGAATCAAATCACTGTCCCCGAATCAGCCGAATCCAAAGCGAATATTCGCCACTTTGCACAGGCCTAATAAGCAGGTGACTTTGGTTTTAGCTTAAGCTCAGAGAGGGTTTGGGTGCCTCCTAGAGGATGTAGGTGCTTCTATTTAGTTATACCAGGGTTTAGCCAGGGCATGTTATAGAGACTTAGACAAGAGCGTCCATGGGCCCAGACAGGGCTAAACTGGACTAGGGGATCTCCAAACCCAGTGCAGGGGCTGAGAGCAGGACAGATAGGTCTGTGGTCCCAGAAAGGGGCTGTGTGGGACCAGGGATCTGAGAGCTCAGGGAGAGGCTGGGTAAGGGACCAGGAGTTCTGAGGGTCCAGACAGGGGCTGAGAGTGTCAAAGGAGAACATCAAGGATTGATGAGACCCTCAAGGCTTGGTGTATGGTGTAGGGGAGGAACTGGGCCACACAATTTGACCTTAAGGCTACAGCAGCCCAGCAGAGGTACAGACATGCCGAGAGGACTTACTAACTGTGGGGGCAGGACTGTGATGAAGGGGACCTAGAAGTGATTGACACAGGCTCAGGCTCACTCAGAGCCCATGGGCAGCCTCCCTCTTACACAACCTTCAATAAGATCAAGAAGTGGCAGACAAGTGATCATGGGAGGGCTACAGTTAAGCCTGAGCCAGGCAGGGGCCACACAGTCACCAGGGCTGCTCCTGTGGCCACAAGCCTGCTACATGGTGGCACAGGAAAGTTTTAGCTGAAGAAGTTCCCTACCCGATAAATATTATAAGTGAGGTATGGAACTGCACCAAGTGGACAGAAAGCTGTGTTGAAAGGGGAATGGATATTATTGGTAGAGTTTCTGTATAAGTCTTACCTTACTAAATATTTTTTATTAGCGATAGTGGTTCAAAGAGTAGAAGTGATATGCAAGAGCTGGATGATGTGAGGACTGGTGGAATAAAAAAAGAAAAAGAAAAGTTAATATTACAAGGCCACATGTTTAAGAAATAATGAGAAGGCAATTCAGAAATCAAAAGGATTTAGAGCCAGATAGGTGACCACATGACTATTATGGTAATATTTTGACCTACATGTTAATAGGATGGATGAAAAAGATAAACAATTAAATGGATCAATAGATTTGGGGGTCCAGAATTTTGTGTATGGTAAAAAATGCTGAATATGAATAACACCTGTAAATGAAAAATATAAATATGCCTTCCCAAGTTGAAGGTTGGGAGAAGTCAGATGGAAGATCATTTGACTGCTCTCTCTCCTGACTATCTAGCTTCAGAAATCTCCTTGGATGAATTCAAGTAATATGAATGCCAGATGTTTTGTTTACTTACTCTGTTTTCATTTTCTTTTCTATCTTTTTTTTTTTATTTTGTGTTCTCGTCCGATATTTTTGTACAAAATGTGTGACCTCAGGGTGTATACCTCTTACTCACACCTCTCAATCTATAGTTTAGCCAGGGGACCCTATTCAAGCACCTACTGTTCTGTTCAATTAAAACCCCTAAGCTAGCTATAGTATCTCATTTATACAGAATCTTCTTTTGGAAAGTGTATAACCATTCCAGAGCACTTTTCTTTTAAATTGATATTCATAAGAATCAATTCCCCCCTCCCCCCCAATCACTAACTGTGCACAGCAAAATGAAATAGGTCAGAAGGAAAAGAAAACTATTTTCTCAATGAAATTTTGGTTGGAAGTGGGATGGCAGAGCAAAAGCAGTCACTGCAACAAGATTTGGGACAGAAAAGCATGGCTAAGGCCGTTACTTTTGCAGAAATGTTACAAGGAAAGCACAAAGCCCTAACATTCAAAGACTTATTTTACATCCTGTCATGACGATGATCTGTTTTGTAGCACAGAGCCATCTCCCACTGTAGCAGCAGTCAGAACTGATTCAGTGAATCATGCTGAAATAACAACATGCCACACTTTGGACTCTCCCATTTACATAATGGTCCCATCCATCTCTGCTTAAACTTGAGATTTAACAGGATCACAGTCCCAGCAGAAGCAGATTCTTATGACTGCAAATTGTATTCTCTTTTTTGTTCCAATGGATTTCTTTCTTGGCTTTCTATGAGCTACACCCCCAGAACAGCCCACCAGGTCCAGGAGATGCTTGTATGTACAAATGCCACCTTGTTATTCTTCAGTCTGTTTTGTCCATCTCTGACTATAAAAAGCAGCTGGAAATTAGTTATTGCTTCCAATTAATGATTCATTTATAAAAGGAATGTTGTGCAGTAGTTGTTTAAAGAGAATTTGTACTTTCATTTTTTAAAATCATTTTGGCCTGGTATGCATCAGTATGTTGTTTGTCTATGAAGGCACAATGAGCAGCTGGTTTTCTGTCGTTTACCTGTGACATTTCATCACTTGAAAATGCATCCATCAGAGGTTTTTCTGAGAGCATTGCCACATGGTGCGCCCCCATGCACAGAAATCAACATTTAAAAGCCACTACTTACTTTGCACTATTTCCTGTAGTCACTGATAGAGGAGGGCAAAGGACAGAGAGCTTGACTGCACACAATTATGGGTACACCCAGCCTTTGGTAGTAACATAGCTTTTTGTAGAACACTGCTGAAAAATGAGTAGTTATGAATTCTCATTCTACAATATATTTCAAAGTATAAAACCCACATTACAGTAATGCTTGGGGTCTGCCAAAGCCCACAAAGCAATAAGAACAAATTATTCATGGGAGAGTGTATGGGGAGGACTCCTGTGTAGGCAACTCAAGAACGTGGTCATGTCATCCTTGCTCTGGTATTACCTAACAACTCAAAATCTAAAAGCCAATTTGTGTCTTGAGCTATTTACAATAGTAACAGGGCATATCTACACGTGACGCTACACTGCAGTAGCAACACACTCCAGCTACATAGTCTGTGGGCAAAACTGATGATGCCGCAGCTACGTTGTGGTACTGGTGCTCTCCCCTGTTGTAACGCTTTGCTACGGTGACATAGTGCCTAAAAATAACCATGCACGGTGCACATAGCACAGTGCTGGCTGTAACTGCACCGTCTTTTAGTGACAGCGCAGTAACAATGATGCCATAGTGCTCACATTGAGATCAATAAGGTGAATGTGTAGAGGCAAGAGCAGTATGTATTCTCCAGTTGAAGTAGTTTTTCCTGTCAATTTAAAAAAAAACAAACAAACTTGTTTTCCTGTGAAATTTTTCAAAGAATACAAGATCTGGTTGATTTCTTCTTGTGATTTATTTGAACAAGTGAACATCACCAAACATTTTGTGTTCTTTCAGTTTTGACAAACAGCTGCAAAATCTAAATGAAAAACAATTTCTGCTGCAAAATGTTCCACCATTTTTCATCAAAACAAAGAAAAACTGGTGGAAATGTTTCCATTCAGTTCTGATGCCGAGTCTCTACAGTCAGTCATGGATCAGCTACATCCATGGCAAAGACTTCAGCTGTTGTGTCTTTTTGTAGGGGCCTAATGTAATGAAGGATTTGGTACCAAAGGATTCAGACGGACTGAAGTGGCTAAGTTGAATATCAATTAGCAGTGCTCAAACCCTGAACTCCCTGACCACCTGGAGGTGTTTCTTTGTACCCCCCCCCCCTTTTTTTTACAGGGTTGAGCAGACTTGTGTTTAACTTGCGCCTAATCTTGACAGCTAGATGGAGGAACATCTAAGTACCCAGAGGAGTTAGATCCAATATGCATATTCAGAACACGCTTATTACACAGTACAAACTGAAGTAGTGGCCATCACTTTCAAGCCAAATAGAAAAGAAAAAAGGTCATGCTTTCCTGCTATAAAACACAGCCTAATGATTAGAGTTTCAATGCCCTTCTCAGCCTAGAGAGGTTCAAATTCCTCTCTCCCACCTTCTAGATTGCCCTAGGCATCATATTATAGCCTTCCCTATACTCCTGAGGAAAGGAATATTAAAATACATCCTTCTGGTCAGCATTTCTTACCAGCTAGTTCTCACCAACTCTACTGAATATGCTAACTTCAGGAGGCTTGCAATTCAGTATGTAGCTGTTTTACACATTTTAAGATGTACAACTCTTCTTATGCACTGTAGAGAGATCTTACAGTAGGGTTAGGGAGTATACTCAGGAAGCCAGACCTCAAGAGGTAGGCATTGAGGTACCTAATGTTCAGATGCCTAAGGCCTTTTTGGAAACTGGTCCTTAATATCAAAGCATCCTATAATGTAACTCTCTTGGGTATAGAAATTAAGAGATTACTACTAGCTAGCCTTCTGATAAAACAAATCAAGAAACTGCAGCAGTTGTTTCAGTGCCAATACTACTAGTTTCACATAAACTTGTCTTCGCTGCTTCTTCCATTTATCTTGGTGGTGTACAAGAGAAGTTACTATGGAGTTCAAGGTGAGACCTTAGCATAATCCCTGTTTTTCATTGGGTTGACTGCATAACCTAATGCCTGTGGGTGTAGCTGCTGTAACAGTAGAGCAATATTAAAATTCAAGGATATTTTGAGGATGTTCCTTCTCTGATTTCCTGCATACATTCAGCAGGACAGTAGACTGGAGACTGATCTTAGCTACCCCAGTATAAATCCAGGATAATGCCAATGTCTTTAAAACACTGGCTCCTTGTGCAGGAAAGGAAACGTACTTATAAAGCTCTTTGTATTCTCCTTTCTGTCCACATGAAACAGCCTTCACCTTTTGAGTATCCTTTTGTGTGGAAAATGTGTTTCCAGTGCACCAGCATAAACACGGAGACACATGGGGAAGACCACAAATGTGGCAGAATAGCTTATAAAAATAAAGCAAGCCTGGCCAAGTCAAATTTGAGAGACTGAATTCAGCAGATGGGGCATGACTACATCATCTGCGCTCTCAAGCTAAATGCAGATATTTGGGGAGGTTATGTTAGGTTCAGAATGGCCACCTGTCTAAGATAAATTGGGATGGAGGCGAGGTTAGGGGGACAGGAGGAACAAGCAGGCTCAGGGAAGATTGGAGGGCAGTTGGGAGTGTGGGGAGGCAGTCAGCATCTGCGAGAGTGATTGGTGGGATCAGGGACGCAGGAAGAGTTCAGAGGTGAAAGGGGGTGGGGCAGCCAGGATCTATGGGGGGCAAGCAACATCTGCGGTGGGGGTTAAGGAGGCAGGTGGCATCCGTGCAGGGGTTTGTGGGGTCCAGGAAGTCTGTTTTGGCAGGATCAGAGGGCCTCATGGGGCTTGAAAGGGGACTTGGGGGAACCAGGAGCTATTTTTAAGATCTCTGACCCCCCACTCCAGTGAACCTATACCCCCATCCCTTCTGCCCCTCCCCTCACTGATATTTACTTGTTTGGCTCTGGCAGTGGCAAATGCTGATAAAACTGGTAGCACCTGGAACAGCATGTGGGATGGGAGGTTGCAGGGCAAGGGGCCAGAGGGTTAAAAATAGTCTGATGCCAGGTGGCGGGTTGTGAAAAGTACAGCCCTGGGGCTGGGGCTGGGGCCGGGGCCAGGGCCGGGGCTGGTGGCTGAGCTTTCCCAGTTGTCAGGCTGCGCAGGTAACTGTACAGAAGTCCCATGCCCCAGTCTAACCTAGATCAAGTGAGTCTGATACTCCATCGATCCAGGTCCATCTTAGACTGAGTTCCACAATTATTAGGCCAGTCTGGGCCTGTGTCCATGTAATTTCTGTACAGTTACAGATTTAGATTGATTTCTGATCCCTGAGACCAGGTCTGAG
>NW_017729007.1:7129056-7149670 GCF_001723915.1 Gavialis gangeticus | reverse complement strand
CCTCGGGGGGGGGGGGGTCTTAGTATGCATGATTTCATCCCATCTGGTATTTTGGTTTCCTGACTGAGTAGATCTGTTGGGATTGGGGGGCCAGAGGGTTAAAAATAGTCTGATGCCAGGTGGCGGGTTGTGAAAAGTACAGCCCTGGGGCTGGGGCTGGGGCCGGGGCCAGGGCCGGGGCTGGTGGCTGAGCTTTCCCAGTTGTCAGGCTGCGCAGGTAACTGTACAGAAGTCCCATGCCCCAGTCTAACCTAGATCAAGTGAGTCTGATACTCCATCGATCCAGGTCCATCTTAGACTGAGTTCCACAATTATTAGGCCAGTCTGGGCCTGTGTCCATGTAATTTCTGTACAGTTACAGATTTAGATTGATTTCTGATCCCTGAGACCAGGTCTGAGAGTAAGGTCTGCACCCAGGATGAACTAAGATAGGTCATTTTGAACCCAATCTAACCCCTCCCCTGCTCCCCCAAATGTTTGCAGTTAGCCTTAATCTGTCTGGATAGCAGCGAGATACAGTACATTAAAAGTAGATAACCTTCAGAAATAAAAACTGCCTCCCAAATTATTATTGTCTTTATGCTACCTTCTCCTTTTTGGGCCACACAGCACTGACACTGCATGTGGCTCTGGCTCCACTTCTCACCACCCACAAACCAAGAAATTTAATTTGTTGGCTTGGTTCTCCCTATTCATCTGTATGAGTTATCACATAGATCCAGCTACCCCTTCTGCACCATTTTTCATTTTAGCTTTGGCATGCTATCTTAACAGTAAATCCTTAGTTCATTTCTGAACCTCTCCTCTGCTTGTTTTCAGAGTAAGGTAACAGCATCCTTTGGCTCCATGGAGCAGGAGATAGAGACAAACTCCAGTCACAAATATCCCTTCACACTTTTTACATGGTATAATGAAGCAGGGGTTGCCTCAGTCCAGGTATCCTGGAGACATGCAAACAAGTGTACCTGTGTTTATATTATGCATGTTTATTCTATAATGGTAACTTTGTCTATTCTTTCTCTGCATACCCTCATACAAGTTCAGAAGTTTGGGGGCTACTCACACACCTGTTTTTACTGTTTGTGAGCCTGGGTTTTACTGTTTGTTTAAAAGTGTGTAATTGTAAAGGTCAGGTGGATCAGATTTTGTTCCCACCAGCCCTCCCTTCCAAAACTGTGCAGTTTTTAGGCACACAAATGTTGCTAGTGGAAAGTTAGGTGACAGTCACCAAAAGGTCAGCACTCACTGTGACTTGTACAGACACGGGACCAAGACAGCCGAATGAAGGAGCCTCAGAGGAGCTGGGACGAAACCCCGGTAGGACCAAGCCAACCCAGGAATGAGAAAGCTAAGTGAAGCAAGCAGCTGGGATCCTAAGGGCCAGGTAGTCAGGCCAGGGGCCAGGCAGAGCAGAGATCTGCACCCCAAAACCACTGACAAAAGCATGGCAGCGGTGACATTTAAATGCAGTCCAACAGTGGGGCTGAGAGATCAGAGGGGCATTGATGTGAGGAACCCCTTTGAGGGAATTCTAGGATTAAATGAGAAATCAAAGGGGTCAATTCACAAATCCCAAATGAATAGACTGAAGTGATTTGTACCCAAAGGAAACAAATTGATGGACTGTGAATGAATTTGTACCAGTGATGATCAGGGATCTGTGTTTTCTGTTTGCTGAGAAAAAAATGGGGATTTTTCCCTTTTAAAGGGAAACTACACACCCTTCTTCACATATTGGGGGACTGGGGGTGGGGGCAGTGGGCTGGCAGTTAGGATCACTGGCAGGGCCAGGGGCCTATGAGTCAGGAGTGATAGACAAAACATCGGATCTGACAAAAGTTTATAAATATGCTGAAAATACCAACAGACCTCCCCCTCCCACCACCACTCCTTGGAAAAAAAAAAAGCAGCTACCAGCAAAAAACTAAAGTCAGTGCCTATGGCTTTATATTTAATCAACTTTTGAAAGAAAAATATACTTATGAACACAAGTTTCTGTAGTAAGGTGTCTACACGACTAAAGGCGGTGGCCAGCCAATTTTGTGGGCAAATCATGGGGTTGGCTGCCATTTTCACAAACTTATCATCATGGTGGGGACCACCCTACACCACTGATTGGCCAAGGTGCCCTGGCGGTCCCTCCCCCTGCCACTGACTGGTAGAAAGGCTGTCCATCAGATGTCCCCACACCTCACAACTGATTAGCTGAGAGTGCTGCCCTGCCCCTTGCCACTGATTGGTCTAGAGGAGCAGGGCCACATGACAGGCAGCCCTCTCAGCCAATCAGTGGTAAGGGGCAGGGGCAGCAGCCATCTTGCCTGCTCACTTTCATGCTGGGCTGCATAGCCAGGAGGATTGCTAATTCCCACTGGGGAGCCAGCCTGTTATTTTTAGTAAGTTTTCCCCCCTTTGGATTTTGTGGAGATTGCCTGATTTTGCAGTCTCCATGAAATCTACAAAATTGTGACTTCAGCAGGTCCCTACTTATAATGGGTTCAGGTAGAAGACTGATACTGTAACTGTAACAGCTAGAAATCCCTGAGCCTGTTATTGAAAGACCTGGGGTTGCACAGGCAATCTGAAGAGGACCAGTGGAGGAGCAGTGACGACCCCTGGCAATGAAGGAAGAGCAGCAGCACCCCTGATGCAGGCCTTCCTTCCCAGCAGTTGCTACTTTGGACTGACATAGGTGGTCAATCCTCCAGAGCAGAGTGGAAACCCCTGGCAGCCAGGAAATGCAGGGTCCTCCAGGGTGGAACTCCCTACCTGCCACTGTTGGCTGACATAAGTTCTGGAGCCCTGACATGGCTGCCCTACGTGAATCTTCCTTCGCAACCGACTAGGCTAGGTGATACCTCCCCTGGGTTAGTTTGCCAGTAACCAAGACTTCTATTTCCGGTTTCAGTTAATGTTTAGTAGTTAAGGCAGAGGTGGGCAAAGTCCAGCCCGTGGGCTAGATCAGGCCTGTGGCAGACTCCATTTCCTAGCAGCCCCTGCCCATGTCACTGTGGCCGGTCTCTATGGAGACCACAGCAGTGGTGGGGCTGTGACAGCGCAGGACCTGGGCTTCTGTGGAGAGGGGCATGCAGGCAGCAGATCATGGCTCTGCCTTGGCTCTGGACCACGCTGCCACTGCTGCAAGATCCCATCTCTAGAGTAGTTTCCTGCCCAGCTGTGCACCCTGTCAGTGATGTTGGGGCTGGTCTCCATGTGCTCTGGCCCAGCACTGTCGCAGCCCTACCATTGCAGGGGTCTCCATGGTGGCTGCTGGGAAATGGAGTCCAACTGCTGTTTTGCCAACGCCTGAATTAAGATCTTCTTTAAGAACGTGTATTTGTCCCTTTTCCCCCTGTAATAAACCCTGTTTTGTTGAACACTGCTTGCTAGTAGGGAAATGTGTTTACTTTACAACAGAGAAGCACTTTACAACAGCCAGTTAACATTTGTTTCTCTAGGCTTCCTGTTGGGGACTTGAGCCAGGTTTGGAAATTTGTTGTTAGATCTGTAAATCTGAACCCAGTGCCTGGCAGAAGGATTAAACTAATCAACTACGTGAACAAAAAATGACTGCCTCGTTCCAGTATAGGGCTTTTCTTACAAAACTGTGTATATCTTTCTTGATCATGAATAAGCATCTTGTATATGGAACAGCTGTCCCACAGGAATTTAGCAGGTGGATACCATTCCAACACGGGACACCTGTTGATTCTTTGCAAAGATGCAATGCACTAGAGAACATATACTTCACTAGTTTTCAACTATTAGAGATTCCAAAACAACAGGGCTTCTTTTATAAATTCTCTACTAAATTATAAATAAGAAAAAATAAAACTACCCTGAGAACTGAATTCTGGGTATAAGTAACTGATAATTCTGAAGGTCTAATGTCTAATATCAGGATCAGAACATGAAGGACATCCATTGAAATGCTGAACAACACATTCCAATGTGATTTCAAAGGCAGTACCAGAAACAATGTTTAAAGTATCGAAACCAATCCACCCATACTGTCTGATGAAGTAGGTGGTAGTCTATGAAATCTCATGCCTTTCTGCACAAATTCATCTATAAGATACCATACTGGCCTGGCTTCAGGCTTCTTTAAGAAAGTCTTATACATGAACAAAAACCAGAACCCAGAAAGCCAAACCCCATCAATTTCTGCAATGCAAAGGGCTCTATATCCAAATAGGACTAGGATTCTCTTAGCCACTCGAAGCTGGAGTAAAACCCAACTGTTAAAGTTTCACAAAAATTATAATAATTTTCAATCATGTTTTGCTAAATCAAATTGCACTGGATCTCCCTATATTCCAGTTAAAATAAAAATCCTGCATTGGTAAGTTGCATCTTTACAGCTGAAGAAAGCAACAAGTGAAAGGTTGGTTCCTGTAATCATGGTTACCTATGGGGAAAAAAATGTTTCAGGACCCAGCTAGAGGAACATGCTCTACTGCAGTGGTGAAGAAAAATCAGGATCCTAATTACAAAAATAAATGCAACTTCTAAGAAATAACACTTTTGTGCATATATGTCCAATGCAACCAAGGAGCAGGACACTAATTTACAAGACAGAGCCTACCTGCCGTGTATATCAGAGAAAATGGGTTTGAAGTCTGTGACCCTCTTCTTTTTTCAGACAGGTATGATCCTGCCTTGAGCAGGGGGTTGGATAAAATAACCTCCTGAGGTGTCTTTCCCCTTTATTATTCTATGATTCTATGTCTATAGCTTCATCAATACTAAGCAAATATATTTCTCAACAGAACCTTTCAGAGATTTTTATGCTAAGTACAGACAGTCAAAAAGCCTGAGGCTGAATCAGTTCCATCTTTGCAGGTTAGCCTAAGCTGTGTAGACTGAACAATAAGCAAGTGAACAGGCATTCACTTTTGATTCCAGAAATGCAGCCACACACCAGCAGTGGCCCAAGCCAGAATTTAGGGGGCACTTGAGCACACCTACCTGGCTAGAGCAGATAGCTTGGGTCACCCACTCTGTGGGGGAGGAGAGGGGTGGGGGTTGCAGGGGAGATGCAAAGCATCCTGAGATGCTGGAGGACTATGAGTTAACTTGAATCTGAAGGGGATCTGGGATAGAAGTTCAATAAACCATTTTAACCTCGATCAGTTAAGTCTGGAATTACATCTATCCAGAATTATCTTAACCCAATTTTGGCCATTTTGAAAGCTGTTTATGTGCGCTGAACTTCTGCTGTGTTACAGATTTGAACCAGTTCCTTATCAGTTATATCAGTTTACATGTATTTTCTGTCCCTAGGCCTTGGTACTTAACTGCCTAATTTAATTATTAAATGGAAAACGGGCTCATGAAAACAGTGTGAATGGATACAAAAACTTTGCGCCTGTAAGTTGACACATCTGATGTCTGAGACTGGCAGACAGGGTCTTGCGTATGCCATGTATGATAGCATTCTGTGTCAAGAAGGTAAAAAGAACTGGTAATTTAAAAAGGGACCTCAAAGCACAGTTTCAGTAAATTTTTGTAGCATTTGCTTTTGTTAGAATGAATGTCTGGCTGCATTTTCAAATACCATAGATCTATAAAACATGTAGGACATTAGGTCTGCATAGGACCTGGCAGAACCTCTCGTCTTTTTACAAACCATTGTAATCATCTTTACACAAGTCTATTCAATCCACAAACATTGGGACTACTGAATACCATAGTATAAGAGAGCAGATGCTGCTGCAATATCATAATTTGTGCCTGTTCAGTGGGAGAATAAGCAGATGTAAAGCACAAGATGTCAGATGCAAAGGGCAATGCCTTAAGTCAATAAGAATTTTCCCCTAATCTGGACAACACTGACATTTCCCCAATGTGGTTATAATCTATTATTATTTTATAAATTTGCTGTAAGGATTGAATTAGGTTAGAGCCCAAGCCCTGAGAGGTGGAGAATGCCACTCATTTAAGTCACTGACCACTTCTCTGAATTAGAGCCATATATAAAATTATTTTCCCCAACATGGAAGATGTAGTTTGGATTGGACAGGCCTGCTCAACTTGAAGTCAAATACTTCCGATCCTGGAAGTCCTCTCTCAGGCACAGTCCCACCAATTTAACTACAGATAAAACTGCTTCGTATTCTGCCTCCAAGAGTGTAAGTTTGCATGAATGTGAAATAAAAAGACTAAAGTTCAGCACTGAATATATATGGAGATCTCTAGTCAGCACTATGGAGGGAAAACAAAAAAATAACAATTTTTAAATTCATACTCTATAAAATTTGTCTTATATTTATATTGTTTCAACATCTGGCCTGCCTGATTCAAGAGGAAACATAGAATTATCTTGCAGATGCTAAAAAATTATATTTAGCAAAAAATCTGAGAAGCATACAAGTAGATTCCCCTCATCCTTCCCCTCTCCCCCCACCAAACATGAGCACTACTGAAAAAAATGCTGAGTACAAAGTATTTCTTTGTGACAGGGAGGTTGAATTAATTGCAGTTTTGCACTACCCTTCTGCCAGGTGCTTCATTTTTACATACTCCATGTTTTAATGGAAGCCCAACATCTTTATACATGTCAAGTGAAGGCTGGAGTGTGTTGGAGCTATCTAGTGACACAGCTAAGTAATTCTGTTGTTCACCAGTCATTTCATTCCATAAAGTTTGACTTCATTTTCATTTGAGGTTCAAAGTGCAGTGTTTCACCTTGCCTTGTCTAACACACAACATTATCTATATTTATAAAAGAAGCTTAATAAAACAAGATGCTATTAACTGAGCAGAGTTGACCCTTCAGAAGAGGACGAGTGCAAGAATGAACCACAGATGACTGATGATAGTCTCATATTTCTCAATACACTCCAGAAGGTGTTGAGATCCTATGTAGCTGAGGCTGTGTAAGAAACTATACTGAACAGATAAGACTTTTATTTGTTATTTGTCTATTCAGTGATGATCTGTCTGGAACATGTCTTCCTTTTTCAGTTTTTTAAAGATACCTTGCAATTCTTCCTTACTGCAACCAGGCTCAAAAATATGTGATAACTACTTGTGGGTGATTGCATGCATTGCATATTGCCCTATCTGCAATACCTTATCGCAGTACCACAGGCTCCATCTAAATTAGAAGCAGCAAAGAAAACTATGATTGATTCTTTAATTTTCTTTTTAATGATACTGCAACTTGCAATATTTACATCCTTTTTGGCAACACACCTCATTTTGGCACCACAAAGAGACTGATAAATAACATTTTATGTCCAATGCCAAAAACATAGGTTGTTATACTTTGCTTATTCTCGACAGCTCAGATTTATATGAGTTAGATGGCTAATAAATTTCAGAAAGGTTCCAATACCTGCATTCTTCAGAAGTTTAGTCTTCAGAACTTTTAGCTTAAAATTAAAATTAAAAATATTAAGGAGGGAAAGGTAAATGGAATGTTTTGGTCTTCAGTAACAGCAGTGCCAGCTACTTCATGTGGAAAAGTTAAAGATTAAAATACAAAAGCAGAAGACAACAGTTATCCATTATCATCAGGAAGCTTCGGTCGCTGATTCAATTCGGCAGAGATTCAGCCCAATTCAGTGGACGAATCTGCCAAATCGAATCAGAAGACCCTTTAATCTCTTCAAATTGAATCGGAACCCTCCAAATTGATTTGGAGATTCAGAAAGATTCAGTGATTCGGACTTAGACACAGCTTTACATTTTTTTTCTACATACCTCAAGGTACCAGGAGGCTCATGAATGCTGTGATGGAGTGTCCCACAGGAGCATGGGAGGGGTCCCCAGTACATTTGGCAGCAAACCCAGAAGTGGACCAGAAGCATTTCCAGTCCACTTCCGGGTCCTCCCAGGAGTGTGCAGGCCCCTGCCCCCAGCTCAGTGACTGGTGCCTCCTGGGTCTGGTGGGGCACCCAGGGTCCCCCGGCAGCATCAGGTTTCGGATGCAGCCAAATCAAATCAGAGATAGTGATCCAAATCAACTAATTGAATCACTGTCCCTGATTTGGGCCAAATCCGAATCAAATATGGCCCACTTTGCACACCCTTGTCAGGTACATTCTTTAATGGCTTTTTTACTAATATTGTGGAGATTGGGAATCAGGGAAGCCATGCCTCCTGGGTTTTCTTTTTTACCTGTATTGCCAAAAATTAAGATTAGAGACAGAAATTAGACATAAACCAGCATAAGTGATCAGAAACCAGTTCAAATCTGTAACACAACAGAAGCTCAGTGCACATAAACCACTTCCAAAATGGTTGAAACCAGCTTAAGATAAACCTGGATGGATGTAATATAAGATTTAACTGATTTAGGTTAAATCAGTTTATTGAACTGCTGTGCCAGATCGTCTTCAGATTCAATTTAACTCACAATCCCCCAGCATCTCAGAATGCTTTGCACCACCCCTGAACCCTACCCCACTCCCACAGGGTGGGTGAGCTAGCCTTGGCCCAAACTGGCTGCTCCAGCAGAGAGGCTTGCTCCAGCACCCCCCAGCGCTTGGCTTGGGCCACTGCAGGCATGTGGCTCATTTCTGGAATCAAAAGTGAATGTCTGTTCACTTGCTTATCAGTTCAATCTGCACAGCTTAGACCAACCTGCAAAGATTGAATCTATTCAACCTCGGGCTTTTTGAGTATCTGTACTTACCTCCAGTGACTTAGGCATAGGTTTCCAACTGATTCAGGCCTGCATCTGATTTGTAGAGGACCTCAGCATCCACACAAAGTCAACAAAAAGAAAAAAAGTCACCAATTCATTTAGTCACAGTTAGAGACTACTTTGTTATAAATAAAAATAGCATTTAAAACTATTAAAAGTCCTCTGGCAAAATGTCTCTGCCTTCTATATAGAGGAAGGTGGTGATAATTTCCCAGAGCATTCACAGTTAGCAAAATTATTAATTAGATTCTAATATGCTAAGTTGTCTTTTGTTTTGCTTGTCTGTCCCATTCCCGTCCCCCCCTCCCATCCATGTGATAAATGCAATTTACTCCGTCTGGACATAATAAGAGTTGGATGCATTCTGAGATTTCCATCTGGATTTCTGAAACATGATAGATAGAATTTATCGTGGTGCTGCCTCTTTATTCTAGAACTGACCAAATCAAAAAACTCTGGGATCATACTAGCAGGCACTTTCAACTTAGCTTAAAACCATAGTTCTGGTCTGAGTTACCTGCTTTCATAATAGATATGAGAAAGATAAGATGAATAGGAAAGTAAAAAGCCTGAGTGCACAACAAGAAATGAGTGAATGGGTTTTTATGTGGTAATTTCTTATGACTTGCATTGCTTTAGGAGTACTAAATAGGACCAAATGTGAAAATAAGCCACTCAAGACCACATAGTAAGCAAATACTTTTAGTGGCAAATACATTCACATCACTTTAAATGACTTGCAACAAAAATACAAGATTTTGTATAAGTGCTGTAGCATGTTATAAAGCAGACTTTGAAGAACCACCAGTCTCCCACTTTAAGTTATTATTATCGGTAGGGCAATAAATATTTTTATAACAGTTTACACATTCAATATGTTATAGAAACACTAGCTAAATTAATCTTTCTAGTACTCTTACAGGGCAAGGAAATTACATCATACTGAATAAACAGGGTAAAGAATTGATCAAATCATGTTCCTTGTAAATTTGCTTAACAAATAAAAAAACAAACAAATAGAAAAGCCAAAATTTGAATTCAAGTGAATTTACAAGTCTGAAGCCACCCCTGTCTTCACTGGCCTCTTTTCCATTGTTTGGAACTTATCCAGACACTACAGTCCTCGGGCACATGAAGGCCACCAGCAGCAATTCTGCATTCTTCATCCCTGCAAGTACAGACAAGTTTGTAGAGAGAGAGAGAGGTAATTTTCAGATCAATGCCTAGAGAAGGCTCAACAAGGGAAATCACAGTCCTGAGCTCAAGAAAGAAGCACCAGGATATAGACAGCTTTGGTCCAGGCTACTAGGTATGATATAGATGAGAAAGGGTGGCTCACATGGTTCAAGCTGCTTGAGGAGACTTCCAGGTTGGCCCTGAATATTGCATCACTTCCTTTCCAATCCCCCGTCTGTTTAAAGAATAGAATGCAGCCAACCCTTTCTGGGGGGCACAAAAATAGGCTCCAGCTGCTGTTGCAGTGGCAAGTTACATCTGTCCTGGGCATGGAGTGGCCCTACTACACCTTTTCTGAAAAAACCTCGCATATATTCTAAAGCCATGTTAAAAGCACAGAGTTCAACTACAACTACATAATTACTGTGTTTGACCTTGGTTGATTAAATATATAAGCAAATATGTATAGTGAGCGCCCTTGTTTGGAAGAAGGGAAAATTCACTGGAATGGGCGAAAAGTAATGGTGCAGATAACCAAAGTGAAGAACACTTCATGTAAGAAAGTAACCTTCAGGATCTCAAATTTCTGAATGAGGGAAGATCTTCCCTGGCCATTTTTAGGCCATAAACTTAGCATTCCCACAAACAATGGTACATGATGGCTAAAAAATGATATTTAGAGATTTGCTTTTAGAAATTGGCTTGTGGGTATTGTAAATATTGCATTAGAACAACGGACAAGGGGAAAAACAATGGTTTCTAAGAGTCTGTTTGTGACAAAGTTTCACATTCTCAGCCTTCAAGGCAGACACTGTGCCCAGAGCCAACAGACAAGCAGGCACATACATCTTGGGAAATTGAAAACATGCCAAATAATCTACCATAACAAGCAATAGGAAGCATTGGTACCAGGTCGCAGTGACCAGCTGCAAAGACTGAGATTTCTGGTTTTGGTGAAATGATCAAATTAGGAGGCTGAAAATACCCAAATTAAGGTACCTGCATGTGATCAAATTAAATGATCAAATTAAGATGTGCATGTGATATGCTTAAGAAACAAAGGGATATGCTGACAGGACAAAACATGAACAGTATGACACAGGGAAACCAATCAGTGGTATCCAGAAATGAAGAGTCATCAGGAGGATCCCTAGGCCACCATGGGCAGAGGGCATGCCATCAGCCTGTCCCACCTGCCCCACCACAGGGCAACTTGGCCCTCGACCTCCAAGACTGATATATTCAGAAAAGAACCACAGGGTGGTGCTTGTGTACTGGCCAGGTGTACCACTCCTCTGTAAAACCCTTAGGACTGGTAGATAGGCAAAACTGGGGGAAGGGAAGTTATTTTGTTTGCTTTGCCTGCATTACACCTATCTGCTATCACTGTGTATCAGAAAAATTGCCTATTATCAAATGGAAAAAGTTGTGGTCAGTCTGAGGGTTTGGGTCCGCCCAGAACAAGTTATCAGGACTTGGTCATAAATCCAGTGCCAACAGTACACAGCTCCATATGTACTACTAGCCAGACCAGAATCAGCATAGCTGGGTCCACTTGGTGTCAAGGACAGGAAATTGGCATCGACTCCCACGAGTGCTTATTAGCCTGCCCTTGATGCCCCACAGAGATGCTGTACTCTGCCCAGTTCAGGAGGAAGCCCACACATATGGCCCATATCAGGATACTTCTGCCATGTGTGAAATGGAGCTGAAACTCCTGTTGCTTAACTGTTTTTGCATTCTTGTTCTGGGTTCTTTCCGGTGAAAATCTACCACAAATATATGCCAGACTCCGTCCCTTCTGAACAAGTATCCAGTCTGTCAGTGATCAGGGCTTCAGTTAATTCTATTTACTTGTTCCATAATTGTGTCCCTAGTAAGTAATTCTCTTCAGAAGCAATTGGCTAGCAGCATTTCCATAGAACAATAAAGCTCTGTATTTTTAACACGTAAAGATGCCAAGAATTGCAAACCTTTACCTATATTCAAGACCTCAGAATATTCTTAGGAATTCTGGTGGAAAGAGAAAGGGACCTACACCATCCAAAATGTTATTACTGTCTGTTTCGGCAAACAAAGGGAAAATAAGAATCAAGATAATAATTTCAATAGGTTACCTTATTTTTTTTAATACCAGGAGATTTAGGAAAGAGTTAAGTTTGGTCATCTTTTCCTCTATGGAAATCATCATATAATCATTATACCTATTACTTATTAAAAAGATGTATCGCTACAATGTTTTGCATCCAACACTCATGCTAAAATGCAAGATAATAGAAGGCAAAAATACTACTATTTAGCGTCCTTATATGCTCAAAGAAATTGATTGGTAAATCCTCATAACATCTGAAATGTTGGTGGAGTAGGTATTCCCATCAGGCAAACTGAAAAAATCCCATGCTGCCTCTTAACAGCACATTTGCAAAACCTGATCTATGATCTCATGGCTTACTTTAAGCCTCATGACCCATATTGGGTCCTGCTTGTGCAGATGTTTGCCAGTCCTTGGAACACAAACTATGTACATTGGGATGGGAAGAATGGTAAGTGGGATCAAGGGAAGCTAGTGGGTCCACAGTGGGGGATTGGTGGGTCAGCAGCTGGAGGGGCTGTCCATTGGGGTGGTGGGTTTGGAAGCTAAAAGCAGCTCAATTGCCGGGGGGTCTCTTTCTTCTTGTGTTTCTATACTACATTTGACCATTTTGTTATGCTTATGGTCATTTACTGCACTTTGTGAGGTCTTTCATTGTACATGTGCCTTCAAGCAGTGGGCATTGCAGCAGAAGTTGAATGGCTCTGTGGCCCAGTCACAGGTGCTTGAACCAATGGTACAGCCCCACTTCTTCATTAGCTCCTCAGAGCATCCAACTCCAGTACATAGGCAGTTAAGACATTGTCAATTTGCCTGTGGACTGACCAACCATGGCAAGGATTCAGTCACTGGAATATCTATTTTTGCACTATCAGGTATTTTCTTCAGCCTCTCCTTCCACATCTGTAGTCATGTCTCCCTGGATGGGGCATTGAGAGTTTGTGCACTGGCAAGGAAGCTACTGCATGATTTCAGACACTGGTGTGCTGCAGGATGGTCATACAGCACGTGTCTCACATTTTTAGTTTGTCTTTGTCATTCTATCCTGGCCACTGCTTTTCTGATGTCAGGCAAAGCGATGCCAGTCAGAAGGTGCACATTGTTTAGGATGGTAGGCTTCAGACATCCTGTGATGCATTGGCAGCTATCTTTCAGAACTGGGTCAAGTTACTTAGCATGTGCAGATCTCCCCCATGCAGGGTAGGCATACCCAGCATGGCAGAAGCTGAGAGCCAGAGCAGTGGTTCACATGGTTGAGGGGCTAGCTCCCCATTTCAAGTTGGCAAGCTTATATAAAATGTTCCAAGTGTTCACCTTTGCTTTTGTCGTCTTGATGTGTTCTTTGTGTAAGAGGGTTCAATCGAGGATGACTCCAAAGTAAACTGGATTTAGACAGTGGGATCCCAGGTGATGTAAATGTTGAGCAGGTGGTTGGCCTCATGGTTTTTTCAGATGGAAGGCAATACTTGTGTTTTCACTGGGTTGGCATGCAATTGGTTTTCAATGTAGTATGGGGTTGGGCTAATTAGTGCCTTGGGGGTTTCAGCATGGTCAAAGCCAGTGTTTTGGGCTGTTATTTATGCAGACAACCTGTGCATGAAGCATTTTGTTTCCAAATTGATTGATTGGTTATTTATATAGATGTTATACTAGTGGTGAAAGTATGATTCCTTGTGGGAGGCCATTAATCTGTAGCTTCCATCTGCTTTGCTTCCCATCCAGGCTTTGCTTTCCTAGTCTTCAGTGTGTTAATACTAAAATTCAGCTCTGTCATTAAGAATGGGCTTGTAAAACCCAAGTCTTTGGGGCACTTGTACTTTCTAGTCTGAGGGGGGAAAGGAGGGGATTGTTTGCTTTTGGTTTGGGGTTTTTTACCATTGAGAAGCATCTGATGAGTAATTTGTTTACCGGTGACATTATGATTTTGATCTACCTTTCATGGGTTGTTGCTTAGTTTACGTATTGTTACCCATGACTTTTTACTATTATGTGTCATATCAGTTGACTCAGTGTCTGCTAAGATTTCTTCTGTTTTTCTGTGATGATTGACATTAGCTCCTTGCCTGTAGTGATGGTGTTGCAGAAAAAGGGTCTAGTTCATGTTGTCACCTGTAGTCTGTGTATAGGTCAATAGTTTGCAGAGTGAAGCCTGGGATGTAATTCATGCAGCAGCCCCATGGGATGTTTTTCCTTGCATATTTCTACCCCAAACCACATTTCTGAGGGGAAGAGTAGAAAAAGCACAGCCTTGGGGCTGAACTCTGGACGTGTACAGATGTTCGTTAGATTGGGCTAACCCATTTCCAGTCTAACTTGGTTCACTTCCTCAGGTGAGATAAGTTAGTTCACGTCTTCACTTAACCCTACTTAGGTTGATCTAAGTGTAATGTCTGCACCTACCTTTGACAAGCCTGTAAAATAGCAGAGAGTCTCTTTTCTCATGATAGAAAAACTGGATAGGGGAGTTGTGTTTTATACAAATACCATAAGCTGTATAAGTAATAATGGACACCATAGAGCCTTTAAAACTGAACTGCCTCATAAGTTTTTTGGGAAAGCTGTTAGTCATATTGAAACCCTTCAGAGCCACTATGGTGTTGAGTCTTACGGCTTTTTCCTTCTGCCAGCCAATCCATACTGCTGTTGTTTTCACATACAAAAATGAATGTTTATTTCATCAGCACAGTTGACTAGTCGTAAGCCAGCTGGCCATGGAATTTTTAGCTGTCCACTCAAAACACAGGACTAACAAAGCTGAAACAACTGAACTAAGGCTGCCAAAGAAAACAAATTGCCTGTATTGAGACAGCTGAACTCAGCTGCATATTTTCAGCTGTCTGGCTGCACGAGTACTTGTTTACCTATCCTGGCAGATGCAAAGAGCAAAAGCAACCACTGTACTAGGAGTTCTCCAAGCGTGTAGGGCAGGAGATGGTTCTATGTGCTGCCATTACTGCCTGCCTGCATGGTTGGAGACTTTCCTCCTTGAGTTTAAGAAAAAGAAAACTTTCTTGTTAGGAGCTGAAACCGTTATAAAGCCAGGGTCTCCCAAACTTCACCCCATATATAGTGGTTCAATATTCACTTCCATAAACTATGCTGGGAGATGGGGAAAAAAACTCTCCAACACACTCCATCTGGTTTTTGATAAGACAAAATTTCAATCCAGATTCAGCCCCTTGCTGTTAATTGGTGTGGTGAGGGAGGTGAAAGACTCCTTCCTAATTCAGATACCTTCATGCGGAAGGTAAGAGCAACTCTGGCCTACTTCCCTCTTCCACCTCTGTGAGCAGTAGGGTTTGCTTCAGGCTTTATTTTTGTTTTTTTACTTGTTGAAGCTTTATTTTAAGACTAGTTTGAGCTTTGCAAGTACTTCTTTTGTATAAGCCCACTGACTAGTGCTGTGTTATTGAAGTATGTCTGATGGCTTAAAGACGCATTGACTAAGAGCAGCAATATAAAGCTTTTGTTTTATGCTTTTTGCTTGTGTAATATCAGAGAACTACTTTCAAGGTTTTGGAGCTTGGAAAATTTGCTACAATTATTTATTGCAGTAGATATGCAATGGCTTTTACACTTCTATGCTTTTAGCATATTATTTTATAAATGCCATAAATATGAACAAAATTTTCTTGAAGATAGGACTCCATTGAATGAATTCTCATAGGATTAAAAAATAAGGCATTTCATGACTATAAGTATGTTTGTTGTTAGTTTTTTTCAACAAAATAAAAACATAGGTGATTAGGTGATAAAACAAATGGTATTCACAGAGTTTAAGTACTATGTTGAGTGAAAATTTTTCAAAATACTTATTACAAGTTTACATTATAAAATAACTGGTTTGTTTTTCAAACTAGCATGTTATCTTAGTTCTCCCCTAGATTATAAAAATCAGCATGAGCACCAGGCACTGTGGATTGCCTGTGTTTTGACATATATTTGTTGACAAATACAGCAACAGTTTATGGAACATATGCCAGTATGTGCAGAGTGCCTTTCAGAGGTAATATATGTAGTATATGGGGACATTTTCCTAGGTTTTCCTCTGATACTAAATATTCCTTGCATCTCCATCATTTTCATTTCATGGAATCTGTCTTGGAGCATCCTGGAAAATGATTCTGCGCTAAGGCTACTTGGGCTCCTTGATTTCCCATCAGACAATGAAACTCCTGAGGAGCCATGTGACTTGCTTCTTATAATTCTTCTCCAGTGTAGCAGGGGGTCCCATAAGGTTACTCTGATGGCACTGGATTTTCATAGATGAATAGATTGTTAGGGGCTGGAAGGGACCTTGTTGATGATCAGGTCCAGTCCCCTTGTGCTAGGCAGGAAAAGACAACTGGGGTGAAGTGACCCCAGCAATGTGACTGTCCAGTCTCCTTTTGAAGATTTCCAGGGTAGGTGACTGCACCACCTCTGGAGGGAGTTTATTCCACAGTCTGGACACCCTGACTGTGAAGGAGCGTTTCCTGGAACTGAGGCTGAAGCGACCTTCTAGGAGTTTGTATCCATTACTCCTCGTCTTCCCCAAGGGTGCCCTGGTGAACAGCTGTTTACCGAGTTCTTGATGTATTCCCCTGATGTATCAGTAAGCTGCTACCAGGTCCTCTCTCAGACTTCTCTTCTGTAGACTGAAGAGGCCCAAATCCCTCAGCCTCTCCTTGTACGGCTTGTCTTGCATATCCCTGATTATACAGGTGGCTCATCTCTGGACGCTTTTCAGTTTTTCCACATTCTTGTTGAAGTGTGGTGTCCAGAACTGGACACAGTACTCAATCTGTGGCCCCAGTGTGGAGTACAGTGGGAGTTTCACTTCTTTAGTTTTGCATGAGATACAAAGGTTAATGCATGCCAGCGTGTTGTTTGCCCTGTTGGCCACAGCATCGCACTGCTGGTTTACATTCACGCAATGGTCAGTCAGTACCCCTAGGTCCCTTTTGGCCGTGGTGCAAGTCAACTTGTCGCTACCAAGCCCATAGGTATGTTAGGGATTGTTTGCCCCCTTACACTTCTGAGAGTTGAACTTCATCTTGTTCAGGTCCATCCAACTCTCCAGCCTGTCCAAGTCTGCCTGTATCTGCAACCTATCTTCTGGTATGGCCACGCTCCCCCATAACTTGGTGTCATCCGCAAACTTGGCCAGTGAGCTTTTCACCCCCACATCCAATTCATTGATAATGATATTGAAAAGCACTGATCCAAGCATGGACCCCTGACGGACACCACTGGCCACTTCTCACCAGGACAATGCATATCCATTCATGAGAACTCTCTGGGTCCTAGCATGCAGCCAGTTTTCCACCCACTGAACTGTTGAGCAGTTAAGCCCACAATCTTCCAATTTTTCCATGTGGATATCATGGGATACTAGATCAAAAGCCTTTTGGAACTCTACATATATAATGTTGACCTTCTCTCCCATGTCCAGGTGGTGAAAGATCTGTTTATAAAAGGAGATGAGATTGGTAAGACAAGAACTACCCACGATGAAGCTTTAATGAGTTTTTCCAGGATTTTCCCTGAGATGGAAGTTAGACTGATTGGCCTATAGTTGCCTGAGTCCTCCCTCTTTCCCTTCTTGAAGATGGGCACAATGTTGACCCTCTTCCAATCCTCAGGGATCTTCCCTGTGTGCCATGATTTATGAAAGCGCTTTGCCAGGGGTTCTGCAGTCACCTCAGCCAGCTCCAGCACTCTCACGTGAAGTCCATCTGGTTCTGCTGACTTATAAATGTTTAGCTTTTCTAGTTGATTTTGCACCAGCTCAGTATCCACAGTGAGAAACCTATCATTCCCACCATGCCCCCTTTGATCCTTATCTCACTTGTCTTTCCCCTTGGTCCAGTGAAATAACAAAGCAAAGTGGGCATTCAGGAGTTCATTTTTTTCCTGAGTGTCCAGTACAAGCTGTCCTGAGGTGTTATGTAGGAAGCAGAAGGAAAACAACTGGAAGCCTGGGGCCCCTGCTTACCTAAAAAATGACTTCTTATTGTCTTTAACTCCCTGGCTAAATTAAACTCAGTCACTGCCTTAGCTTTCCTAATCATTTCCCTACAAGTGCAGACCACTACTGTATAGTCCTCCTTGAGAACTGTCCCTAGCTTCCACTGTGTGTACACGTCTCTTTTCTTTCTCAGGAGGACCACAATGTCTCTATTGAGCCAGGAGGGCTTGCCAGTCCTTCTGCTACCTTTCTTCTTAATGGAAACGGGTTTTTTTGTGCTTCGAGGATTGTGTCCTTGAGGAACGACCATTCTTTGTGCACCCCATTCATCTTCCATCCCTGGTCCGGCATCACCTTCCCTACTAATGCCCTGAGCCTGTTGAAGTCAGTATTTTTGAAGTCCAGGACTTCAATCCTGCTAATTGACTGTCTGCTAACCTTGTGGCAGACAATGACCCTGATGAGCTCCTGGTCACTGTCACCCAGACTACCCTCCAATGTTCAAGTCACACACCAGATCATCTCCTTTGGCCAAGACCAAATCTAGGAGAGTGGTACCTCTGATTGGCCCTTACACTTCCTGGGTCAGAAAGAGGCCCTCAATTACAGTTAAGAAGCTACATGACCAATCCGACCTAGACAAGTGTTCCTCCCAATCTATGTCTGGGTAATTGAAGTTGCCCATGACAACCAAGGCCCTTGCATGCGTGGTCTCTGTCAGTTCTCGAGAGAACTCCAAATCAAGTTCCTCTCCTTGGTTTGGTGGTCTGTAGTAAACACCCACAGTTAGGTCTCTCTCACCTTGCCCCTCCTCGCCCCCCTGCCCCCCCAAAGCTTGACCCAGAAGGTTTCAAGCATGTTATCTTTGGAGCCAATGTCAGCCTCCAGAGAGCCTGCTCCCTCACATAGAGAGCTACTCCTCTGCCTTTTCTCTCTGCTCAGTCCCTTCTGCGCAGGGTGTAGCCCTCTACAGCTATGTTCCAATCATGCGAGGAGTCCCACCAGGTCTCCATGATCCCTACCAGGTCATATTG
The DNA here is from genome assembly GCF_001723915.1 of Gavialis gangeticus. Taxonomy (NCBI): domain Eukaryota; kingdom Metazoa; phylum Chordata; order Crocodylia; family Gavialidae; genus Gavialis; species Gavialis gangeticus. Next base: position 7,130,768 of record NW_017729007.1, on the reverse strand, counting down.
CCCACTAGAGAGCAGGAGGCCTAGCTCCTCCTGCTTGTTCCCTATACTCCGGGCATTGGTATACAGGCAGCTGAGGCCCCTAACTGACACCCTCAATTTCCTGAGATGCTGTGCTAGAACCGCTCCATTAGCATTTTCAAAAATAGTTATCTTAGTGTCCTCTATGTGGGAGCTTTTCTGTGTGCTAGTCCCCAGGCATGCTCCACTTGCAGTTTCCCTGTCCCCCAGCAAAGTCAGTTTAAAGCCCAGTCTAATAGATCAGGCACCCTGGTTGAGAACAGGGCCTTACCTCTCCATGTGAGCTGGATACCATCTCATTTCAGGAGTTTTCTCTCCCTGAAGTCCGTGCTGTGGTCAAAGAAACAGAAGTCCTCATGGTAGCACCACTGTCAGAGGCATCTGTTTATTTCTTCCACACAGCATTCCCTCTTGGGTCCGTGGCCTGCAACATGGAGCACAGAAAAATGTAAAATGACTCGAACCCCTTGTTCCTTGAGCCCAGCCCCCAGAGCCCTGTAGTCACTCATGACCCAGTCCGGATTACTCCTGGCTGTGTCATTTGTGCCCACAAGGATGAGGAGCATGGGGTAGCAGTCAGAGGGATGGATGAGCCTGGGGATCCTCTCTGCAATGTCCCAGATGAGGGCCCCAGGAAGGCAGAAGACCCTATCGGTCCAAGGGGTCTGGATGGCAGATAGGACCCTCCATGCCCCTCAGGAGAGAGTCCCCCATGCCACCACCCAGCATCCCTTCCTAGGGGTGGAAGTACTTACATCCTGAGTACTTACCTCCCCCTCTGGTGTCTCTGTCAGAGCCTCCTCATGTGTAATGAGGGGAGCATACCTGTTATGCAGCATCATGGGAGAAGTAACCCTAGCTCTGCGTGCTTTAGACCTGGAAACTACTGTCTCCCAGGTAACTCCAGGAGGGTCTTTGTGTCCAGTCTTCTTTGTGGCCACCTTCTCCTCCACCTTCTTCTCTACTTCTTCTTTTTTCCTTAAGTAGGACCTGGCAGTACCTGCCAATATAATCTTCATGGGCTCTGATGCTGCATAGCTGATGTACCTCCCTCTCAAGCTCCTGAACTTAGCCCTCCAGAGACTCCACCAGGGAGCAATACCCCACAAGTGGGAGTACCCCCATGCACAGTTGCCAGCAGCCGTGCCAGGCAACCCCTGCAGTCCAGGGCCATGGGCTCTCTCTGGGTGCAGGTCTCAGCAATGCTGGGATGCCTGAGGGTACAACGAGTCACCACCATGCCCAAGAGTGATTATGTAGTAATAGGCTATGCTACTACCTGCAAACTGCCAGCAAACTGCTTCCCCCTTTGATGGGCTTCTGACTCAGCCCATATAGCAGAAAGAATAAGGAAGTCCTCTGCATTGAGGCTGTGGGTGCGATTTCCCAAAGTACCCTCTCTATCTAACACAGTTTAACCACCACGATTTTGGACATATCCCAGCTAGACATAGAAAGATAAATTGCCAAAATAGGTATTTAATATCTTCTTGTTGCCCTGTGGGTTCAGGCCAACTCTCAGGATCTCAATATTGTGCTGTTAGACAGGAGGGTGTGACACAATTGCACATATACAAACACACAAATCAATAAGATACATACACACACACTACCAACTCAGGCACATACAGATCCAGACTAGCCTAGGCACATACACACCTATCACCAATTCAAGCACATACACTATACACCCC
>NW_017729007.1:7123363-7128881 GCF_001723915.1 Gavialis gangeticus | reverse complement strand
CATACACACAAGTAAGTTCCTAACTTGGATGGTATGGTACGTATGTGTGTGCTTGGGGTACCTGGGATACTTGGGGAAAGCTTAAGGTGAGAGAGAGAGAGTTACAGTGTAGGGAGTGAAAGTTGCCAGAACTGGGATCAGAACCAGCAGACCAGAAAGAAGCTGGCTGAGGAACTGAGGCTTAGGTTTACTTAAGATCAGGTGGCCCCAGGGTTACTCAAGGTCACTGGTGCAAGGAAAAAAAAGAGCCTGGTGGCAAGGAGGAGAGAGCCAGGAAAGAAACTGAAGTAGAAACCTGGGTGCTCAGGGGAAAAGGCAGTGGGGATAAGACAGTGGCAAAGAAACAGGGGGTTTGGAGGCAGAGCGGAGCTCAGGACAGGTGTTAGAGGTGGTGGTGAGCCAGAAGCAGATGATGGAGAAATGAGACCAAAGTTAGAGGGGTGAGGAGCAGAGATTGGAGCATGGCCAAACCATAGTAAAGCAAAACCCAACTAAGGGGTCCAAATAACAGTTTTATTACACAGACAACACACTACACAGCCACATTAAGTTATTGGTTCACACACACATGCACACACACTCACAATGGCAACAGGAAAAAGAGACTCAGTGGAAGGGTTGGAGTCAAGGTAAGGAAGAGAAAAAGAATCCAAGTCCTTGGTTGAAGACAGGGTGGGGGTGATAGCTACCTATCCAGGCTGGAAAGGGGTCCTTGTCCAGCAGGTGTTCTCCAGAGGGGGGTTGCTGCCAGGGCCTCTGGGTGGATAGGTGGTGTGACATGGTGCTGGTCCAGATGGAGGGGGCATCCCAAGGAGTCAGTTTTCACTACCCCTTTTTATGGGGCAGACTACCTCTGATCTCCTATGGGGAGGGCCTGTCCAGGCAACGTCAGTCCTGTCCCAGAGGGCTCCAGGTGTTCTTACTGAGCATGTACAGTCTTGGTACAATGGTTGCCTCATCTTTTGTTTCTTGAATGGTGAGCGTGGTTCCTATGGCTGGGTCGTTGGTCCAGTTATTGGTGTTGATGGTTTGGTCACTCAGAGGGAGCTATTTTTAGACCTACTGCCATTGTCTCTCAAACACCCTCATTCATCCCCATTCATTCAGGAACCAAGTTACATAGGAGGGGTAGTATGAGTCATAGGTTACACAACTGGGCCTGGGAACGGGATAGAGACTTGACAAACAAAATGGAAACTTGACATGACTTATGCTAACTTACATATGTAGGCCTAAAACAGTAATCACACAATATAAAAGCAGTAAAAAAAAAAAAAATCAATACAAACATAATAATCATCACTTATAAAATGGTGGATATCTATATCAAAATAGCAGGGCATTTATTTGCAAAGAGAGGAGACAAAATAAAACTTACTATCTAAAATAAAATGTTAAAGTTTATCCTACATCTTAGCTTACTTATAATTATCTATAGGGAATAGAGAGGGAGAGAAAAAAAGTCAGAAATGGTTGGGGAAGGGAAGGGAATGCATTTTAAAAAGAAAAACTGGGGGTTTTGCTACATTTTCAGTTTTATATTTAATTTCTCTACTTCAAATTAGCTGCTTAACTGCAGCATTAAAGACTCTTGGAGGTTCCAGATTTCATCTTACTCTCAATGTAATATGGAAAGCAAAAACACAGCTTACAGAGATAATTTCTTTATTTTCCACCTTAAAATTTGTAGTAAATTTAACATTTGTGAAAGATATCAGAAGTATTAAAAAATTATGGTATAGATAATGGCAACATAGACTTTGATACGATTTTATACATATGGGTCAACAATGAAGCAAAAATCGTTTGACTAGATCGTTTGTTTTCTTGAAGGAATGTGGTGCCAGAGCATTTAAGGCATCTTGCTACAGCTCTGGAAGATTGAATTCAAGTCTTGCTCTGAGTTCATGCCAAAGGCCACTCCCAGTTGTAAATTCAGCATCATTTTTTCACATGTTGGCTAAGATCCTACGTGATTTAAACCCACTAGCCCAGTGGACCATTAGACTTAGATGGTCCACTTAGATGGTTCCTTTCTTCAGTTTTTTGACCTTTTTATAATAAAAGCCAATTTATTGTGATACAGCCCTATTAGGAACAAACTTTTTACAACTAGGTCACCAAATAGGTGTTGAATACATTTTGATCATGTTAACATAAGAAATGTTGAGGTAAAAAGCTTTGTGTGTGGCTGCTAATCAAAGGTGAGGAGTGTTTCTAGCAGGCTTCTGCAAGAATCACTAGCAGGGCTGATGAGTCTCAGTATTTTCATCAGTATCTAGAAATAAATATAAATTAATTGCTGATAAAATTGGGAAGAATACAAAGAATAGTGAGTGATAAATAATGATGAAGGCAGAGCAGTCAGAGTGATCTGGATTCCTTCATAATTTAGCACAAGCCAAAAAAACTAGTTTTTAACAGAGCCAAATGCAAAGTCATGCACAGTGCTGTTTGGAAAAAAAAATGCAGCTGTGTTAGACCTGAAACTCTTCACAAATTCAAATTGAATTTGTCAAATGCTTAGCTGAAAAAAGAATGCTTTGTGGTGATGCTGCCACCACTCTCAGTTTTATCCAATAGCTCAGTAGTTAGGGCACTCACTAAGCATGTGGAAGACTTGGGTTCAAAGTCCCTCTTTTGACTGAGGGGATCTGAATATATTTTTGCCACCTTGCAACAAAATGCTCTTGCCAGGCTATACAGTATTCTGAAATGCATCTTCACTAATTTCACTTTGTATGAACAATGTAAATATTCATGAAGACAGAAAGAGCAAGAGTGATACAGTATTTTCTCACACACAACACACCCTACGCAACCCCACACAACACATGCTTTTGGGAAGCCAGGATAAAGAGAAAAAAGATTTTTCTACTTGTACATGAAGGAGTGTATCCTTCATGTGCCACCAGAAGCTGGAGCCTGGCCAGCCAGAGCCATGCTCTGGCTGCCAGACAGGCTCTGCGCTGCTGGACTGTCATGGCTGCAGCCCCTGGAGGCTCTCAGGACCCCAGGTAAGGCTGCTGGGACCAGTCCAGGTGCTGGTCCCAGCATCCTGTTCTGCACTTAGGCAACATGCCATGTACCAGAGCACATGTGTTTCCCAGGGACAAGTAGCAGTGGCACATACTATGCCGCTGCTGTTTGTCCCTGGGGAAACACATGATCCCACTCATGAGGACATGCCCCACGAGTGCCTCACCCTTCAGGATCTTGGATGAAAGGGAGATAAAGATTAAACCACAACCAGTTTTGTGAGTCTAGTCCTTCATTTCCTTGGTTTTCTTACAGCATCCAAAAACAGACTTTTTTGGTTCACGGCATAAAATAAAAAGTTACTCAAGTTTCCTTTTGGCAAGAAAAAGGGGCGGGGGGACGGGGGAAAAATAAGGGAAAAAAAATTCAGTTTGGTCAGAAGTGAATTCCCCCCCCTCTCCCCTCTGATTATTTTGGTTCAGTTGCTAAACTAAAATAATAAATCAATTTGCACACAACCCGAACTGTGTCTATTTTAGGGTAGAAGGATTCTAAGCATTGTACGTAGTTGTCATCCAAATACTTTATAAAGCTTTTAATGTGTAGTTGTTAGAGTCTTAATAATTGTATTGGTGGTGACTGAACGCTTATTAGGTGATTTTAATTACTGAGGGGGCAATCGATCACTTTTTCCCTGGAGCTATTATGCTGCAAAATTCTTTTTAGTGCCCATTTACTTAAGGGTTTTTGTTTTTTGAGAAAGGGAAAGGTAGGAAAAGAGTCTACTTACCATACTTAATGTGAGTTAGTATTGGGCCATCACTTTGTACATTAGCTGAAACTAATTTCTCTATGGGAGGGGAGGGTTAAAACCAGTTTCCAATTTTAGCATCCAGAGAGATTATTTTTGCTCACCGGCTCACATGCATGGAATGGAATCAATTAGAAAAAGGTGAGAAGACAGTATCCTTTCATGCAGCATAGTTGACAGGATCCCCCTATTTTGAAGTAGTTGCTATAAACCTCCATGGAGTCACTAGCATTGTCAGGGTGAACTCCATCAATGTTGGGATCAGACTCCATTAGTATTGTTAATTGGTTAGCTGTTACCAGTCACATCAGGCTCCCTTAGCTGGGATGGTCTTTGCTTGCACTTTCAGGAAACAGTCTGTGATGCTGTGCCCCTAATGACCTCATTGTTACAAGAGACTACAGGCTTCTCTTCGTGACAAAAATCTTGGCCAGGTTTATTGTCTACAAACAAGCCTCTTACTGGCTTGGAAAAGGTTTATGTTGAAACTGATCCCACAAAGGTTTTGGGGATATTCATTTTTTCCATGTAAGACTGTGTGGGTTACACACCTACCACTGCAGAACATAGAAAATCCATTAAAATAAAAAATTCTTCATACACAGAAGTGAAAAAGTCAGAAGCGAACCTGGAGGCCTACAATGAAATATTTTATAAACTAGGTAATTGTTGCAGATTTAGCCATGGTGTTTGCCTTCATTTCAATTTCAATATAGCATTTAGGTTTTTTTAAGAAGCTTTGTTATCCTTTCATTTTTATGCAGCTTGTCCATTAGTATTCAGGGAAGTATTTCATTATTGTCTATTAAGCCTAGGCAGCAATTAATTACATGCTATCTGAACTCCTCAGAACCTGTGACAATAGCAACAAAGTAATTTTAAGTATCATAGACTATTGTTCGTATCTGACAAATCACACCTAGAATGAACTCTAAGGGTGCATCCACACATGGAGGGACGTGCACTTGCAGCAGCTGAAGTAGAAACAACACAAATTTGAGCTGGGGCTTTTTGCCTCAGCGCGTGTACCCAGATATGCACTTTGCAGTGGGGCAAGTTGTGCCACTTGGGGCAAAATAACCCGCCCCAGCTCCTCCCAGATCTGAAACCAGGGGGAGCTAGAGGTTGGGGCCAACACCTGTGCTGGCCCCAGCAGTATAAAAACCTGCCTTGGCCAGCAGCTCAGAGCTATGTGCCCTCAGGAGCTTCTGAGGCCCAGCCACTTGGTATCTGGGGACACTACCCCTTGTGTCAGATTGACTGCTGAAGCAGCATCCCCAAATCACTTTTTAAAATACTCCAAAATCCATGTTCTTCCACAAGTAGAACAAAAGACAACTATATATATTGGCGGGGGGAGGGGATTGATCAGTCAGGCAATGTTTTATTCCTATATTTACAATGTTAAAGCAATTTGGAAGCCTACCAGTGTCCCTATCAACATAATAAATAAATTCTAAATATCTGTATGTTGCGATATTTGCTTCTGGATTTCTTATCACATGATGGGTGTGTGATGGGCAGATGTGGGGTTTGCAGGAGCCGGGTAGGAAGGGGTATGGGTGGGTGTGGAGGGATGTGGGGAGATGCAGGTAGGGGTGGGAGGACTGTTGGGGGGCTGCTTCAGAGGTTGGGCCCCCTTTCCCCCACAGGGCATAGCCCCCAACATAGGACATGGACTGCCACTCCCACAGGACCTCAGCCCTCCTTTGCAGGGCCACAGCCCCC
>NW_017729007.1:7120503-7123352 GCF_001723915.1 Gavialis gangeticus | reverse complement strand
TCCCTCATTCGGGCTGAATCTGAATTGAATAGGGCTCGCTTCGCACACCCCTTCAGGTTCCCAGCCCCTCCCTGCAGGACGTGCCTTGTGTAGACATGCACCAAGATGCTGAATTATTTTTATACCAAGTGAAACGTCTGTTGTCCTGTAGGTCCTATGCAATTATGTCAAATCTCTAGAAGATTAATACAATCTATTCAGAGACAGAACAAAATCAAAGGTCAGTTTGGATGAGGTGTTTCACTGAAATATCATCATCTGAACTTCCTTTCTTACCACAGAGAACATGTTGATAAGGAGGCCACTGAAAAAGCTTTGTTGATCTTTGAAGTATTAAAGCCAGGGTTGGCATGAACCAGAATTTCTGAGATCATTCTTTGTCAGTATTATTATATTCTCCCTTTGTAATAAAAGGCTGCTTAAAAACCTTTCCACAGGCAAAGTTACAGTCATTGTGGTTCATTTCTTGTGGGCAACAGAATAGAAAACCTATAAAAAGTAGATATAAATATTCAGAAAATATATTTTTCAGATGCTAATCTTTCTATATTAAAAGACAATTTCTTTGAGAATATCCATCTGTAAGGTGCTGGCATATAGTATTTCATTTACACTTTTCCCAGCTATAACTTCATATTTCCTCTTGCTTCATCTCACTGATTCTTGACTCTCAACTGTTCTGACTCTTCTTACTTGAGGGAGACAGATGCTCAAGAAAAAGATCAGTATGGCAGGAAGTGCAGCAATATAACCAGAGAATTTGATTCACATTGACATCATAATTAATATTTTTTATCATTCTCCTTCTCTTGTTCTCCTGAAGTTTCACTCTTCTTCTATTTCTTAGACCCAACTGTCTCATTTTTTTAATTCTACGTCACCTGAAAGTCTATATTTACTTTTTTTGCTTCTGAATTGTCACTTGACATCCTACTTTTTCTTTCCTTACATTCCCTTCTCAATTAATCTCCCTCCTCTGCAAACCCTTCTTATGTCCTCTTACGCTTTGCTTTTGTCCCAACCACTTCTATGGACTCTATCTGTCCTTTGTTCCTCATCAACAACCATCATATGGTTTTCAAACTACAAAATGAATTAATAATTGCCCTTCCCACCAACCAACTTATATGGAATACTAGAAAAGAACTAGACATTAAGCTTTTTATTTAAAGTAGCCTCATCTAACAAAGTATAGCAACAGAAATAAATGAGACCCAGAATCAAGGGGTGCCTGTAAACATGTGGGGATGCTGCTCTGATGTGCTGTAATTACAGTGCATTGGAGTAGACTTGATTAATCAAGTCTGCTGGAGTGTGCCAATTAGCACGCTCCCGCAGCTTCCACATCCTGTATATTCAGAGTTCCTGCACTTCAACCAAGCTTTAGTTAAAATGCCCACACAGTCATTTTGAAGCACAGGACACTGAATACACAAGATGCTGTGGGTGCTTTAATTACAGCGTGCTCAGAGCCACTCTAATTAAGGCCCTCCCCCACACCCAGAGCTGGTGGATAGACACTAAGGGCTTTTATACCTACAATAGTCAAGGGTTTTTATATTTATAATGGTCCAAACACCACATGGCAAAGGCACAATGCAAGCCTCTTGCCTGAAAAAGAAAGGTTTTGTGTTTTGCATTTCAGATCTAACCAGTGAAGTTTGAAAAACCCCCAAGCAAAATGAAGAGTTGAATAGTAATCTGAATTAACTGCTGAAAAATTCCCAGCATTACTTTTTTAATAATGATTTGTTATAATATAAATATTAGATGGATGTATCACAGCTTTGGACAAAGATAGATCACAACTTATTACTGTACTGCAGATAGGATAGTGGTAAAATGGCATTTAAAGAATTTACTTTTTAAATATACTACTCTTCATTTCTAAACCTATCTGAATATTTAAAACATGAAATATGGCAATCTGCCATTTTCTGTTTAACTTTAAATCACCAGCTATGGTGATGTAAATTTGTAAATTTGATTAAGGCAATAAAATGATGTGGGGTGGGCAACAAGGGTAGCAGCCCAGGGAACCTACTTACAGGGAGTGCAAAGACAGCAGTTACTGCCACTGCCATAGCCTGCCCAGCCTCTTCTACCAAGGGTGAAGACATGGGTAGTTACACCACTTAAGCTACCTTCTGCCTTGCTATTTTTTTTTTAATAGCCATTAATGATCATGTAGCCCTTGTGCTGGATATCCAAAACCATAACATTTAGAAATTCAACTCCTGAAAAATGGCCACCTAAAATATGTTGAGTTGGTCTAATAAAAAATATCAGATTTACCCAAAGAACTTCGTCCACCTAAAAATACCACACAGCTAGATAGAACTGTTGTTTCAGCAAACTCAGTATTACTACCAGTCATCACACCTTACAAGAGGCAGAAAAAAACTCCTGTAACATGAGCAAGCGAAAGGAACAATGAAAACCAGCGTTATGGTTATAGGTTAGGGGCTGACCCTCTCAGCAGCACAGAGGCAGAGAGGGATCTTGGAGTCAGGATTGACTCCAGGATGAATATGAGTCGCCAATGTGATGAAGCGATAGGCAGAGCCAACTGCACCCTGTCATACATCAACAGGGGCATCACTAACAGGTCCAGAGAGGTCTTGCTCCCCCTCTATACGGTGCTGGTCGGGCCGCAGCTGGAGTACTGTGTCCAGTTCTGGGCACCGCACTTCAAGAAGGATGTGGAGAACCTGGAGAGGGTCCAAAGGAGGGTCACTCATATGGTTGAGGACCTCCGTGGCCAGCCCTATGAGGAGAGGCTGGGGGACCTGAATCTCTTCAGTCTCAGCAAGAGGAGACTGAGGGGGGATCTTGTGGCTGCCTACAAC
>NW_017729007.1:7113931-7120478 GCF_001723915.1 Gavialis gangeticus | reverse complement strand
AACTACTTCACTGTAAGGGTGGCCAGAGCCTGGAATAGGCTTCCCAGAGAGGTGGTGCTCTCACCTTCCCTGGAAATCTTCAAGAGGAGACTGGATAGGCACCTGGCTGGGATCTTATGACCCCTGCCACCCCCACTGCTCCTTCCTGCCCATGGCAGGGGGTCGGACTAAATGATCTGTCTAGGTCCCTTCCAACTCATTGATTCTATGATTCTATAAAAATAGTAAACTTCTGTCAGCATGCTGTGTACTTTCTGCTATTGATTTTTTCTTTGTGTTTATGGAATAGTCTTCATGACAAACATCAGGTTTAGCAAATGCATGAGATAGTTGTATAATGTTCTACAACTGGATCAGCTTTGGTACCCATACATCACAACTGTGCACATCTGGGGGACCTTATTTGCTTGCTACATAACTAGAAGACAGGTTTCACCTTTAAGGAATAATCTACTGATATTTTAGAGGAAGAGATTCTGGTGTGCTTGCTATAAAACTTGGGTAGATATAAAGATTTATTTTTAAAATCTGATAAGATTAGCACCAACTAATCAGGGTCCTTCTGGCTAGAAAAATGCTACCAGCTGTACCGAATATGGTTCCAACTGCATAGAGGATAAAGGAAAAAGCAGGAAGTGAAACATTTTTACTAGAAGTCTAGCCAAAACCAATTTCTTAGATCTCAGAATATTAAAGGATTTTTCCTGACACCAGAAGAGCAAACTTTTGGATATGTTCCATGATGTAATAGCTCCATCATGTTCCAGGTTCTTGTGTTTTGTGAAATCAATAAGTAACTGTTGCAAACTCCATAACACAATCAAGAGCGGAGTTTGAACCTTCAACAACCTAATGCCATGTGTGTCCTGCCACCAGGTGGGCAGGGAATGCACATAGTGTTGAGCCACTCCTGGGCCAGCTGCAGCAGGGCTTTGGGGTGCAAAGCCCAGCCTACAATGGCAACCGCCTCCACCCCATGCACAGATTGGGGAGCACGTGCCCCCCCAAATGTGGGACAGTGCAGGTGGCTGCAGCAGCTGTGAGGGAGTGAGTGAAGCTGGGGCAGGAGCAGGCCCTACACAGCTGGGGGCCTGGCATGGGATGGAGCCATGAGTGGCTTATATGGGGGGCATGCAGCCCAGGAGTGCATGGGGGGTATATGCCACTGGATTGGCATGCAGGATGGGGTGGGCTGGAGCTGGGGTGATGCTAGACTCTTCCTGGCATGGGTGTTGGGCCAGGCTGTGCTCAGGCAGTGTTGGCAGCAGCGCTGGAAGCAGGGCTGCAGCAGGGAGGGATGCCACCTTAAATTCTCTGTAGCCCCCCCTCTCCCCCCCAAGCTCCCTTCCCAGTGTCACTGCTGAATGCAGCACGGCCCAGGCCCCCTGCCAGGAAAAGCCTGGTGCAGCCTTCCCATCCCCCACGGGCATGGGAGCCATGTGCCTGACATCTACGCAGGGGGGGGAAGGCAGACTGTTGCTGCGGGCTGGGGGACTGTGCTAGGCTCTTCCCAGTGGGGGCTGGGCCATGCTGCGCTCAGGGTGGGAAGTGGCACTGGGAGTAGAGGTTGAGGGGCTATGGCAAATTTTCAGGTAGCTGCAGCCCTCCCCTCATAGCCCCACTCCCTGTACCACCACTGCCTGGACACATCCCACCAGGAATAGCCTGGCACCATCCTGGCCCCAACCTGTCTTGTCCCATGTACGAACCCACGGCACATGCCTCCCATGCCTTCCTGGGCTGTGTGTCCCCCCCTCCTCATGCCCCCGGATGAGTTTCTCTTGGCTCTGTCCCATGCTCTGCCCCAGCTGTGCAGGACCTGCCCCTACCCCAGCCCCACGCCTTCACTCACCACTGTGGGGGCAGATCACAGCACCAGAGGTGAGGGAGGGAGCAGGGCACAGGCAGAAGCAGGGGCTGGGAGGAGTGGGGGACAAGCGGAGGCCCAGGGGACACATCCCTCACCGCTGGGGCTCCCTCCCTCACTGCTGGGGCCCTGATCTGCCCCACGTCCCAATGGATCTTTCCCCTCCCCCTGCCCTTCCCCCCCAGACTTAGTTGCTGGGGGGGTACCATGCTCCCAAATAATTTTTTTTCCCTCTGCCTCAGTGTGCCCCCCACTTCCTCACAGACTGATTTGCTGGTTGTGGGGAGCAGGGGATGGTGCATGGTAGATTTCATAGAATTCATATACATTAGGGGCTGGAAGGGACTTGGTGAGATCATCGAGTCCAGCCCCCCTGCAAGGTAAACATCCAAATGCCTTTTGAATGAGTTCAGAGTAGGTGCTTGCACCACCTCTGGGGGAGTCTGTTCCAGACCTTGGACACTCGGTTTTCACTGTAAAGAAGTTTTTCCTTATATCAAGTCTGAATCAGCCTTCAAGAAGCTTGTGGCTTTTAGACCCAGTTATCCCGTGGGGAGCCCTGGTGAACAACTGTTCTCCAAGATCTTGATGCACTGCCCCCCCCCATATACTTATAAGCAGCCACCAAGTCCCCCCTGAGTCTTCTCTTTGACAGGCTAAAGAGTCCCATGTTCCTCAGCTTCTCCTTGTAAGGCTAGCTCTCTTGGCCTTTGGTCATATGGGTGGCTCTCCTCTGGACTCTCTTGAGCTTATCCACATCCCTCCTGAAGTGGGGGGAGCCCAAAACTGGATGCGGTACTCCAGCTCTGGCCTCACTAAGGTCGAGTAAAGTGGGAGGATAACATCCCTGGTTTTGTTCGAGATGCATCAGTAGATGCACGCTAGAGTTTGGTTTGCTGTTCCAGCCATGGCATCACATTGAGGGCTTATGTTCACCTTGTGGTCAATCAAGATCCCCAAGTCCCTTTTGGTCATGGTGCTAGCAAGTATAGCACCACTGAGGCTATAAGTATCATGCTGGTTTTTTCTCCCAAGGTGGAGTACCCTGCATTTCTCTACACCGAATGCCATCAGGTTTTGGTCTGCCCACTTTGCAAGCATGTCCCAGTCGGTCTGTATCCCCTAGCCTGTCCGCCAGCATGACCACCTTCCCCTATAGTTTAGTGTCATCCATGAACTTTTCCAGTCCACATCTGATGCTCAAATCCAGGTCATTAATGAAGATATTGAAGAGTACCAGCCCAAGCACTGAGCCCCGGGGGACTCCACTGGTAACCCTGTACCACACTGATTTGTTCCTATCAACTGGTACCCTTTGGGTCTGACCCCAGAGCCAGTTCCCCAGCCATCAGACCGTGAGATGGTCGAGGCCACAGTTCCCCAGCTTGATCGTGAGGACATTATGGGATACCAAGTCAAAGGCCTTCCTGAAGTCCAGATAAATGACATCAACCGTATCTCTCTTGTCCAGGCAATGCGTCACCTGGTCATAGAAGGAAATGAGGTTGATCAGGCAAGATCTTCCAATAATAAAACCATGTTGGCTGGCATTCAATAGGTTGCCTTCTGTTACCCTGTTGCAGATGGATCCCTTGATAATTTTCTCCAAGATCTTTCCAGGGATGGACATCAAACTGATAGGTCTGTAATTCCATGAATCATCTTTCTTCCTTTTCTTAAAGATTGGGACCACGTTGGCTCTTTTTCAGTCTTCCGGTACATCACCCAAGTGCCACAAGCTTTCAGATATCTTGGCCATAGGGCATGCTGTGATGCACACCAGCTCTTTTAAGATTCTTGGGTGTAATCTGACCGGGCCCATGGACTTATAGATGTCAAGCCTCTTGAGGTGTTCTCTCCCTGGATATACATCAATTGTGGGCCCATCTCCCAAGCCCTGGTTGCTTTGCATCCTGTCTGATAGTTTTCCACCCACCCAAGGGGGTCATGCTGACACAAAGTAATCGTTTAGGAGATTGGTCTTTTCTTGGATGTCAGACATCAGCTGCCCCATTTGATCTTTCAGGGGGGCAACGTTGTTTTTTGTTCTTCCTCTGACTTCCTACGTATCTGAAGAATGACTTTTTGTTATCTTAGATTCTGGTGGCTAGCCTGAGTTCAATTGCTGCCTTGGATTTTCTGGACTGCTCCCTACAGGTATGGGCTAGTGCTGAGTAGTTCTCCTTGGTGATGATTCCAGTTTTCCATCTGGTGTAGGCTTCTCTTTTTTTTTTTTTCAGGAGACCCAGAAGTTCCCTGTTGAGCCAAGGAAGCTTCCCTGCCCTTTGACTGCATTTTCTGAGGGGTGGAATGGACTTCCCTTGTGCATTTAGGATTGAGTTCTTTAGGAACAACCATCCCTCATGGACTCCCCTTCCTAGGGGTCCATGGTCCCTTAGTGCCTGATTTACCAGTCTGCTGAGTTTGTGGAAGTCAGCCTTCCCAAAGTTGAGGATTTCTGTTTAATGAAGGATTTGTCCACCCTGCGTTGGACAGAGAAAGTAATCAGATCATGTTCACCATTACCAAGCTTCCCCTCAATCCTCAGATTACTCACCAGATCATCCCCTTTGGCCAGAACCAGATCCAGCAGTGCCTCTCCCCTAGCTGGCCTGTAGACCTCTTGCATTAGGTAAAGGTCATCAGTGCAGATGAGGAAGTTATGCAACCAGTCAGACCTGGCCGTGTGCTCATCCCACAAGATGTCAGGGAGGTTGAAGTCTCCCATGATGATCATTCATTGGGAACATGAGGCTTCAGCCAGTGCCCCATTGAATTTGAGATCCAGTTCTTCTTCTTGGTTTGGAGGTGTGTAATAGACTCCTATGAGTATATCCCCTTCCCCATGCTCCCCCTGTATTTTAACTCAGAGGGTCTCAAGACACCCTCCATGGTTAATTAATTCAGTTCAAAGGGAAGTGTACTGTTCCTTGACATAGAGAGCTACACTCCCACCCCTCTTCCCAACACAATCTCTCCTGTAGAGGGTATATCCTTCTATACCTACCAACCAGTCATAGGAGGAGTCCCATCAGGTCTCTGTTATCCCTATGAGGTCATAATCATTATCAGTCAGAAGAAGGGCCAGCTGTCCTCTTGCTTGTTGCAAGCTCTTGGCATTTGTGTACAGGCAGTTGAGTCTGCTATGGGAAGCCCTGGGCTTCCTTATGTGATGGGACATAACCTTTCCTTGGGCTCCCAGAGTGGGTTTCCTTGGGCTACCTAAGCTGTTACTGCTGTGATTGGCATGACCTGCGCTAGAACTGTTGATTGACTGCCCATCCCCCAGAGATCTTAGCTTAAAGCCCTGTTGAGTAGATCAGCCATTCTGGCTGAAAAGAACTTCTTCCCTTTCCAGGTGAGGTGGAGGCCATCCCTTCCCAGCTTATTCAACTGCCATAACTACAAGGATATTGTATCATTCTCTTTCATTGAGACAATTCCATTTTGTGTAACTGAAACAATTTGCCTTGCGCAAGAGACTGACTTGAGAGCCTGCTGCTGGGGCACTTGCCTAGAGCTCAGGAAAAGCCAAATTCAGGGACAGAGTTTTCTTGGGTCTCCCACATCCCAGCTGAAAACCCTTACCACCTTGCTATTGGTGACTACCTCTGGAATTTGAGAACATTTTCCATTGAAAATGTCACCGAGACAAAATTTTTTCAGAAATCTTTGTTTTCAACTATGTGGCATTTCCAAATGAAAAACTTTTTAACAAAAAGTTCTCCAGTACCTCTAAAAAGAATATCAGTATCCATCCCATTTTCAATTCATATACTTTACCATCCAAGCAACATAATACTTCTGCAGCTTCCATTTGGTTCTGGCACAGAGCCACCACTGGTCAACAGATGCAAATTTGTTTGATGTCAAGGGATGACAATAACAATAAAACTCTAGTATGTGTTGTTATATAGTGTTCTGTGTGTGCAGTTTATAGATGTAACAGATATACACACACGTCAGTAGTGAATCTCTTTGCCAAAGTAAACATTAAGAAAAGCAATGGGGAAGAAAGGTTTGACAAGGAATTTATAAGTTTTGTGGAGCACATTGAGAAGAGGACAGAATTCTACTAAAAGAGAAGAATGCCACTGCTCAAAACACTGGGTCAGGTTCAGGCACTTATCAAGAGAGTCTCTACTTCTAAATGTCTGATTTTAATTGTGCTGCTCTGGGGATAGCACTTCTTGATAACAGAGAGGTTTATATGAAACAGAGAAGGACAAATGCTGGGAAGGACAAATTGGAAGAATCAGGGAAGCTAGAACTCTCTATTTCAGTTACCCTGAACCCTGTGGCTAGGTACAGACATTCAAAAAGCCTGAGGCAGAACTGATCTAAGTCAGGTGGTTTTCTGTGGATGTGTCTACACGTGCATTAATGCGCTTTTCCTAATGCACATTAAATTTAGTACCTTCAATATAAGGTACTAAATAACCTTGCATTAGGCTGCACTAAAGTGCAGTAGCATGAGCACACACTTTTTAGGTGACACCTAATGAGCAGTAGCCTTTTTTATTGTGCATTAGTGTATTAGCACAGGTCTTTTTTACATACCATTTTAATGCTCAGTAGAATATCCTACGTCACATTAAAGTCCATGTGTAGACAGGCCCTGTAAGTGGCATAGTTTAGAGCGGTAGTGAACAGAACACACATTCACCCTTTGGGTGGGGG
>NW_017729007.1:7109646-7113901 GCF_001723915.1 Gavialis gangeticus | reverse complement strand
TAAGTCTTAGACCAGGTTCCACCATTTTTAAACCAATTTTTGTGTACTTAGATGGGTATGGGCATTGACCATGTAGCCCATATGTTCTCGGGTATATAGTCCCTTTCTCCAATTGAAGGGAATTGTTAGCTGGCAGGTGTGCTGTGGGGGAACTGCAGACTACAGAGTTTCCCTCTGTCCCTATAGAACCAGGCCAAGACAGTCAGAGGACTTAAGTATATATAAATTTATTTACATTATATTCATGTTTCTTTTCTTTGTGAAAAGGTAAACATATGTACAATATACATATCTAAACTAATAACATAAACAATACCCTCTGGGTAAATGCTATAAAACTTTACACCAGTACTCTATATACGGGTAAGTCACAGGTAAGTAATTGATCTGAAACTGATAAACCCCAAAATAAACATAGATAGCCAACAGATAAACTATAGATAAGTATAGGTGAACTATAAATAAGCTACAAATAAATACAAATAAACAACAGATGAAATAATAGCAAACGGGGGTCCCAGCAGAGCCCTAGGACACTACTCATGTACTAATTTACAACATGAGAGTTCACAAAATATAAGGCATGACATCACACCACTTACGGCGCAAGAACCTCAAAGATAAACTTAATCCCAAGGGGAAACCCCAATGCCTTAGGGCTTTTTCCCCCAAGACCTTCAAGGAAGCCGGTAACTTCAGGGGGGCTCTCCCAGTGGGGCCTCCATTTTCAGAAGCCCTTACCTAACCAGGGGGGACTCCCCCTCCCCTGTGGAAATCCTTTTTTCCCTGCAACTCACAGCTCCCAGGCCTGGAGGGTGGCCCTCATCCTCTGCGCCAAGGTGCAGTAGGCTTCAGGGTGGGTCGTTGTCCCCTGGAACAGGGCTCCATTATACAGGGCTTCTGAGACCTCTGGCTTGGCCCTGCCTGGCTCCCTGGACTCAACCTTCTGCTACAGGTTGGAGGCCTGGGCCGCCTCTGCAGCACTGGACTTGGTCCACTTCCAGACCCTCCTGCACCAAGCTACCAGCCTCATGCCAGGGGTTGGGGCCCTGAGCTGCTCAAGCACTCCAAAGATCCTGCTCCATGCACCAGCCTGTGCACCATGTCTCTGGCTGCACGCCAGAGATTGCAGACCTGAGCCATCTCACACAACTCCCAGGGTCTGGATGCCATGATGCGCACTATGAGCCTAGTTGCTGGAGCCATCTGCCGTTTCCCACTGATGGAAGTGTTCAGGGGTGCTTCCAAGCTACTGCTTTGCCCTGTTGAGCAGCATTCCTCAACTCTTCCAAGCCCTGCTCTTCTGTCCCAGATGTCTCCACTGGGCATGCAGCTCCTTTTATCCTCCCCAGAGCTCTGCCTCTGAAGTCTTCTGGACCTGACAGTGTTGCAGTCTTCAATCAGGTCCAGACACAGCTCCTCCCCACCTCCCCTCAGGAAAGGGGCATGACTTAACTCATCTTGCTGCCTCCTGATTCATGGATGGGCTCCACCAATCAAAACAGCAAAATCTCAAGCCTGGGACTCAACCCAAGCTCCATAAGGCAAGCCTGCTATAACCAGTTTGTGTGCTAATTTTCTGTTCTGTTATGTGTATAGACTGGTTTCTGATCACTGATACCAGTAAAAGTGTAATGTCTGTACCTGGCCGGTATATCACAGGGGGAGGCTTGGGAAACAGCCAAGTAGTAGGACAGCTTTTCTTAAGCTACTCAGCAACTTTAGCACATGCCCCATTTCCCAGATTTAGTCCTCCCCACAGTTCTGTCTGAAATTAGAAAATATTGGCTTTGGGATGGCTGAGCTGAAGGGAAAGAATGAGTAAATGATAAAAGGAAAAGCAACAAACTAGGGAAAAGTTGCCCATCAGATATGACTCAGTGAAGTCTGCAAGACAGTCACAACGTTGACAATTCTGAGGCATCAGGATTAGCTCAGAATCAGCTGCAAGGAGAAACTGATGGTTCTCCACAAAAAAGCTCTAGTACAAGACCAGAACTGACTTCAACAACATCCTGCCAATATTAATGCATCCCCATCCTCTCTCACAGCAGTCAGAACACAAAGTTACGTGCTTCTGGGTACATGGGACAGGTTATAGACTCTTAGGATTTTCTTGTACAGATTTACTGATGTGATTTGAGCACAATATGTTGTATAGCTATTGTTGTAGCTCTCTGCATTAAAGCTTTCTAGAGTACCTAGAAACCTTTGGTGCTTAAAGAAAGGAAAATTATAGCCATTGACATTTTGCAGCTAAACAATAATTCACGAGTAGTTAAACTAATCAGTCTTTACACTGGAGATATGAAAGAATTTAGTACCCCTAATAGAATATTAAAAACAGATGTTATGGCAATGGTGTTCACTTTTGTCTCTCAATATTTGAATAACAGGAATCACCACCCACACAGCTTTTCTGAACGAAAAAATTCTTCTCAGATAAATTATATTCCTGATGTATTTACTACAGAGATGTTCACCACCAGAATTCCAGGGGAGACCTGCAGTCAGAAGACTTCAGGAGGAAGAACCTTGTTCACCAGCTAAAGAAAGTGAGTCAATTAGACCTCAGTGAATCTGAAAGCTAGTAGACAGGCTGTTCTGGGGTTGCTCTCATTCAGCATTACTGGGCAGTGGAAAATCAGGAGATACAGCACATGCTTCTGCAACCATATTGAGGTCTGCTTCTAGGAATACAGGTGGCCACCATAGCACAAGGGTGGAAGAAACTAATGTAAGTACTATTCCTGATGCATTGTTGATGGCAGTCACCTCTAGCCCTACAAATCGTCCTGCAGTATACTCATCTCCTCACTATCTTTCTGTTCAGTGAGGAGCAACTAGTACCCAAGGGAGGAGGTATTATAGGGAAAAACACGCTTTAACTTTTAGAAAATGAGGGAGCGTGAGGGGAAAATATACTGTGACAAGAAACAGGGGTGCCCCTGAAGGAGAAAGCACAAAGTCTTACAGCACACCTAAACATTACTGAATTTTTGGCCATATATATTAAAGCTTTCTTTTCCGTTTTAATATATACATTATGTGTATGTAAATACCAGTATTAACATGGCCAAGCTATGTATCATACATTTCTATGTTGTCTGACTGCATGCAAGTCAAACAACATAGAAATCTAGTGGTGGAAAAACATCATATGATTCAAGTTCTGCATGCTTTACCAAACTATGGAAATATATGAGGACCGTCATGCCAAACTGCACAGGCCAAATCACTTTAAATTCTAGGAAACTATGACAAACCTTACCCCAATGTAGTCCTCATGAGAAGGCTTGTTGACCTGCTGTTTCATATTTTTGATTAAAGGTTTTCTTTTAAACTTTTCCAAAACCTTGGAGCATTGGTTCTCAACTTTTTAGACTCAAGGAATTCCTTGGATTATGCCGGGTCTTAGTTTTGGCTCATTTTTTGATTATGGGGGAAAAAAGCGATTTTTTGTTGCTCAGAAAGATCACAAGTCAGAATGTTTTTAATGCTATGCATTCCTATTTGAAAACTCTGGTTTTATCCTTTGTATCATATCTGTACAGCACTAACATTGCATGATACCCTGTGGCACCCTTGAAAGGATCAAGGCACCCCAGGATGCCATGGCACCGGGGCCGAGAATCACTGCCTTAGATGGTTAAAAAAAAGAAGAGGACCTTCCAACCATGGGCAGAAGATCTGCCACTTCTCTCTGTTATTAGCTTTGTTGTTTGACTAAACCTATTAAATCTAAATTTAACCTAAATTTCTAAAGTTACTTCAAGCCCAATACCTCTTGTTCTAGTCTTACTGACTAGTGACAAACAATCAGCTTCTTGCTAACAATATCTCCCATCAGTGGTCTTTCTTCTAGACACATAACTGTCTTAACATGCCATAGTCTCTTACTTATCAAGTTTTCAAACATTTGTAATAGAACTGTGCAAAATTCTCTCATCAAATAGTAAATGCATCCAAAAAAAAATATGGCTTCAGTCACCCTAGAACTTTTTACAGGTTTCCTGAACAACTTGGCTGAAACAATTAAAGGGCTGTGGAAGAACTACCCTCTTAACTAATAGTTATGTTAGGCACCAAGTATGCATGACAGGTTTCATTCCCATTTCTGCCTGAGGAGACATGAACTCCCAGAAGAGTATCCTAACCAAAGGCTACAGAGTATTTGGGCACAGAGTAGTTGCAATTTTTCCTATTAATGTTTCTTCACTTCTCTCTCCCTTCCCTCCCTCCCACCCACCCCCCA
>NW_017729007.1:7103793-7109402 GCF_001723915.1 Gavialis gangeticus | reverse complement strand
TCCCACCTCCTTCACCCCAAACCCACAAAAGCTTTTTATTTCAGTTGAATGCAAAATGTTGCTTTCAAACCCCTCTCTCCAAAACATAGGCAACTGGTGCCTCCTGAGTCAGGGGGGCACTTGCCCCCTGCCCCCCGACTGGACAGTCAGCAACCACAGGGGGGTCCCCCCCATGGCCAATCCTGCTTACCAGGGGGAGGGACCCTTTGCAGCAGCTGATTCTGCCAACCCGCAACTGACAGTGGTGTGCTGCCGGCACTTCCAGGTTGGTGGGATTGGCCGTGGGGGCACTGCTTCTCCTAGCACACTCCTGGCTGGCGCTCTCAGGGGGCGCACCAGCACTCTCGCCTGCCCCCCCAACCCAGAAACACTGGCTGTCAGGGGGTGCACCAGCACTTTCAAGGGGTGCATGTGCACCCTCATGCACCCCCTACACATTGCCACTGCTCCAAAATCAATTATTCATACACCACCAAAAAATTATTTATGGCGAAAGTAGTCTGAAAGTACTTGCAGAAACTATAATCAAGGAACTTATGACTGAGATCAGGCAGGACTCAATCAATACTGCACTTGAGAGCAGGAACAAGACAAGATTATGAGCACTTACCAAAATAACTTTGGATGTAAACCATGATTGATGACCTACTTCACCTATACTTTCTACTACTAAGGCCCTCTCTACACATTACATATATTATGCAATTACCTGGGTTAACTGCACAATTAATTTAGACTGGCTACATGGGCAAATTAACCATGCCACTTTAAAAAGGTCCAGCCAGCTATAAAGCTATTATTCAAAAAATGTATAACTTTATATCTGGTTTCTATCCAGCTCTAATTTGAAAGTGTAGCCTATGCCCTTATGTTTGGGAACCCCATCAGCTGATCAGAGCTGCCAGCTGGGGCAGGGGTAAGGGGGGGCATATGCACCCCTGAGCTTGAGAGCTCCCACATAACATAAGCTCACAGCCACAGGAACACATAACTCCACAGCTGGGAGCCTCATCAGGTCCTTTATCAAGCATTCGTAATAGAACTGGGCAAAATTCTCAGAGGGCTTGAGAAAATTTGGGTCCTGAGGCTCCCACCTGAAGGGGTGATATGGCTCTCAGCTGATGAAGCTCCCAGCTGCAGGGGTGCCCCATGCACCCCAATAACTGAGAAACCAGTTGCTGTGATCTCTCAGCCCCAGCAGAGCAGCACACACTTCTGCAACAGAGGCACTAACTGCTGCGACCCCCGAGCCGTGGGGCACACCGTGCACCCCCATGGCTGGCAGCCCCATCAGCTGGGGGGCTTCCATCCACAGGACCTTGCTTCTGGCTAGTGTAGGGGGAGCCCTATCCTGGGCTCCCTCTGAACTGGTAATAAGGCATGATGAGATCTGATTTGCAATCCCACAATCAGGAGGCTTAATTATGTGGATCATGCATTAGATCCCATCATGCCTTTAGGACTCCTCTATATGTGTCACGGGGGCACTCAGGTGCCCCATGCCTAAGTAGGGATTAGGGCCTCTGCTAATTGCCAGGGCAACTCAGGTGCTGGTTGCTGGAGCAACCAGGTTGGTCAGGTGACCAGAAGGGGGTAGGGCCGGGCCCTTATAAACAGCCAGGCCAGAGCCTGGCTAGGAGATCTCTTCTGGTAGCCTAAGGTGTAGGAGCTCTGCAGGAGAGCTAAGCTGAGCAGTGCAGCCTAAGCACCTAGAGGGCTGCATGATGGTCAGGGTAAAGAGAAGCCTGACTGGGATGCTTTTGCTAGAGAGCCAGGTGGGCCTGGACTTTATGTGGTAGCTGGTAGGCTTATTGTTTTTGTTACAACTGGATAGCTTATGGTTCTGTTGTGTATATTTCTGGAGGACTGGGTGAGGTTGTAGGGGTGTGAGGAGGCCTCACAGGAGCTCCCCTGTAGTCTGGGGGTTCCTGGGTGCCCTGTTTGGGACACAGAGCAGTGCCTGGAAGGCATGGCAGCTTGGCCCCAGTGTGGTGTGGTGAGTAGGGTTGAGACCCCAGCCTGTGAGGGTGGTACTCGGCCCAGTGAGGGCATAGGACCCTGAGAAGGGTCAGGGGGCCAGGCATAGCTACGTGCCACCTGAGCCCTAGCGCTGGGGGAAGCCTGAGACAGGGCTGGTGTGCAGGCTTGGAGAGAGCCACGGGTGCGAGTAGCGTGGACACAGGCCCCAGCAAGGGCAAGAGCACGAGAGGCGCGTGGCATAAGGACCCTGAGAAGGGTCAGGGGACCAGGCACGGCTGTGTGCCACCTGAGCCCTGGGTGTGGCTTGGCATGGGACAGGCCCCAGTGAGGGCAAGAGCACAAGAGCGAAGCCTGGGGAGGGCTAGTATAAGATTGGAGCAGCACTGGTTTTGTATAGATGCCCCGGGGAAGGGCGAGCGCACGGTTAAGAGTCCCAGAGAGGGGCAGGCACGTGAGTGAAGCCTGGAGAGGGGCGCACGTGTGGATTGGGGCCAGGAGGAGAAGAGCGTGTGAACAAGAGCCCGGAGAGGGCAGGGCGCACGGGTAAAGGCCCGGAGAGGGCGTGGATCGGAGACACAAAAATGTCCGGAATAACTGCGAGGCTTGGGGTGTGCTAAAGGGGAGGTAGGAGGCACGCATAGCCCGTAAGCCTGGGGGTGCACCAAGTCACCCATAGATACTGGGAGATCAAAGGCAGCCTCCCATATTAAATTATAAAAGATCAAAGATGTTGCGGGCGAGAATAAGAGGGTGCTAGATCTCCTAACTGGCACAGCAGGGGGCGCTAGCGGGATCACGGCTGTTCCTAGGCCCCACTCCGTGACAATATGTGCAGGTAAAGACCCAGTAAATATCTCAACAGAGGCTGGGTGTTTGTGTGTGGTGTGTGTGTGTGTTGTATTTTTTTTTTTTTTTTACTACTTTACCCTGTGCTAAACTTTTTTTGGCCTTTTAATACATGAAAAAGCACAAAATTAATTCAGTACTTATGTCTACTAAGATAATGGTGTTCCAAAGGGGAGAAAGGTTAAGATCCATTGAAACCCAACTTATCATACATTATAAATGTCCTTAAAAACTGCTAACCCACTAACCAAAGATCTCCTATTCCTGTTTTAGTCTAGTAGTTCTCATGACACTCAAGTGTTTTGTGTGTGTTGGTGGTGTTTTTATTTGTTTTTGTTTTTTTTGTGATTTTGATTTGCATAAGTTGAAAATCGCACTAATGTAAAAAAAAAAAAAAGTCTAAATGGATACTGAATGAGTTCTCACAATAGATCACAATCTGAAGGAAAGGAAGGGGACACTTCTCTTACTTACAGCTCCTAAATCAATTTGCCAAAAGCTGAAGAACAGCACTTAGAAGGAAAATTTCAGCACCCTGCCTGACATTAAATGCTCACTTCCGACTATTGTTACACTGTGCATCTAATCCATCATACATGCCATGGAAATGCATCTTTACAATCTCCTTGGCCTGCAATTTTTTTTATTAAAGATATTCCAAAGCTGTTTTCCATATCCTCTGGGCTTTCCAAAAGTGGCTGCAAGCAAGTTCTACTCTAAAAATTAAACAGGAAAAGCAATGAGGTAAGGCAATTACAAAAGGTTCTAGGGATGATGGGTGGTTTTTCTACAGTATTTGTGCCAAAATGAAGAAATCTGGATTTTGACTGACACCTTTTGACCTCCACCTAATATATGGCATGTGTATGTAGTCTCTCATTCTTTGCTTGCTTATTTCAGCGATTGTCAAACAGGGTGCTGCCAGATTGTTTGAAGGGTGCCACAAGGTGCAAGAAAATGAGACCTGAGGAAGTTCAGGTTTGCCCTGCCTATTTGATTCCCTATCCCCATTGCCTGGCCCTCCTGCAAAGAAGCAAGAACTATAATGTATAAATAGCTTTTGAAATTGGGAGCCATTCGGTTAACAAATGTTATGGAAGGATGACTTGCATCCAAAAAGATTAAGAACCACTGGCTTATTTATATCTTTAAATACCCCAAATGAGATTAACACCCTCTTGGACTTGGCACTAAACCATCATTTCCTCAAAGAATTTAAAAGCCAGATAGACAAGACAGACCAAGGGTGGAAAAGGAAGTGGAAGCAAAGACCTACCCAAACTCACACAGAAGATCAGTAGCTTAGCAGAGAACAAGATACCTTGTACAACAGCCAGTCCAGTGCTCCATCTACTAGACTATGCTCTATTCCTCTTAGGCTTTAAAACCAAATTCCATTTGTTTAACAAATTCTAGAAGTACAAGCAGTGCAATCAGTGTCTTTACACACACCTCCCTCTAGTGTTAAAAGGGAGCAACTATCAACGCTTCCTCTACCAAGCAGGTTGTATTTATTGTCTTTTTACCCATGTTATGAAATCCAGTTTTCTGTCAGGAACAGAAAAACATCAAAATAGATCACATTTCAAGCATGATAGGAAAAAGTAAGAGTCCTACCAGTTACTTTGGTTATTTGGGGTCCTGAGGAGAAGCGTGAAACCATGTTAGAATATATTCATTAAACACTGCCAGGGATTTATGCTGTATAGCTATATATTAATGTTGGGCCCCATTTTAAATCATAAAAATCTAACATAGCACTGCTGATATAGACAGTTTTCCTAACACAGTATTTTTAAGTCAAGAGATCTAGTAGAGATGTATTGACAGGCAAAACTTCCAGCACAACAATTTTATGAGCTAATAAGTGGGAAAAATTTACAAGGCTCCAATAAAGCCAGTTAGATTATTGAGCAGTGCTAAAACCTGCCTTGGGTCGAAATTTTAAGAAATGTCTAAAGTGGGTGAAAATTCTGGCAGAAAAATCATTCTAAGCTCTAAGTATGCAGTGTAAAAATATTGCTAAACAAATAACAGAATCAAATACATTATGTAAATCACACTTATTTGTACTAAAAGAATTGAGAGCTTTCAGGGTTCTGGGGAGCTTGTGAAGATATTATGGATGTGTGAAATGGGCTGTATTTGATTCAGATTTGGTCTGAATCGGGGACAGTGACTCAATTTGTTGATTTGGATCACTGTCCCCAATTCAATTCAGCCAAATCTGAACCTGAAAATTTGATGCTGACTTGGAGAATCAGCGATTTGGCCGTAGACACAGATTTAAATGTTTTTTCTACATACCCCTTAGAGTCATTGTTGACTCCAGGACGAACAAGAGCCGCCAATGCGAGGAAGCAGTCAGTAAGGCTAACTGCACCTTGTTGTGCATCTGTATAGATGCATCACAAGCAGGCCTAGGGAGGTGATCCTTCCCCTCTATGCAGCACTGGTTGGGCCGTAATTGGAGTGTACTGCATCCAGTTCTGGCCACTGCACTTCAAGAGGGATGTGGCTAGCATTGAGAGGGTCCAGAGGAGGACCACCCACTTGGCAAGAACTTGCTTGCTGCCCCCATGGTCAGAGGGCATCAGGCCAGGCCCTATGAAGATAGACTAAAGGACCTGAAACTATTTAGCCTCCACAAGAGAAGACTGAGAGGGGATGTGGTGGCCATCTATAAAGTCACCAGGGGGGAACAGCAAAAAATAAGTGAAGCTTTGTACCCCCAGGTACCACCTGGGATAAAAAAGAATAATGGCCACAAATTGATTGAGAGC
>NW_017729007.1:7091102-7103604 GCF_001723915.1 Gavialis gangeticus | reverse complement strand
TCTGTTCAGGTCCCTTCTGACCCTAGAAACTATGAAACCAAGCATGGCTCATGAATGCTGCAATGCTGGGGAGGATGGAGCCTCCCACAGGAGCATGGCAGGGGGGCACATGCTTGGCCGTGAATCCAGAAGTGGATTGGAATTACTTCCAGTCCTCTTCAAGGTCTGCCACTGAGCATGCTGCCCACCCCCGCCTCCCTGGCTCAGTGATCAGCCATGGGGGAACTCCAGGTGCCTGCCCCCTCAGACCCAGGAGGCACTAGTCACCAAGCTGGAGAGGCATGGGGGGGCCCCCAGAGTGCTTCCCAGTGGACCCAGAAGTGGACCAGAAGTGCTGGGGAGTCCCCCATGCTCCTGTGGGATGCTCCATCCATCTCAGCATTCATGAGTCACCTGGTACCTTGAGGTATGTAGAAAAAACATTTAAAGCTGTGTCTATGTCTGAATTGCTGAATCTTTCTGAATCTCTCCAAATTGATTCAGAGGGTTCCAATTTGATTGAGAGAGATTAAAAGGTTTCCTGATTCAATTTGGATTCAGAGATTTGGCCACCGAATCGGGCCAAATCTCTGCCAAATAGAATCAGGGACCGAAGCTTCGCACAGCCCTAGAAGATATTATAGCAGTGAAACCAGCATCTTCTTAATAAAAAAAAAAAAAAAGA
This sequence comes from Gavialis gangeticus, assembly GCF_001723915.1. Taxonomy (NCBI): domain Eukaryota; kingdom Metazoa; phylum Chordata; order Crocodylia; family Gavialidae; genus Gavialis; species Gavialis gangeticus. The sequence continues at coordinate 7,102,940 of NW_017729007.1, read as the reverse complement.
GAGTGTATGAATATATTTGTTCTGATCAGTCAATACTTCTGACCAGTTCTCTTCAGGATGCTTCTTGCAATAACTGCCACCCTAATAACAACCATTAAGCATTGGGCATGTGATATTAACCACCTACATAACCCTTTATTTGTTAAACTAATATAAGGCTTCTAATTAAAATCTTTTTTAAAAACGAAGTCAGAGTCCCCGTGGGTTCACCTAAGCAACCTGACATGTTAATTTAAGTGTTTTACAATTCTCTTCTTTCTTGTTACCTTCTCGGCTTCTGTCTTGATTTTCCATTACCTTGTACCTCATATATGCATTTGCACCTGTGCACAGGGAATATAAATTGCTACCATTCTGATTGGCAAGTATTTTTCCCTTCTGCTTATACAGGCATAAAATGACTAAACAGGATCCAAGGCATTTGAGATTTAAATCAATTATTTGAAATCCACTGTTTCCAACACTGTGCTGGGATAAGTTTAGCCACTAAGCACTGTATTTTAGCAGTTCAGCTGTGATGAAAATCTTCCAGTTCCCTGTGCACAGCAGTTCCAGTGCACAGCAGTGATGCTTGCAAAATTGGGAGTCTGGGCAGTTAATAACACTAAATACAGGTGCAGAGTAGCATGTAGTATTAGGACCTTTAAGTGACTTGCTGAAGTTCATACAAGTTTGCACGCTGAATCCAGGTGTACAAACTGCCCCCCACCCCGATCCCCCAGTTTTATGAGATTCAAAACTATTTGCCAATTTGGGCTAAAATGTAGTGAGTAGTAAAAAGTAAAAGGAAAATGTTTGACAATATGAACACATTTCATTTCAACATTTCCAAAATGAAACATTTTGATTTTTTTATTTCCAACCAGCATTTATTTACAAATATAGCCTAATTTGGGTCTTTAAAAGAGGATAAAAAAATCACCCCAGAATAAAATGGTTTGTCCTAAAATAAAGATTTCAGTTTTCTATTTTGGTCAAGCTAAAAAAAATCAGCACAGCCCTATTCTGGAGACAAGTAGCCACATAACCATTCATCCTTCCAATGGGCTCCCCCTTAAACATTCCTAATGACCCCATACGCTTTGGACTGGTAATTGGCACTTCCAGACAGACAACTCGGCCGTCCTTAAACTCATGAGGCATAAAATGTGAACTCCCATGAATTCTGCAGCTGTAAAAAGTAGTATATTTGCTTATCTATTTCACTTCTATATTTTCCAGTGAATAGAAAAGGAACTGAATAACTCAGGGAACTGGTAATTACTAGAGCATGGGAGCTGTTCTCCTTCTGGTCAGGAAACCTGTTATCACTTGGTAAATTTATATCCTTACTCCAGATGCATAGTTCTTCATTCAGTGAGTAATCCTATTAAAGTCAAGCAGACAACTCCTACAGGAAGGAAGTTCTCATTCTAACAGTATAAAAAAAAAATAGTCAAGCAAAAGAGTGCCACTTCTCTTTACAAGCAGATGAATGCCACAAAGAAATCTTGCCTTGCTCAGAATCCCTTTACAAAGCAAAATTACATAATTTGCAGAAGCTCAGAGGTTATACAGAAAATTTAGTTCCTCATTTACAGTGGTGAATGTATATAGGAGTAGCTTTATGGCAGGAGAGCAGGGGGTGTGGGGAGAGGAAGGGATTTTGTCAGGAAAACATTAGATTTTAATAAGTTTTTGTTGTTGGTTTGATTTGGAGGGGGCGGGGAGTTCTCCAATACACCGATTTCACTAGTTGTCATGTTATTGCTTTTGCTTTTTAAAAAAGGGAGGCAGCCAAGAACTATCCATAACGCTGCTCGAGTGATTTTGACAGGAAAGTGAACAGAATTTGGATTTTCCTTCCTGTTCATTCTAAGTGAGGGAAATAAAATGCTGCACCTTCATACATAAATGGTTACTACTCAGATTCATTGCAGACCCTTTTCAGTTAACCATGAAAGTTTTGGCCTTCACTGCAACTGCCAGTGCTCTCTATGATGTTCTTTGAATTGTAATTTGCAAAGTACTGTACTCGCTGAACACTCAAGTACATTTAGTTAAATATTTAGAAGTCAGTTTCTTAATCATTATTTCCTTTTATTACTTTTAACAGAGGGTCATTAGCCAGAGGAAGTATAAAGAAGCTAGCTTTAAGTGTGCTTTGATCACATTTGTTCAGCTCATCTACGCAACGGAGTTTTGCCTAAATCATTAGTATTCTAACAGTAGGTGAAGCTTCTGAGTAGCAGGATGTAAAAGTAGGTCAATATATAAAGACATTCTCTCACTGACAGTTTTATTACTTAAAGCAATAGCACTTCCTAGACTATTTGTGTTTTGAATTGTAATATGGAATTTATCAGGTAAAGATGAGGGATTAATATACAAGTTTTCAGCTTCCGGATGTAACATGCTTTCTTTTTTAAGACTATTGATGAAAGCTAAAACAAATCCTTATCTTTCTCAAAACACTTAAATTTAGTAAAGTCATCACCTCCCATTCATTTTGTCCTTCTAAGGCAATTACTTGCCCCTGGTCCCTCAATTCACTAACATCAATGTAATACTGAAAGTTATGAAGCCACCAATCCACCAATATTGTCAGACACAAACCTACTGGACAATGAATAGACCTACATCCAGAGGCTGGAAGAGGAAAATGTAACATTCACAGTTACTGTACATATTAGGGATCCAGATATGATGTGCAAAAGCAGGTACTGATTTCAGTTACATTACAGTACACCCTCAGTTAACTGAATTTTAGTTATCCAACTAGCAAATATATTTTTAATTATTTGTGACTGGAGGCATTTTTACTGTATACAATATCCATACTGTTATGCTTGATATGATTTTACATTATGCATTATGTGTTACTTCACAAGATGCTTTGGTGTCTCTTTTCTGAGAGGTGGACACTTTCCTCAGATAACCAAGGACAAATTGTATTCACATGCTTAAAGTCATAGATGTGAGTATGAACCATATGGTAACTAGGGACTCAACCTAGTTCAGCTGCCCAATGAAGGTTAGTCATTACACTTTATCCTTAATTTTCTTTCTGCAGAATCTGTACCTGTTTTGAGGATCTGTACTTATCATTTGTAATTTTTATTTAGGATTTTCAATCTGTTGAGTGAAAGTGTTTGTTTTAACTATTTACTGTGTCATCCAAGTCTCCTGGTATTATTTCTGTTCCCGACTGTGACCAATTTTCTGAAGGATGAACAATAAAAAGCAAATGGCAGGTTTTCTGTCCAAGATTTTACGGATGAATAATCATTTGTAGAAAACTATATAACATGGTTTGGGATTCACAGCCATTTGAATATAATAGCTACTGGTAACTGGAAAATTTGAGCATCATGAATAATATGACACAACAAATAGCCACCAACTGATGTTAGAAAGAGAATGTTGTGAAAGAAAACTAACTACAGCTTTCTGTCTAGAAAAAGGCTTGTTTCCTGGCATTGCTAATGAGCCCTGCTGTGCCTAAATAGCAATTTAAAGACCCTTCTAGTTCAAGGAATACTGTAATGAGAATATTGTTAGCAACTATACATCCGTTGAAAAAAAATTACTAAGAAGCTTTAATTTTTTTTTTTTTTAAGGGAACTACAAAATGTAAGGAGTGGGGAAGGAACTTTAACATTTAAGGACTCTTAATCTGTATCTCTATCTCCATTCAGTACCTCCAGTGACCTGTTATGATTTGCTGCCTGTTTCTGGTAACATCTACTGGCCTAAACCAGGACTGAGGCACCACTATGCCAGGCACAATATAGTGACAAAAGATGGTCATTACCATGAACTGCTAACAGTAAAAGCAAAAGAAAAAGAGAGAGAGAACAAGAGAGCGAACATGATGAAACTTGCCAAAAGTAAAGTGGGTGGTTAAAAAAACATAAAGGACCTATCTAGCTTACTAAGAACTATGCACAGTCATCAAAATGTATTTCCAAACTGCTATTTTGAGTTTCTGCTTAAGAAAAAATGAGTTAATAAAATAACTGTTCCTTTGGTTTTGACGAAATGTTGACAAATAAAAACTAAATATCAAGAAAGCTTTGTTAAGATGTGCAATGTTATATTTAAAAACCAATGATAAAATCCGTTTAAACATATGAACTAAATTCTTTATATGCTTCTTGTATACTTAGGGTGAACATTTGGCCTTTAGGCTTACTTCCCCCCTCCATCCCACCCCATTTAGATTTTTTTCTTATAGTTTAGAAAATAAAAATCATTAGAAAGATTTTAAAACAATGTTTTAAAATGCAATTAAAGACAAAAAATTACAGTTTGATAAATATAGCAAAATTAGTAAGAAATTGCATTATCTTACTATGGTTTTTTAACACCATCACATTTGAGTCAACATAAAAATATAAAGATCCTGTGTTGTTATTTACACCAGTAAAAAATGTACAATAATTGTCAATTAATACTATAGATGCAGAAGAATTTTAGGAACATTTTACTGAAAGAATATAGGATGTGTCAGTTCTGCAAGTAAGAGCTGACCTTAAGGTCATCCTAAGGGCCATACCAGCTGATTGTCTTCAACACATTTTAAATCCCAGTCAACTCCTAGTGGAAATCTACTTTGATTCCCTGATGCTCTGTTGACCTTCCAGATATAAAGTTGACCCTGCCCTGACTTTTTTCCAGTTTGTTTAGAGGTTGTTTAGGGCCATACAGGCCAAGAATCCAGGAAGTCTACCAGAAGCAAACTCACAATTCCCTTTTCCTGCTTCCTGTTCATTTTGTTCCCATTTGCTAAGGACAAGTAGACTTTGTCATAGACTTTGTCCCTTTTCAAGGGAAGCTCTGCCTCAGGAATCCCCAGAAGGAAGCCTTATTTGGTCCCCCTCTCTTGAAGGACCCCTGCAGCTAGCCCTAGTATGCCTTCTTGTGGGGTAAGCTTCTGTCTGCAAGATGCTGGCATGTTGTTGCTGGCTTCCTTGCTGATCTATAGCACCCCCATCTCAGAGGTCTCCATTTTTTGGTCAGCTCCTGGGAAGCGGGTGGTTCCCTCTTCAAGAGTTAGAGTGCCAACATCCTAAACAATAGAATAGACAGCTCCACTTCAAACAAACAGTCTTTGTGTCACTGCCATTCCCTCCGTTCTTCCTCGGACTCCACTCCGTCCTCTGTCCAGCTCTCTCCCCTCCCTGAGACTATTCTCTCTCACTCCCCAGTGTTCTCAGAGCCTTCCTCTTTCTCCTCAGACACAAGTGAGCCATACTCACAATTAAACTGTTACAAAACTATAGTAGTCAATGCAAGGAACAATGCTCAACCAATAAAATTACACAATGTCATGGAGAACTAATGACAGAGCAGTCTCTGCAGCCTGCTTCCAGGCCCAGACTGGCATCACCCCTGAAGTGAAACAGGAATCTAGATGTCCTAATTATGAAACTATTTACAGCAACTATTTACATCAAGACATGCTTGCACACAGAGCTCTCCAAAGTGTTCCCTACAAAAACTGCACATGAGAACTCAGCCCATGTAGCCTCTTTCATCACAGACCTACCACCAGTTCCTGGATCGGTCAGCAAGGAAGCATGAAATATAGGCAGCAAAACTGGAACAGCTTTGGTGCTAACCAAAAGGTATAATGTAGAAAGTAGACACCCTACACCAAGCTAGCTGAGAGGAAATTTAGGGTCAGCCCTAAGTATCACTGTAAATACACTCAGTTTAAAACTACTTTTTACCCCTTGTAACAGTTTCATTCATTAAAACCTAGGATATTATATATCTACACATACACACACATATAACAATACGGTCTGTAATAGGACAACGCTTAAACATTACACACACACGTATAATGATATAGTCTGTAATAGGACAATGCTTAAAGGAAAGCAAATTTGCTTTAACTTTACTTTAGGTAGATTTAATTAAGAATTACTATCAAACTCTTACCAAAAGTAGCTTCACTTGCATTAGCCTTTTTGTTATACCATCATATAAACAAAGCACCACAAGCTACATAATATACATAATTAACTTGTGAAACAAGGTATTAAAATCACAATTTGGTAAGATGTAAAAAAAAGTTGGGTAGAACACATCCATAGCTTCTATACTGAGACATCAGTGATTTCAAAAAGGATTTTTAAAAATTAGAAGGAACATAAACCCTCATATTGCAGGGTATAAACACAATACTAAGAGATTATAGCCAAGAAAGCTTACCCCTTTACTGTTCACTATTATATTTTCTCTACCTTATGCTGGGAGATCCAGTGCTGACATCTGTCAGACAAGATAATGTATAGGATGAGCCATTATTTTAAATATGTTTAAATTTATATCTAATGGGCACTATTAAAAAGGAATTTGCCAGCAGTTACCACACCATTATTTGAGACATAGTAACATAGTAATATTATGCTTCCCTTAAGAATGAGAATCAACTCTGGTATCTCAGTCCCTGTGGAGCAGCAATAGCTGGTAAAGGGTTTTTTTAAAGTTGAAATGAATGGACAGGTACCATGAACCTACCAGCAGAAGAAATCCAGGCCAAACAAATTCCAAATTCATTTGTTGCCCAATGTGGTACAAGATATGAGTATATTCAGCTAACACAGTCTGTACAGTATTAAGCTGTTTCATCACCACAGCCAGGAAAGTAAACATAAAAATATGTGCAGGTCAAGGATAAATAAAAGCAATTTTAATGTTTTGGCTGTGTGACATTTTATTTTATATGTGCCAATAGCTGTGTTAGCAGGACCCAGTAGATTATGTAGATTTGCTCAAACCTAAGCAGCAATCACAGATTAATTTCTGAGCAGAGTCTGTCCAATTCCGTGACTCCATGATTACTGAGCAACCCTTTCAATTTCAACAGCTTGCCACAACTAAGCCTTTGGAGAAGTATTCCTTTTGTGATGCACAAGAAGCCCCATGCATAATTTCTAGCTCAAAAGACAGTCTGCTCAAATTGAGAAAATGTATCAACAGGCTGTGGAAATAGAAAAAGAGGTGACAGATCTCAACAAAAACAAACAAACAAGCTCCCCTGCCACACACACACACTTTTCCCTTATTGTCATTTTACTATGAACCTGAAAAAGCAGATGCTTCTGCTGTTTCTTCTATGTTCTCTCTTCCAGTGGTACCAGTATATACTCTTATTTGTGGGTGGGGAAGAAGCAGAATGGCTAATGTACCTGTTCAGAAAGGGAGTATATTGGATAACAGAAGAGAAGACAAAGGGAGTAAGGCTCAAGCAGGAAGAGTAGGAGATGAAGACAAAAAACAAAGGCATTGGCAACATGTAGGGGGTGCATGCAGGTGCACATACAACCCGTGAGATTAGCAGTGCACCCCCTGTGATTGGCTACTGCCAACACTGCCGGCAGTCGCCACTTGCCACCACCCCACCCTTGCCACCAACACCACCGGTGGCATCTGCAGGCAGTCACCAATTGCCACCGGCTGCTGCTGACGCTGCCGGCGGCATCTCCGGGTAGTCACCGACCACTGGTCGGCACTTGCCCCCCCACCCCCAACCACCACCATGGCTGCCTGCAGAAGCTCCCCACTTGCTGCCATCACGCCCCAACTACCAACACCGCCATCACCTGCGGGCAGTCACCGAGCTCTTCCAGCCTCCAGGGGCACACATCGTTCATGAACAAAGGGGTCTAAAAAAGGATATAGAAGAAGAGATATGAAATGAACTGGACAAGGATAGAGCTGACTATTAGATAAACATTTCAGTTTGTGGGGCAAGACTTTTCCTGTAGAAAAGCAAAGAATATACACATACTTGCACAAGGATTCTTTTTGGTTGTTTTCACCCCCCAAAAAAATGAAATGCTAGTTACTGAAGTGGTACACATTGAATTAAAGATGACCATCCAAGCCTAGCAGCTTATGGGCACATCCAGACAAGCCCTGCCAAGCAATGTGTGGCACCGCAAATCCATCTGCTGTGCCACATACTGCACAGTCTGGTGTTCTCCATGCTGCAAGGGCGTACTGCCTGTACATGCGCTGCTCTGTTTGTTTTTTTCCTGTGGGTTTTTTTGATCCATGGATATAGAGGTAAAAAAAAACTATGGGAAAAAAACTAGAGCAGTAGATGCTTGGGTAGTGCACACTGCTGAATAATGGAGCCGGGCCACCCAGAACCATGCTGTGGCTGCCAGCCAGGCTCCACCCAGCAGGACTGCCACAGCTGCAGTCCCGGGAGGCCCCAAGGCCAGCTCCAGCCTCCCTTACCCAACCAAAGCATGCCTAGAATGGGTGTTCCCCAGGGACAAGTAGCTGTGGTGCAAGGTGCACTACTGCTAGTGTCCCAAGAAGCCAAATGTCTGCGTTCATCTGGACATGCCCTATTAGGCTCCTGCAGTGGTTCTCAACCCTTTTTAGACTCAAGGCACCCCTTGTTAGATTCAAGGCATCTTTTGGAAAAAGCTAGCTCTTAGTTTTCACTTGGTTTTTTTACTACAGAAAACTAGTAGAGTGATTCTTCTGTTGCAAAGAACTCAGAAAGACCACAACAGGTCACGTTTTTGACACTAAACTCCTATTTGAAATCTCTGGGTTTATTGACTACATTACACTTGCCTGCCTAACACTGCTTGGCTCCCAGGGTTCCATGGCACTACCATGGGAATCAGTGAGTTACTATAATTAAGGTACAGCTATTCTGTAACAAATGGCAAAAAAGGAGTTACATGACTAGCATGATATTTACCCATTGACAACACCTCAGTATACCAAGTGAGTGGAGCAAAATAACATTTCTATGTCAATCATTTTTACACTTCAAAAATATAGCATTTGTTGAAATCATTTGCATTCCACAGCATCAGAAGCATCTTACAGCAAGGGAGAAAAAATGAAAATGGATCAATGGAAACAGGGGTGTCAACAAAACAAGAGCAGAGAGATGGACTAAGGAAACCTTTTCTAAAGTTACAACAAAAAAATTATGCCTGTTCCACAAAAATAAGATGGTAAAATAAAATCATTAGGCAAGAACTTAAACAAAACAACAACAACAAAAAAATCAGACAATAGCAAGGGGGAAAAGGATGTGGAACAGCAGCAGAGGAAGTATTTATGGACAAAGAAATATAGCAGGCATTAGGCAAATTTCTATTGGCTTCAGCTGGTGCAAGAAATATAGACCAAGGCTTAAAATATCTAACCAAGCCAGAAGAAGCCATCATAAAAATATATTGAGTTGCAATGCTGCAGGAAGCAGAAGTGGAAAAACTGAAAAACAAAGGCCAAAAGAAAGTGGTTTTTCTTAGACTGTGTCTACTGATGAGAGCATAATCTAGTGAAATTTCTGAATTTCAAATGTTTCTTCTATAGATGTTTGTGCACTGGTGCTGACTCCGTAGTAATTTTTTTATACTCTTAACATTTGATTATCCCAGTTAAAATAAAAACACAGGAACAACTGATTGGATGTATAGCTGTAAAAATATATTAATGATGTAATTATTTCAGAAATGCAAGGTTATATATCCTTTAAAAATGTAGAAAAGATTAAATAAAACATACAGACTATGGATGTTTGCTAGAGCCACTTGATACTAAAACATCTCCTGCCCAAAATTTTTCTTAAAAAGATGATCTCCAGTTGAAGAAACAGGAAACAATGCAATTCATTTTTAAATTATGTCAATGACAGTTTCATTTCTTAAATTTGCCTCAGCTTATGTATCTTATACTATCCATAATGTCCCAACACATGTTTCTTTCCATGCGCATCAGCATGCCACTTCCCAGCCTGTATTGAACAAAGCCTGCCTGTACGTGGGTTGGTGTGCCTGCTCCTATGCAAACATGCTTTTCCCCCTTGGGAATGTCTCAGCCAGTCCAATCTATAGTTCATAACACAAACCATAACCCTTAATCCAAACAAAGTCAATTTTTAGCCTTTTTCCAGCCAGCAGGAGAGGGTCCTTTAATCTGAAATCTTCTGAGTTTTAGTCTGCTTCCTGGCCACAAACTACTTCCCCAGCATGAGCTCCTTGCTGTCTTCCTGCATGGGCTTTTAACGGCCAACTAATCCCCCACAACTGGACTATCCTAGGGCTGTTTACTCCATTTAAAGGGACAGATTACCCCGCTATGATCATCTTGTCATTTTCCTTTCTCATGCTACCCCTCCCAACTGCACTTAAAGGCCAGGTACAGACATTATACTTTTGCTGGTATAAGTGATTGGAAACCAATCTATACCCGTAACAGAAAAGAAGTTCGGCACACATAGACTGGTTTAAAAATAGTGGAACCCAGATTTGGCCCTCCCACCAAAGGGCAAATGTGCATTCTGTTGCTACCAATCTAAACTACGCTGCTACAGAAAACAGTGCATCTTAGATCACTTCTATTTCAGGCTTTTTGAAAGTCTGTACCTGGCAAAATGTCTCAGGATATGCCTATACTATACTGCTTCCACAGCAATCAGACCACTACTGAAAAACAAGACCAACCTACCCACCTACTTCGGCTCTGTAAACCCCACATGATGGAAAAAAGTCACATAGGTGTTATTAGAGTGATGTGGAGCACAACCAACCCCACTCTCAGGAGGATGCCCCAGACAGAAATTCTGTGCGTGTCCCTGAGCACATACTTAAATATTGCACCTGGGCAGTGAGAATGAGCAGGCAGGGCTTGTTTCTCCGAGGTAGTCTTGGATGGCATAGATGTGCCCTCAGGTTGTTTTCTTATCCAAGATCAGAATTCATATAGCAGGGCAAGTGTCCTAATTGGGCTCTGAATCTACAAATGGCTACCTGAAGACCTCTCAAGGTTGATGGGACATAGTCCAACTGCAGGATCATACGGTAGGACTGGGCTGTTGAGCTGTAGCATCAAGCCATTTTGTATACTACAGAAATTATAACAACCAAGTGATTTCACATGATTCATTTGTACTACTGCTTGGCTTTAATGGAATTGGTTCAGTTCCAGATGCCTTTCACTAGAAGAAATATTGATTGAAAAACAAAATGTACATATGTGAAACATAATTGGTGAATAATGACAGCATAGTTCAAACAACAGTGATTACAGCCTCTCCAGTGCACTCAGTTTAGTTTTGGTTGCAGCCGTACACACCTCTGAATGCACAGATTGGTGATTTATATCTAGGTAATTCCACTCTTTAATTACCAATATAACTGCAATAAGACACATGTGAAAGTACCTCGTGTCCAAATGGATTCTTGGTGGCTGGATGAAGGTTAAAACTCCTGTGGGCTAATTGCCTCAATTTAATACTGTTAGCAGATGCATTTATAGTTTTAAAACCCTTTTTATGATGTCTAAGTAATTGCATCAATTTGGCAACCATCTACTTAATTTTAAACAGCTTTAACAAAATGCTTAGAGTTGAAAACAATCATTGTCAATGCTACAGTAAATTGGCTCATTTTAACTGCTATTTTTTGTGGAAAAGGGGCAATTTGAACAATTACTCTGACTTGAAAACAGCTTTTGTCACTGCTAAATTGGGTCACTTGAACTGGTATTTACATGTTCAATAAAATTTTATTTATCGTCAAAAGACTTCCCTTGCAACTGAATTTGCATTGTAAATCCTATACATGGTATGAGTGAAACAGTTAAGTGATTGCCTTTTATTAAGCAATCCTAGTCATTGGGAGAAACATTAGAAACAGACATTTTTAATAATAGTCTCCATCCCCCAGCCTGCTCAGAGAGTTATCAATTCCATCATTAATTTCCAGCGGCAAAGGAACTCCTTTGGAAAGGTGAGAGAGCTATCAACACCTTCTATCTCAAAGCCTGAATATCTCCAGCTCTGAATATCTCCATCATTATATATCTACG
>NW_017729007.1:7089088-7091085 GCF_001723915.1 Gavialis gangeticus | reverse complement strand
AAGGTGAGAGAGCTATCAACACCTTCTATCTCAAAGCCTAGCTTTTCTCAGCACATTGTAGCCACTGGCCACAGACAACACTTTTATCTGCAGCAAGCCTTTTTTGATGGGTTTTTGTTATCAGCAGAGGTACCCTTGCAGTGGTAGATTTATCCATTAACCCTACACAAGCTGCAAGATGTCCACCGCTCATTAATGATTTGCTTCTAAAAAAAACAAACCCTACCAGTATTGAGATCACTAATGTCACTTTCACATCTTTACACATGAATTTAGCACTTGTCAGAACTGCCAGCATGACAGCTTTGGAGAGTGAAGTCTTATTACAGCAAGGGAGCTGGACGTAGCAGTTTCTCTGCACTGCCCTTCAAGCCTGACCCACCTACTGAGGCATTCGTCTGCACCTTCAGCTTTTTAACTCCTGCAAAATCTATTGACAAAAATTAAATCAGTCAAAGCCAGCTCTGCTGATAGTTTTGTGTGTGTGCACATATGCGACTGGGAAGATATTTTGCCCTGACCCTCAGCTGGATTTGAACTGGGAGCACAAAGGTAAAATGTCCTCTCTTTCTCTGGTCTCTCAGGCCTCAGGGGCCTATAGCCATCTTAACTAAAGAAAATTAATGTAATATTTGTCTGAAATAAAGAGAGAGGAAAAATCAGTTGTGTACCTGTAGCAATATAAAATAACAGTACTTTGGTCAATAAGCGAATTTCAGTTCATAACAGAACCCTTGCGCTCTTCATAGGTTAATTGCAATCCTCTACCTGCATGCCACTACGTTCTACAAGATGAGGGGAAGAAAGGCCAAGCTATTACAGTTTAGCCTCTCTCCATGCTTGGTAGAATATCCAGTCTGTCTCACAGTTTATCTTCAGTCCTCAGAGTGCTCTACCACTTTCGAACTAAATTCAGTGAGAAGTCCCGTCAGCTTATACCTGCTCTGCTGCTTTATTTTTTGCTTGTTTGCTTTTTAGCCCAACTTTTCTTGAAAACTGTAAACATGACTAGCATTCTTTTTCAGCCAACCATGGCTTTTAATTTAATTTCTGATCACATGCATGTTCTTTTACTTGTAGTATAGATATACCTCAAGAAGAATATATTTTTATTTATTTTTCTAAGAAATATTTTTCTGGCCTGTCTTGAGGCTATGGTAGCAATGTTGTTGCAAGTTAAGCACAGATCCCTACTTCCTGTAATACTGAAATGTAATTATGACTGTTTTCATTGTGCTGATGAGGCTTATTAAGGAATAATGAATACCATATTTATTTGAATTTATTTGAGGTTTTTTCCCTCCCAGTCAGCATGGGAAAAAAGCCCCTCATCTTATATTCTTATATCAGCAAGCCTCACCAGCAAATACATTAGCTATCATTAAGCTGCTGCTAGAAGCAGCATGTGCTCAGTCCTGGAAACTAACTATGAAGTCAATTGAATGCAGCTCTTGATAAGAATGTGCATAAAACACATAGCCTATATTGGGCTAACACACTGATGGGAGCCTACCGCATGTCACATGGATAGTTTTAGTGCATAAACCTAAATAAGATCTGAATAAGAATCTGAATTTGAATAAGACACAGTGCTCACTGTGCTCAGTTCCCCTCAGCACCATCTTTTTTAAGTCATGATGAACCACTAGATCAAATACACTTCCATTTGCTCTTCTCTCCCACAGCTCAGCAGTGCCTTTCTTTCCCATTTTCAATTATTCCAGTTTCTTCACAAGCCTTTAAATGTCTGGCAAACATCACCAAACTTCTATGTCGCAGAGAGGCTTCATCACCCCCTTTCTCAGCCTATTGCATTGGGATTAGTATGGCCCTACCCTCTATGGGGTGAAGATGGACCAGGCAGCCCTGCATCTCATCTTCATATAACTTTCTGGAGGATCCCAGGATTTATGACCCGGTTCCAGTTGTGAGTTGGAAGCTAATTAGCACATGGATCTCTTTTTCTTTCTTTTTTTTTGGGGGGGGGGGGGGGGGGG
>NW_017729007.1:7084101-7088881 GCF_001723915.1 Gavialis gangeticus | reverse complement strand
AGGGGGTATCTGGAGTACACAGACATACTGAGCAGGGCTGGGCTGAGGTCACCTTGCCTTGAAATGCTACTGATTCTGCTGGGATCCAGCCCAATGAACTATATAAGTCATGAGCCTTTTGGCTCTGAACTAATACCATGCATAGCTTATACTATGTATGAGTAGGTACAAAAGTGGTGCTTAAAAGTGTGTTTATGAAGTATCTGTACTGAAATTTGCAGCGATCAGGGTTTGGGCCAGAATCTGTCTCCTGTTCCTTTCTGCAGCTTCTGTCCTTCTCTCTTTTCTCCACTGCCCCTCTTATTCTCACATGCAGCTCATTTCCACATTATGCTCAAGGAGGGAACAAAGCCTCTCATAGTAAGAGGGGGCAGGAAGGCTTCAGGGGAAGAAGTTGGGGGAACAGAGGGCAAGGGGGCCACCTGACACCTCCCCCCAGCCCCATTTTCCCTGCTGTAGCAGGGGAGTGGGATGAATTCAAGACAACTCTCTGATAATTAGTTTCTACACCTGGAAAACTATAACAAATGTATAAGTTTTCCATATATATAATCCAATTATTGGGGGGTGGGGTCTTATATTCAGGATTATCTTGTATTTGAGTAAATAAGGCAATAATGCAAAGAGTAAAATATTACATTATTTCTCCTTATTAAAACAACTATTTGGCAAAAAATCTATGAAAAACTGAAGAAACACAGGCTTCTTGTTTCTGGACATGCTCATAGAAACTAGCCAAAGGCTAACTAGAAGTAACTCTTACTGAATGTAGATATGACACTTTCTGGACTCAAGTCAGCACATGAGCTAGAAACAGCTTTAATAGCAATAGTACATATAATCCATGTCTGTTGGAGATTGCTTGAGCAGCCTCGGTGCTGGCATGTCCTAGTTTTGGAATGTTTAGCTTGTAACTGTGACCGTTCTTACAACATATTTCTATATAATTAGACCTAATTTGGAAGAGGTCTTTGTTTATCTATATATGATGCTGTAGTTCAGTCCCTTAAATGCATCAAGATCTCTACCAAGTTGTTTTTGTACCAAGTACAACAATATAGGTTTCATCGCTGTAACGTGGTGTCATTACCAGTGGTGTAACTAAGGTGGGCCAAATGGGACAACCTTGGTTGAGGTGAGGGAGCTGAAAGGTGGTTGCTGCTGGCAACCACATGATCACAATTGAAATTGTGGAGGCAACTAGAAGTTGCTGCAGCTTCTGTGTCCCTGGTGCCTGGCTGCTTCCCTTCATTGTTACTCATTATTAAGTGTTTAAGGCATACATTTTGACCAACAGAAGGAAACAGAAGAATGAGAAAGAAAAGCCTGGTGTGGATGACTTTTCCCTTATGCTGTGGTTGAGAACTGTATTAGAGAAATTCCTTAGTCAGAGTAGTAATCAAGGAAATATGCCAAAAGAGTCGGAAGAGGTCTAACAAGCCCAAAGCAAAGGTTACATACATTACACAAATGACAGTCCCCTCCATGTCCTTATCCTAACCTTCTTAAATAATAAATCTCTTTACATCTGCATGATTGGATTTTAATTAAATGTATTCATGAACAGAATATTGCAATGCCACATCTTTTTGCAAACAATCTGATAGCAAACAGCATCTGGGAGAGCTGTTGCTCTGTCAACTAATATAGATAAAGGAAGACCTTGCTCCTTCTTGTGTGAGGATGATAGAGGACAAGTTTAACCCCTTTGCTTATTGGAGCCACTATTTACAAGTTAACCAGAATAGTTTTGCTTCTTGATCCCTCAGGGTACCCTACATGGTTGAAGTCTTGATCCTGGATGGAGCCCTACTGACTCCCACTGAGGCTCTGTTGATGTTGTAACTTCCAGTCAGTGCCTGAAGCATTTGCCATACCCCATACAATTGAACACCAAAACTCCAGCTTTAAGATAAATCCCAGTACCATGTAAGGAAGGTTATCCTCCTTTAGTAGTTATGCCAGTGCCTTATCGTCATGGTAATGGAAAGAATTATGCCAATTAAAAAAAATATGGACACCTGGTGTACAAGCAGTTGATTTTCAATATCCCATGCACCTGTTAGACAGTGATGTTTTCAGATAATAAATTGGAACAAATTAGGGGATGTGACAGAAAAGACGCTTGTCAGTTTGCCAATACTGCCACATTGATGGCTACATTGTATACTGAAGGTCACCTATCCTGCACAAAGACTTTTCTTAAAATAGGTTGTATCTTGATATTGTTTAAACACTGTTCATTCATTTCATTTGGGTTTTTTTCCCTGTTTGAAAAATAAAATATTTGTGAATGGAGGTTTTGCTATTTCCTGCTTTAAAATGGGCTTAAGCCTATCTAGTGCTTAATATGCACTATACAATGGGCACTATATAAGATAGGCTTAATAGTATTCATGTTATTTATTTCTTTGTTAAGCAGAAGTGTTTCATACAGTTTTACTCTTGAGATCAAATAGATCATCACTGTATATTAATGAATTACAGGTCTTCAGTTCAGTGTCTCTCTCTATAGTTATGTGTAGGTACAGGAACTATCACAATAGGGTTCTGATCTGTGTTGGGAGATCTCCAGCTGCTATCCTGTAAATAATTGCATGATTATATTGGAGTAAATGTGGGAGGAAGTTGGAGAAGTGTCAACCTAAGCATATCAGCCATCTAATTATCTTTGTTGGACGGTTCCACATCTTAGTTATCTTTGTCCTTGTGCTACCAGTCTGAAGAGCAGCGCACAGATTTTGAAAACTGCTTTTGGTAGTAAAAAGATCTGCAGAGGTGGAGCCAAATGCAATTCATTAGCAATAAGCCGTGCAACAGGCATTCAAGAAGCATAAGAAAGAGGCCTGTCTTATATAGACTGGATGATCAACATGACAATACAGTTGTAGAGCTTGAAAGCAAACAGTCTGGACTCAATCAGCATTCATAAGATCTGGTGCTGCAGAAAACTAGATCTCTCCTGAAGCTGGCCTTTCTCCTAATGGTTCCGCTCATCAT
This sequence comes from Gavialis gangeticus, assembly GCF_001723915.1. NCBI lineage: Eukaryota > Metazoa > Chordata > Crocodylia > Gavialidae > Gavialis > Gavialis gangeticus. Next base: position 7,085,881 of record NW_017729007.1, on the reverse strand, counting down.
AATACAATATATTTCTCGTCTCAGAGGCTCACTGGACAAGCCACCCCCTCTTTCCATGTATTCTTTTTTTCTTTAATGCCATAAAACCATGCACCCCTTCCTTTATCCCAATATTATTCTCTTCCCCCTTTCCTCCCAAATCCTCTACAATCCTTTTAGATGGATTCCTTTAACAAAAAGAATGCAAATATACTCATAAAATTGAATACAATGTGGACCAACTGTAAAATGTTTCAAATGTTTCAGACAGAATTTTTGAAAGTATGTAAACTTTAGTCAAGGGAGTAAAATTATCTCTTTGGGAGGCGGGGGGTGGAGGAGATCTCGTTTTGCCATCAGTATCAGCAGAGAGATAACAATAATTTCAGAAGTCTTGATTTCTTTTAATGAAGCTCATTTCCTAGCAGTCACAACACTTGACACTTAGCCTTTCCCTTGCCTCTTATTATTCATCTTGAGTGCCAAGTGCCCTTAACAGAACCTTGAGTTTTAAATAATTCGAGCTGATTTGTCCCTCTTATCAGAATGAACATAATCTAAAGAAGGCAGGAAGCAAGTGCAAAGTATAAGACATGAACATCATTATATGATTATAATAACTTGTTGTTAGTCCTTCATCCTGCAGTACACCCTAATGTGATTTAGCCCTAGAGAAAAATGGAAAAAATATGTGGCAAACTTGATTGCTCTGGGACAGATTTTCAGAGATGCTGAGCACCAACGGCTCCCACTGTCTTCAGCTGATGTCACTGATGCCAAATACCTTAGAATGTTTGTATGTAGCCAGGTCTAGTTTAAAGATATCTGTGAGCATTCCCAAGAAATGAGGTGTCAGTTTTAGAGTTGTCACTTATGCCTGTGCATCCTGTTCAGACTTACTATGTACCACTTGGTTTCGCGTGGAAAGGATTTCAGTAAGCACATTCTGAAACTGAGGTGCATCCCCACACACTTCCATGGTTCCAGGTTTGAATTCACATTCCTCAGATATTTCAGTTAAAATCATGAAGATACACACTTTGGGGCCAAGCATTCTGGTTATTATTAAATAAATTCATAGGTACTAGGGTTGGGAGACCCAGGAAGGACCCAGGAAACTATAGGCCCATTAGTCTTACCTTGATCCTGGGGAAGCTCTTAGAGAAAATTATCCGGGAGCACATCTGTGAGGGACCAGCGGGAGAGATTATGCTTAGGGGCAACCAACATGGATTCATTAGAGGCAGGTCCTGTCAGACCAACCTGGTGGCCTTCTATGACCAGGTCACAAAATCCTTGGATGTGGGTGTTGCAGTGAACGTAGTCTTTCTGGACTTTAGGAAGGCCTTCGATATTGTCTCTCACCCCATTAAAAAATTAGGCGACTGTGGTATCGATGCCTACAGTCAGGTGGGTCATAAATTGTCTGGAGGGCTGCACCCAGAGAGTGGTGGATGGGTCATTTTTGACCTGGAAGGATGTGGGCAGCGGGGCTCCGCAGGGCTCAGTCCTCGGGCCCGCACTCTTCAACATCTTCATCAGCGACTTGGACGAGGAGGTTAAAAGCACCTTGTTCAAATTTGCAGATGACACTAAGATGTGGGGAGATGTGGGCATGCTAGAGGAGAGGGACAGGCTGCAACTAGATCTGGACAGGTTACAGAGGTGGGTGGATGAGAACAGGATGGGTTTCAATACTGACAAGTGCAAGGTACTGCATGTGGGGAGGAAGAACCAGCAGCAGACCTACAGGTTGGGGAACTCTCTTCTCGTCAGTGCAGAGGCAGAAAAGGATCTTGGA
>NW_017729007.1:7069515-7079101 GCF_001723915.1 Gavialis gangeticus | reverse complement strand
AGGCTGAGGGGGGATCCGGTGGCCGTCTATAAACTGGCCAAGGGAAGTGGTGCTCACTTCTACCCTGGGGGCCTTCAAGAGGACGCTGGATAATCACCTAGCTGGGGTCGTTTGACCCCAGCATCCTTTCCTGCCCATGGCAGGGGGGTCGGACTTGATGATCTGCCCAAGTCCCTTATGACCTTAACATCTATGAAGCTATGAAACTATGGAAGGAACCTCAACAGATCATTGAGTCTGATGCCCTGCCCTGGGCAGGAAAGAATACTGGGGTCAGATGACCCCAGCCAGATGCCTATCAAGCCTTCTCTTAAAGACCCCCAACAGATATCCGATAGAAAACTTAAAATTTACTTTTAAAGGAAAAATTACTATAGGCCAACCATGTAATGATGGTATCTATTCAATTTGACTATCATAGTCATTATTGTATTCTCAGAGTGCTTCATGATTTTTTTTAATATACTTGACCTTCACTACACCCCCAAGGGGTAGACAAGTGCTATTACTCCCATTGTACTCACACTAAAGCCCAGAACATCAAACATATTTAAACACCTAACCCCCATTGAGAAGTGCTGTGTGGGTAGTAGTACCTAGTGGTTATAGCTAAATCACAAACCAAGAGAGCAGGGCCAAGGAACAGCACTAGGCATGAAGACGCAAGTCCCAAAAACAGAAATCTGGAAGTCCGAGGCAGCAGCTAGGAAGAGGGCAAGGCTAGAAACAAGTCTGGAGGAGGATCCAAGGCAGGAACGGGAAGCTAGGCAGAAATAGGAACAAGAAAGAAGCTGAGGAAAGGTTATAACAGGTTGAAGGGCATGTGCAGGGGACAAGGTTCAGGTGTGCAGGACAGGAGCCAAGAGTCAAAACTTGAAGCACTAGCAAGGTGCAAGATTCCAGATCAGAACAGGGTGACAGAGCCAGAAGGCAGGAAGAAATGAGGCGTAAGTGTAAGTTTGCAAAGCATTAGGTAAGGCAAAAGTGATCTGGGAGTACTGGGTTTATATCTTCTAGCTGGGTTGCCTACAGCCAACAGGGTAATCGGATGAGCCTTAAACTTAATGGCAAGCCCTAAACCTTACAATCCCACTGATTTCAGGTCAAATCCATAAAATCAGTGAGTGCTATACCTAAATACCTTTGAGTATCTGGAGTTTAAGGAGTTGCCTAAAATCACATGGGAAGTCTCTGGAAGACTATGAAAATGAACCTGGAACTTCAGGTCACAGGCTACTGGAATACTTTTATTAAATCTAAGCAAATCCTATAGATATATGAAATCACTCAGAAAGAGACTCATATTTTTAAAGGACATCACACTTAAGCCCAGAATGAGCCAACCTTAATCCTTAAGAAATTCTCTGTGCACAATCAGGACTTAAGACTCCTGCACTGCCACATTTACACACAGCATCAGCAAGATGATTCATGGAATGGAGCACTGTTCAGTGTAAGAAAGAATGAAAGAATCAAATCCTTAGAAGGTGCTCATTGCCTACAACAAGTCTAGCAAATGACTTTATTGACCTGAATGTTCATAAATAAAGCAAATTCAAAGGAATACAGAGTTCAGAGTAATGAACAGTCGCAATGAAAACCCATTTCCAAGAGTTATACCCATCTACTCAGGGAACCGAGACATGAAATGGCTCTGCACCTGCAAATGTTTACCCATGTGAATAACTTTATGCATATAAATAGGTCCATTGAAGCCAACAGGACAATCCATGTAGCTAAATAACTCCTGAGGGCACATGTTTGTATGATCAGGGCCCATCTCATCTATACGTCAGATATCACAGCTCAAATTTTAAAAACATGCATATCAAGTTCCGTACCAAATCTCATGAGCCAATATATACAAATAAATACATTTTGGAATATCACCTTTTGTTCATAGGCAACTCGCAGACAAGAAAGACAAAATCTGAGCCAGTTATTGTTATAAATTGTTCACCTGGCTCTGACAAACATTGCTGCATCTTTGAACCCAGCTAGATTTGACTTTGTAGTGGTCTGAGATCAGAAAAAATGATAACAAGCCAAAGAATTAATAACGTCTGTTATGCACCCACCATCTCTTTCAGATGGCTCCATAGAACCCAATCCTACTAAGACAAAAGCACACACACAAATGAAAATCCTTCCATGTGCAGTTATGCACACATGCCTACATTTTTTAATTGTCCATCTTGGAATTTCTCACATCAGTTTAATTTCAAATGGCTTATTTTAATGCATGATATCCAAGTGCATAAGAAAACATTGTTCGTTGTTACCACTTAAGAAACCAATGCAAGAAAAGTGCAAGTGTTCTCAGCACACAGAAGTAACTTTCATAGACCTTAAACATTCACATTAACAAAGCAGAGGAGCACATCCTGGGTTCTGTGCACAACTGAGAGCCAATGCCTACATAGGCAACAGCACACCTATTTAGTGCTGGGGCTGGCAAACAAGATATTGCCTCTGCAAATACAGTGTACAGCAGCAGCACCGCACATATTCCACTGTCGTTACTATAAATGAGATTGGCATTGCTCTCTCCTATGCCTATTGACTGCAGAAGGTTAACAACAAGGGAAGAGCTATTACCATACCCTATTCGTATGTCCCTGAGAGTGGTGGTTTTGTATAAAGAGGAGGGAATTCTATTTTCCCCCCCTGTCATAAGAGTCTTCTCTGCTCTGTGGTTATTTTCTGGTATAAATGAACAAGCATAGCGCACACACCTCTTTTTCTCTTGACTGCTGAAATGTTGTGTTCTCCACCCCTTTGCCCCTCAGACTAAGGAACACACCTTTTTCAGCTTTCCAGGGTTTTTTTCTCATATACATTCTGTACCATGGCAAAGGACATTAGTGAAAGATGCCCTCTGCTTGACCTGGATCTTTGAGGTTTCTCGAGACAAATCCCTCATGAGAGGGAGCAGGTTTGATTTGACTCATTATGAAATTCTGCTATTAAGGGAATTCAGGGAGAATCCAAGTTGGTAAAATAAACAGTCACTTTCTGCTGTCATTAGGCAGAGACAAAACCAGCTGGGGCTAATGGTTAGGAACACAGGTGGATAATTACCCATCGCTCAGAAGCTGAAATCACAATGCAAACTTTGCCTGTGTAAATCTTGAACAGCAGCTAAAAAGAGATTTGATGCATTTCCTAGCAAATTATTTGTTTAGAAAAGGTCTGTGAGCTGTGCTTTGCTGCCAGTTTGTCCAAGTCAACAGCCTGAGAGGAGCTGTCTTGCAACTAAAAGGTTTTTATGCTGCTAGAAGAAAGGTTAAGGAAGATTATGATGGATTTAGAGTCATCAGGCTGCCCTGGTCATGCCAGCTCTGGGAAGATGCAAGAATGAGTATGAATATTGGCCATTTTTTTCCAAACCTGAAATATAAATCAGGTAACAGAAAAGCTAGACAAAGTTTTATCAGGGCTGCACCATGCTCCTCTCAGAAATTATATTTCTTGAGTTTTGAAATACTATTTTAATAAAAAGAAAAGGTTCAGTTCTTCTGAAGGAAGTCTCATTTATTCTGCTATAACTGTAGGTGCAATTCAGTAAATCTTAGTAACAAACTTCCAGTCTTTGGAATCTGTTTCTATTTTTTTCAGCTCTAACTCTGTAACCAAAATGATGAATCTTTTAAAAAAATAAATATAAGATTCAATTTGATGTCTGTAGAGTATCCAAAGGAAACGGACGAAGGGTTGCAAACATAAGGCCCCCAAAGCCAGATCTGAGCAGATGGAAACTAACTTGGCACAGACTGGTACTGTTTTCATAGAATTGGAAGATTGTGCGCTTCACTACTAATCACTTCAGACATCATGCCCTTTAATGATATCTTTGATCATATTTTTTGTTATATTTTGGAGTTTAGAAGGGGCTGATATACTTTAAATTAGTGTAGGGTGCTTCCCTTTTTGTTTTCAACAGACAATTAGAGTGATAAATATTTCAGAACAGTAATATCAGTAACTAGCACCCATTTTCTGGATTGACGCTCAAGTCAGTGACAGAACTGGGAACTGAATCCAATCCTACCCATTTAACTTCACTGTCTCCATCATAACCTGACATATACTAAAGCAAAAGGTTTTGATGAAAAGTAGTAAACTTGTTCTGGTTAATTGAATCTCCAAACAGTTGAGGTTCCCCCAACAATACTCAATTGATTTAGTTGTCATGATTTAGCAGTTGTCATGGGCACATGATTTCAGATTCCATATTTGGGAAGAATGAAACTGATTACTTCATTATTTGTGGTCTTTTATATTCTTTTAAGAAATAAGAGGGGAAACGATCTCTCCCTTAATGGGAAATATGAAATACTGAACTAATGAGGAAAAAGAACAATTTGGCTTCTTTCTAACACTTTGGGCCTTGTTACACTTTGCTCTTTGTGCTGCTCAAATGCTGATCAGTGTTAGCGCTGGCTCAAGTTTGGAGCAGTTACACCGGGGTGGGCAATTATTTCAGGCAGAGGACCACTTAACGAGTTTTGGAAAGCCATCGAGGGCCACATGACAGGTTGCCAGGGGAAGATAAATATTCATTTTCTAAATTTTTTAGGTGCCCTGCGGGCTCGATAAAGTGGCCTAGTGAGCCACTTCTGGCCCGTGCACCGCATTTTGCCCACCCCTGAGTTACACCTTAAAGCTAAAGGCTCTCTCTGACTACCCCCCACATGCCCAGCTGTAACTTGGCACTACAGGGCTGGTGAGCAGAGCCCAGACTAGGAGCTACAGCTGAGAGTTGTCACCACGGGGCTCATGAGCCAGGACAGTCTTTGGCTTTTATCCCTGCTCTAGGTGGTAGTGTTTGAGATGCGTTGGAGGGGAGGGAACATGAAGCTGGGAGGTGGAGACTTAATGGAATGGGGGTGGGTAAGAAAGTGGGAGGTGGAAAGGAAATGGGGATGGGTGGTGAAATGAAGAAAGTCAGCCACTGAAGGATAAAATAAAAAGTATTAAAAAAAAATTAAAAATAAATTAAGAAGGTCTTGTGTTTTAATAAATTGGGATTAGGATAGTGGGGGTGCTGGTCATGCTTCCCAGTGTGGCTGGAGGCGGGAATATAAGGCACTTGTGGGGGAGCTACTGGCCCTGCCCTGGGAAGGCAGCCCCAGCTCATAGGAACCCAATTTGGCCCCCTACCTTGTTCGCTCCCCACTACTCCAGACCCCAATACTGGACCCGTCCATGATCTGCAACCTGGCTAACTGGCATGTCCTCTGCAGAGTGTTTGCACAGGGTTGCATTCTTTGGGGTGGGAAAGTTGCACCCACAGAGGTGGGCAGGGGAGTTGGCTTGGTGCCAAGACTACCTCCTGGGCAGTAGATTTCAGGGGATGGAAAGTTTGTCCACACAGGACAGGAGGGTGGGAGAAGGAACCCTGCATCCTGGGATGCTGGAGGACTGCAACTTGGGAAACTCATCTGTGGGGAGTGGCCGCACATTAATGGAACACAAACTGGGTAACACATATCAGAGGTAAAGCTACCCTGGTGTGGCATAACTTTAAACTGCCTAAAGTGTGCTTAAAACTAAATTCAGGATTGTGTGGACAATCCAAGGGTTAAGAGCTGCAGAAGCCCCCTAAAATTAATGTGTAACAAGGCCCTTGTACTTTGTAGGTGTATTTGCACTACTTGCATAACGAATAAGGGCCAAAATCAAACAGAATTTTCCCGTTCTATTTTATTGCACATTAATTCATTTGGCCTTTCCTTTCAGATTATACCTTATGTTCTGCTTAAAATGTTGTGTAAATTAGTAGATCATTTTATCATATGCTTTCATTAAAACTTATGATTTATATAAATATTATTTAGTTTTTCATAGACATAGACATAAGAGCTGAAAGGAACCTCTGAGATCTTGGAGTCCATCTACCTGCCCCAGGGGCAGGAAGTCAGCTGGGGTCATAGGGTCCCAGCAAGATAAACATCCACATTTCTCTTGAAGGTGTTCAAAGTAGGTGCTTGAACCACCTCCGGCAGTAGTCTAATTTCAGACCTTGGGGGCTCGGAAAGTAAAGAAGTTTTTTCTTATGTCCAGCCTGAAACAGTCACAGAGGAATTTGTGACCATTCAACCCTGTCATCCTTTGGGGCACTCTGGTGAACAGACATTCCCCCAGATCCTGGTGAGCACCCCTGATAAACTTATAGGCAGCCATCAGATCACTCCTGAGCCTGTGCTTTTCCAGGCTGAGGCATCCCACAGCTCTCAGCCTTTCTTCATAAGCTCTATTTTCCTGACCACTGATCATGTGCATGACTCTCCTTTAGACTCTTAAGTTTCTCCACATCCTTTTTGAATTGTGAAGCCCAAAACTGGATGCAGGGGCCAGTACACCAAGGCCAAGTACAACAGGAGAATGACATCCTGGGATTTGCTTGAGAAGCACCCATGGATGCAAGCCAGTGTTTTGCTTGCTTTATTAGCTGCAACATCACACTGATGGCTCATGTTCATCACGTGGTCAATCATGACCCCCAAGTCCCTTTCATCTGTAGCACTAACCAGCATAGCACTGCCGAGCCCATAAGCATGATGTGGGTTTTTGTTCCCAAAGTGGAGAACCTTGCATTTTTCAGTGTTGAACACCATCAGGGTCTCGTCCGCCCATTTCCTAAGCCTGTCAAGGTCTGCCTGGATCGCCCTCCTGTCCTCAGGTGTGGATGCTTTACGCCAAAGTTTGGTGTTGTCAGTGAACCTGGCCAGTCTGCTTCTGACTCCAATGTTATATTATTGTTATTGTTCATTTTACTGTACTGTTTTGTCAAGCTGTAAATAAACTACTTATTTACTTACTAAATAGCTGTGCACAAACACATGACCCAATATATTTCAAAACAGAAATCAGTAAGAAGTTCATTATAATTTCTGCCATTAATGGACTAAGATGCCTTGGGTCATATTCTGCTCTGCAGCATACACCCACTAAGAGAATTTTCTCCCTGTTAATTAGCTGGATAAAACAGGAAAACATATTTTTAATTTATATATTAAAAAAGGCCAAGCCTGGTCCCCATATGGAGGCTTCTCCTGTTCTCTGATGTTCCAGTTATTGGCAGCCGGTCCTTTTTCCATTTAAAATTTATATCTGTCCACCAACAACCAAGAATGGAGCTCTGCTGTAAACTACCAAAGACGTTCTGTCAGCCTGGCCATTAACTTCAGTAGAGGCTGAATTTTACTCCATGTCTCGAATTCCTGTAGATTTGCCATGAAATTAGAGCTGAATTTCTCCCTTTGAAGAGGTATCTGTTTCCTGTTTTCAAAAATCTTTAGACAAGGCAGCACTATGTGAAGCAAAATTTCTTGTAAAGGGGGGAGAGGGCTTTTTGAAGATTCATGCTACACCATTAGCACGTTCTGTAGGCTCATAAAAGGCCTGAAATAGTAACTAGTCAAAACCTCACAACTAACAGGTATTAGACACCAGAAGAGGAAAACCTTCCCCTGTTTTCACCTAGTACCCTCACCTGGCAAGTGGGAGGAATATCAAGTTAGGCTACTGACTGTTAGAAGGATAGGAAAGCCCCCTACCAGGATTTCCTTATTGTCACCCCCAGCCTGGAATGCAAGAAGAGTGTGATAATGAATAACTTGGAAGGACTGGGGGGTGTTGGTGTTAAGTGGCTCTCCTTAAGCAAGGCATAGATTCTTGAGTAATTTGGAAGTTGACAAACAGTCAAGGAAAGTGGATTGGCATAAGAATGCCCTGGCATGCAAGAGAAATGAACGATATCCGGCTGTGTGCATTCATGTTTAGTCTCTGATTGGATGGTTCAAAGGTGGCGGCACACATGCAGGGATACATTTTTCAGGAGAACTCTGGATTTGTGTTCCCTGACATTTTTCCCCTCTGTCAGTTGGACTGAGCAGCCAACTGGCATGGAACAAATGCCATTTGGTTCCTTTTACTCACTGGCAAACCTAAAGCTATGGAACTGGAAGACATGCCACTGGCAGTTGCAACAAAGCATTCCCCAGAGCCCTTTTGCACCTGCATCCTATCATAGTGCTCTAACCATTAGACTATATCCAGCCCACCTTTTGAAGCTGACCCCCTGAGCAGCCAAGAAAGGAAGATATATGGGGCTAGCAAGATGAGAACAAGAGTATGTGGCTCAATGGGATGGAAGGTGCCCTGCCTGGGAGGCACCCAAGGGTTCTAATCTGGACCCTTTTTTCCCCAGTGGGGCAAAAACTTCCGCACTTCTCTCCATGCACGGACTCTTAAAAGTAAGGTGCAGTGTCATCTTCAAGAAGATGGCTGAGAAGGGCCTACCTAATGCATAACCTATTCCCTATTGTGTAAGAACTATGCCAGAAAGTTGGAGAGAAGTAGATTCAAACCTGTAGGTTTAGAATGGGAACCTTGAATTCCCATTTCCTGGGTGGGAACCCTAACCACTAGGCTATTGGTTTCAAATACAGGGCAAGTCCTCTTCTGTCTACTATACTCTAGTCAGGAGTTAGTGCCCAGATACAATTTTGGGATTTGCGCTCACATGGATGTGAGTGTACAGTGCTGCATACCTCCCTGGTCAGACTACAGCCTACTGCACTTGCCCAGGAACTTATGTCTCCATACCACATAAGAAGCAGTTTTACAAACTGTGCTAAAGTACCAAAAATAGCAGTTACCCAGCTAGCTGACAGTCATTTGGATGTGTAAATTAAAATAGGATCAGGCATTCACTGTATCCTTAGACCCTCTCAAATTTTGTTGAGAGAAGACCCACGTAATGCCAGTTCCTGACAATTGCACTTGCGTGGGAGCACTCCAAGAGAATCTAAGAGAGAAGCTCGTCTATTCAATATCCAGAATGACAATGAATAGAGTATCAACTCCTATAAATTATTAAACAGAGTCCAGTCAGACCTGAAAGGAAGGAGTCAAAGATTTATGTTGTTTTAAGTAGATTTATCTTGTTGCAGTACCTTAAATTTGGCTCAGGGTCTTTCATAAGTACAAAGGCAATGGAAAATCCCACTATTAATCTCAGAGGAGGAAGATGAAGGTGCAACAGTTGGTGGCATACAGAACAAGTGAGTGATTCTGGGCAACCAATTCATCTTTATTGCTCTCAGCCTTCAGTGTCTGCTAATATATAGATAAAGCACCTGTCCTCAATGTTGACTGAACCATCAAGAGCAGGCTGAAGTTTGTTTTATGTAGGTACTAGATATTGATAGGCAAATATATTAGGCCTGTGCACAGCAGCTAGTATTTGCTTTGGATTTGGGTTCTGCCGATTCGGGGGACAGCGATTTGATTCAGTGATTCGAATCACTGTCCCTATTCGATTTGACTGAATCTGATTCAGAGATTCAGTTGCTGCCAAAGCAGCCGAATCTCTGAATCGGCCAGACCAGGCCCATCCCCCACATGCTCTCCCAGGCCTGGCAATGGCTGCCCTGCCTGCTTCAGCTCCTGGCACTGGTTAAAAAAAAAAAGCCCCGACTCAGCAGGTGCTGCCGGGCAGGGTCAATCCTCACTGCCCCATGCTTCGTGAGGGGGCTCTGCACAAGCCCCCAACCCCCCCTCACTCCCCCAGCCCAGC
>NW_017729007.1:7051712-7068933 GCF_001723915.1 Gavialis gangeticus | reverse complement strand
CCCCACCATGATCCCCTCCACCTGGCCTCCCTCTCCTGCCCCTAGTACTTACCAGCTTGGAGTCAGCTGCAGCTCCCTGCTGCAGCCACCAGGGACCACCTGACTCAAAGCTCTCCGAATCTTTTCCAAAAATTTGGAGCTTTGAATCTATTCAGACTATTAAAGTGGTCCCCTGATTCTATTTGGATTCAGAGATTTGACCACCAAAATCGGGCCAAATCAAATCACCACCAGAAGCTTCACGCAGCCCTAAAATATATATATAAATATTTTGGTTTATTTGTTTTCCTCTGAAGGGGGACACAGGGCAGATAATATTACTCAGCAGTGCTGGCACAGTTTATTTACCAGGAAAATTTCTTCAGATTAAGTTTTATTTTAGAAACTTTAAAGCATTCCAATTCCTGCTAAAATGTGATACATAAAAGTGACAAAGATGCAAGAAAGCTAGAACCTCATGTGCTAATAAATATTTCATTTGATTACAGCCAGGGAATATCTGTTGAATTGTCTTTGTTCCTCTGGATGGCTGTAAATTTTACCCCAGCTAAAGCAAACACATGAAAGAATGTATGTTTCAAGCATTTTTGTAGCCTAACATTATCCATGGGATTCTGATACAGCACTATCCAGACTACCAATTTAATAAAACACAGTAGGGTCCAAAACCCACTAACTGCAAACAAATTTAAGTCTCTTCAATTGATGAGAGATCTCTATCTGTGTTAGCTGTACTTTCCATATAAATCAAAAGGAGCACTATTTCTTGGTAAAATCCAATGACTAACATCAGGTACACTATGGAAGTGTCTGATGAGAAGCAAACAGTTATAAAATATATGTTGATATTGGCTGATCAACCCTCCATCGATAGATAGTGACGTGTGCAAAAATCTTGGTACAATACAAGTGTATATTTTGAGTTCCCATCTTGGGGCCAGATTCTGGCCCTTTGTAAAAGTCATCTGGCCCCAAGCAAATTGGTAATGTTTCCATTTTTGGGCAAGATCCTACAGATTTGAAGTTTCATGGTTAAGACCTGTTTGAAGGACACTAGGGATTTTCAAGACTGCCTCTGCTTTTATCAGAGTTTTTTTTTTGCATTGCAGTGTATATACTGGGCTGCTGAATAGTTTATGCATCCATAACCTAGAGCTGAGCAATACATTAATACTGAAAATACTTAAATTGAACTAACCTGAATAACTAACCTGGAAAAAAAAGCTAGAATGGCAATGCACAAACCCCTTCACAAGATTTCCTTAAATACATCTTGCGTAGTTGTGTATTGGTGCCACAAAGCCTTCTTTGAGTGGAGGTAAAAAGATTTTTAATGTTATCTGAAGTAGAAAACATTTTCTGCAATTTATTTATTACCACCCAGCATCCAATAGAAGCTAATGCTTTACTCTACAAATAAGGTGCACCTCTTGTTCCAGGAAGTTTGCAGTCTTATTGCAGACAGTAGAATGAAGAAGTATCAAGATAATCAAAAGGGAAAAAAGGCCAATGGATTTTGAGATAAGGTCCTATGGTTACTCAACGCCTTTTGTGTAATTTGGTAGAAAAGAAATATTTCTTCTGCTTTACTTTTGTTCAAATATCTTTCTTTGAGTTACCTCTTGTAAGTGCCGTTGTAGAAGTGAGTCTTAAAGAGGATTTAAAAGCCCAGTCCTGTATTTGTTGAAGTCAATGGGAATCATTCCACTGACTTCAGTGGACTTTGAATCAAGCTGAGAGATTTGCACTCCTGGGCAGTAATTCTGGAAGAGTATTCGATATATAATGAATGATGGTGGAAAAAATAGACTGCTGTAGGAAAAGCAGATGAATGGGGTATCAAGGCTGGCATCACTGATGAAGAGCATGAAGAAAGATGTTGTCAGATAAAAGGGAAAAATAGAGCAGTCACAAATCTTCATTTCACTTTTTTCCATTGTTTTAATTTGCAAGGTTGCTATTTTTATGTGAAGTTTGTGTGTAATCTATCCATTTGTCATTTGGGTGCTAAATTTTAGCCATCATAGCAGACTCATAACTCCCCTCCTCAAAAAAGTATCCTTCTCCTATTTTATTATATATTCCTGCATTGTCATTATAAAAAAGGTCAAACCCAACATGTTTATACAAAAAGGATTCTATCCTCAGATGGTAAAATTTGATGTAGTATCACTGGAACAATCCTGACTTACACTCCAAATCTTTACTGCATTAAGAAGGCACCTTACTGTAGCTAATAAATACTGTTTCCTCTTATCTAATACTCAAAGCACAGCAATTCAATTTAATTAAAAGTTACACAATATTAATATCAATACATTGTTTTGTGCTGTGTTAAAATGACAGCTGCTTAAACTAATCCTTATTCTACAGTTTAAATAGTGATTTGTTAGATTACACTTTCAGTAAATTAAATTTAAATATTCTATATAAATCTCAGACCAGTCTTTTTTTTTTTAAATGCTGATTTCTGAGTTTTGTTTCTTAACATATTTTACCTCGACTGATACTTTACCTTGACTGCTAACTCTAATGTCACAGTATTAGTGTCACTCCCACCCCCAGCTTTTAATAAATTTAACAAGATCTGAATATCAGCTTTAAACTTTACTTTGAAACATTTAGGGCAATGGATTCTGGATATGAAGCTTTATGTAAACCCAATAACATACATCAATAAGAAAAAGTTTCAGGAAAAAAAGCCCTTCTGAAATATAATTCTCCAGAAAAAAAGCCTAATAACATTCAGAAGCTGTCAACTTTCCCCTATATTTACATCCAAATCTACTTGTTATTTAGTTTCTGATGATTACCAGGGATCCTGGGTTTTTTTTTAAGAAACGCAAGTTCTCCGATTAAACCCCCCAAATCCCCGATTAAAATGAAACACCACTATATAGATAGGTATCAATTGACACATATACCTATATATACACGTGTGTGTCAATTGATATATATATCAATTGAATGCAATGTTTTATTAACATATTTACAATTATAAAACAATTTGGAAGCCTACCAGTGCCTCAAATCACTATAATAAAATAAATTCTAAGTACCTATAAATTTTGCTGTTTGATTTTGGGTTTTTTATCATGGAAAAATCAAAGCTCCCTCCACCCCCTTTGCTCACCAGGATGCAGGTACAGACCCCTCACATCCCAAACAAAGCCTGCTGCCCCCCCAGCCCTGCAGGAGGGGGCCCCCAGCTGTCAAGGCTACAGGATCAGGGACCCAGGTCCACAGCCCCCTGCTCCCTGCAGCAGTGTCCAAGCCCTGGCTGCTGCCCACAGGAGACAGCAGCTGCTGCAGTGGAGCAGAGCCCGGCTTCCCTTCCTACACTGGGCTGCAGGGGCCCCAGGGGGAGGCCGGCAGAACACTGAGCACACAGCAGGCAGCCCCCACCCACCCCGTGCACAGATCTGGGGGGCACAAGTCCCCTCTGCCCCCATCCGAGTGTGTGTGCAGCGGCGGGGAGCTAGCTCTCCCCCCTGCATCACCCCCGGGACTAGCTGCCCACTGCTCTTTCCTACTGCCCATCGGGGCCCTGTGGCAGTACATTCTGATCCCAGTGCCCAAGTCCCACACACTGCCCCAGCTGGGCACCAGCTCCAGACCCAGTCCTACCCAACTCCCTCCCTCTTTCCCTCCCTCCAGGGGCCTTAATTCCCCCTCCCCCCGCCAGACTTACCTGCAGGAGCTGCTCTCCAGGCTGCCTGGTGGCTACATGCACGTGTGAGCCACACACATGCTCATAGTGCCCCCTGCCTGAGAGCCTTCCTCCCATTCCCCCCAGTCCCTTGCAGGCTGGAACTCTGCCAGCCTGCAGAGAGCTCTTTGCGAAAGTGGAAAATCTGCATGTTTCTCCATTAAAATGAAAATTGAATGGGTTTTTGTGGGGAAAAAAAATCAGGGAGGGGGGGATCATTTTTCCATGGGATACAGAAAACCCAGATTTTGTAGCATTTTTTTTTTTTTTGGAAGAGCTATTACAGGGTGTAGCAGGATGAGCCCTGGTGTGCCATAGCACCCCCTAGGGCAACCCTAATCCTGCTCACACTCTTGGTCCTCTATATAACACCCCCCACCCCATTTATAATCACTTGCTACACCTCTATGTTCCTTTGCTATTAATAGGGAGGCTGCCCTGAGTCCTGGAGCATCCTCACCAGTGCTTTGCCTAGCCTGACTAGTTTCCTGTGATTGCTGGGCCCTCTGCCTGCTAGCTATAGCCATACAGTTATTTATAGGCATCTCTTGCACCATGGTGGACCTACTGGTGTCTAGCTGGCACTACAAGCTGGTAGCCACAACTTACGGTTCAAATGGCCCTTATTTAAACCTTAGGGCTTTTGATCATGGCCTCCCACCATCCTCATAGCCACACTCATGCCTTGCAGATGTCACTCGATCACTGTTTGCCTTCCTGTATAGGCCTCAGTCTTCTTAGCCTATAGGTTATTCTAATTGGTGACTGGTGACCTAGGGCCACTGTCTCTGGCCTGGCCTAGCCAGTCTCAGCCTTTTACGAGCCTCAGGCTGCTACCTCCATTGCTCCTCTAGGCTCAGACTCTAGCCCTCTCAGCCTCAGCCTGCCTATGCCTTGAGCTCCTACCCCTGGCAGGGCTCAATTTAGCATGCCATTCAGGCACCCCTGTGGCCTCCTTTCTACCCTTTACAGCCACAACCAGTCCGCTGGTATGAACTAGTACAAAAATCCCAGCAACCATTTTGACTCAAAGTCCCCCCCCTAGGCTATCAGACCACTGCCAGGCCACCCACCCACTCTCTGGCTCTCTCTGCCCTAGGAGTATCTGTCATGGCCTGTAGCTCCCCCTTCCCACCAGCCTAACCTAGAAAGAGCTCCACTCTCTGCAGAGCTCAGGGCTGCACTACCCCTGGGTCTCAGGAATCCAGGTTTATATCCCCTGGGCTCCACCCCTTCCAGTCACATGCTCTCTTGGCCAGCTGCATGTGTCCCCTCTCCTTAACGGACAGCTTACTGTCTAGGCTGAAGTTGTTCCCTTGCTGCGTTCTTTCCTGCAGCTAGCCCCTGTTCAACTACCTGGGCCTCTTTCTGCTACAACGTCTCCCGTAAAGTAAAAGCAGCCCCTGGCTCCCTGTTACACAGGGGCATGGAATTAATTTCTTCAGTAATGTCTACGCTCAATGATAAGAAGATGCACACTGCAAGTATTTTTGCCATTATAATGCACCAAGCTGTCCTCAGAAATACTTGATTTAGCTCTAACACTACTTATCGTTCTGTCTTACGTTGGTTAAATACTGCTCCCTTGCAACATCAATGATACTCTTTGGCCTGTATTTATGAGCCATTTATCTTTGCCTTTTGTGTAATTGATACAAATGAGGCATGTAATGCAGCTTTGTCAAGTGTGTGAAAGATGGCTTTTTCGTATGTGTGACTGGAAACCTTCTTAGTTGTGAGAGGGAAGAGGGGGTGCATGCATGTATGTGATTGGGTTGGTCAGTACAAATTGGCCAGCACAGAGGAGGGAAGGAGGCACAAGTGTGCAGAGTGGGGAAGAGTTTTAACTCAACTGCTGCCACCAGTAGCTGCTGCAGCACAAGCTCCCCATGCACCAGTTCTCCCCTGCTTAGCACTCAGCAGCAGAGGTAAACTCAGTATTTCCAGTTATGCCTTTGCTCCCCCTCCAAGGTGAAAAACTGTTCAAGCAGGAACTTTTCCCAATCCCATGCAATTCCATTTTAGGTTTGACTTACTAACTTTAACATACTAACTTTCACCTATTTCATCCTGGGGTAGTTTTATACTTGAAAGACAAAAGGTATAGAACAGAGGTTCCCAAACTTTTTCTTAGTACATTCACCCTTCCAGAATTACCAGCTGCCTGCATACCCCTTAGCAGCATATGCTTTATATTTTAACCCCTCAAATGCCAATTATTATTATTATTGTTATTATTACAAAAATTAAATCCACCATTACACAATTTCTTCCACATACCCCCCTCAGAGATGTCTTGTGTACCCTCAGGGGTACACATACCACAGTTTGCGAACTCCTGGCATAGAATATGAGCAGGCACTGGTACTGCCATAAGCTGAAGCAAGGTGTTTGGGGTTCCCTTTCAGTCCAGGTCTCTCTCCAGCATCCGCACCCACATCATCCCTTTCCACACACCCCCACTGTTCCTTAAGAGGTCACGTGTCTATGGGAGAAGACCTTGCCCTGCAGGATGAGGCATATTCATTAGCTGAGCCCTGAGGGGGCATTGTAGATGTCTCCTTTTTATAGCCACCCCATATCTTGCAATATTTTCTATCTATTGTTGGGCCTCCCAGGGCTTGGCTTCCCCATAAACTTCCTCTAGTCACTGATCTTTCTCCCAGTCTATTCAGTCTTACCTGGGTTCCCCCAGTACTATCTTTCTCCACACCTAGTCTCTGCTCCTGTTCCTGTATTTCCCTTCTGCACTCTAACTTAAGCCTTCTTAGGTGAGATGACCACTGAAGCCCACCCACCCCCTTCCCAGATGGCTTCCTTTTATGCCTGCCTGGGTTGGGCCTCCCAGCCTGAGTCATGTCTCTTAAGAGTCACATTTCATTCCCCTTTTTCTGTAAAATGGGGTGGTGGATGGACCCATTACAATAGAGCTCAACTGCACAGGTGATATAGACCGTGGTATTTACGTGCTGGCATTTGTTTGCAGGGAAAGCACTAATGACTCTTGAACTGTAAGCTGATCATTGTATATTCTTCATACTAAATTGCATATCCAGGCATGGATGAGCAGGGCACCGTGACATTATTTTTTTTCTGCATTCAGCATGTCTAGAGAAGTACCAACCTCCAAAACACACCTCATCTACTTCCTAAAGCCCAAGTTTCATGGTTGTTAAGATCCCAGAAAATCAACACAGTCTGGGCCATAAACAGTGAAGTAGTCCTGGATTGTGGGAAAGGTTGAGTAGAGCCACAATTGTGGGACCTCATATTATAAAAGGATGATAAGGCGTATTACCTACACATTATTCTTGATATCTGGACTCTGAAAAAAAAAACACCTTCTAGCTGATGAATATGGGACCTAGGACTCCGGGCAGCCTCAAACCAAGAGAATTAATTCCCTTCATTTTTCATCACCAAGACAGCTTTACTATGTAATACAAAGTAATGCATATTCCCCAGGCCTCCAGAGAGGGAGCAAGTTTGTGGGAGTGGTCAATGGTCCTGTTTTGGCCCAGCCATTTCTACAATCCTTAGAAGAAACTGCAGGATTTCATGGCTTTAAAGAAAATGCTGTGTGAGGCCCCTTAATGCACGCATATGACTTTCAGCTGTGTCATTGCTCCAAGTCTGTCTCACAGCTGTGACAGCTTATTGTGTGGTACAGTGCAGGAAAACTCACAGTTGAAGAGCAGATATATAACGTAATGCTGCAGTGAAGATCATAGAAAGCAGGTGCTGCCAGGATGATGATCTCTGGAATATGCCTCTGGAACTTACAGCTGTGCCTCAGTGATCTGATAGCTATTCCACCAACAGCCTTCCACACCTTCAGGAAGGGGGAAGAGTGATGGCTTGGGAATAACATGGAGGTCGAGCAGCAGAGTTTTATGTCAAGATGGAACATAGAAAAAGCAATAAAATATCAGTCACTTGATGACTGATGCATTTTGTGGCATTGTGCATGTTAAATACTGGAAATGCAGTCACAGCATTTTGATGCGGTTTTATTTTTATGGACTGACTATAAATGAAATATATGACCGTCAGTACCAAATATTGATATAGCACTGTAAATCTGCATTAATCTTTGTAGGAGAGAAGACATATCAGGCGCATCCAGATGAGTGCGCATCTGTATTTCCCTGGGGACAAGTAGCAGCAGCACACATTTGTGTCCCTGGGAAATGCCCTTGCATATGTGCTCTGGTGTTGGGGAGGCTGGGGCCAGCACCCAGGCTAGTCCCAGCAGCTTTATCTGGATTCAAGGGGGCCTGCTGGGGCTGTAGCAGCAGTGATCCAGGCACGCAGAGCATGGCTCTTGTTGGCAAGGTGGTGCACATTGCTGCCATGTGCACCACCCTGTTTTTTTTCGGCTTCCTTTTTTTTTTTTTTTGGATACCAGGATTTTCCTGCATCTAAATTTAGCTCCATGTTTCATAGACTTCATAGACATTTGGGCTGGAAGGGACCCTGGAGGATCATAAAGTCCAGCCCCGCACCCCAGGGGCAGGAAGTCAGCAGGGATCATAGGATCCCAGCAAGACAAGCATCCAAATATGTCTTGAAGTCGTTCAAAGTGGGTGCTTGAACCGCCTCCGGCAGCAGTCTGTTCCAAACCTTGGGGGCTCGGACAGTGAAGAAGTTCTTTCTTATGTCCAGCCTGAATCGGTCACAGTGGAGTTTGTGACCATTCAATCTCATCATCCCTTGGGTCACTCTGGTGAACAGACAGACGTTCCCCCAGATCCTGATGAGCGCCCCTGATAAACTTATAGGTGGCCACCAAATCACCAGGGCAGAGCCCTTATGTTGCAAATATGCAGCACAGAGAACCAAATCCTATGCGCAGGATGCATTTTGTGGCACCTCAAAAGCCTTTGAGGTGCCACAAAATGCATCCTGCGCACGTGCACATGTCCACACTTGTGTGGATTTGCACACGTGCACACTTGTGTGGACATGCCCACTAGGTTCTTCCACACAGAAACCATATTTTCAAGAAGAGTGGCCAAAGGCCTTCTCTTAAATCATTAAAACAACTATTTAATACCCAACCTATGTATAGTCAAGTGCCCAACTAGCCATGCACATGCATAATGACTATACTTGTGAATATAGTATACAGTAGTTACACATGCATCTGTATGTAGACCTAGGCTTCTAACTATGGCCCATGGGGATTAAATATAAATTTAAAAAAATAAATCATCAGCACTCAGCTCACTCATCCCACATGGCTGAAAGAGCAGTTTATGCCAGATGAATGCTAATCTAAATTCTCACTTTATCCATACCCTTCTTACTTTATCCACACCCTTAAGAGCATTTTTACAAACTAAGCAACTCTCAGCTTAATCTTGCCAAGAGGTGCTTTGTATGCAAGTTTTCTAGTTTTTCACACTGTAAACTGTACATTAACAGATATACATACATACATACATGTGTGTGTGTATAAATATTTAACAGGTTATATATTAATGGAAAAGGCATACAAGTTATATTTACTTGTAATGCAACTGTTAGCAGATTATTATCAATGTGTAAATTCTTGCAAAGCTTTTTCTCACATTTGAGTATATGCAAATATTTGATTGACATATTCTTTCAGAATAAAAGCTAAGTCTTGGACATACTCGTTCACTTCCTAGCAGTTCCATGACTAGAGGTTTGAATATCATTCAGTGAGATGACTTCAGATGCACAAAGACATTCCATCACTGTCAGAAAAGGCACTCTGGCACAGTGCCTTCACCTGTCCCCAAGATTTCTACATATCCAAGATTTACGAGGAGAGAAGGATAGGTAGAAAAGGAGAGAAGAGGCAATGATGGGATGTATACCATGCCCCCTGCAGCCATGAAGACCATTAAACCAAATAAACTGACATAAAGGATGGAATATCTTTTGTGCTGCATATTGGTTTGGAATAGCTATAGCACACAGCCTCCCCTAATCTAGGGACGGATGCCAACATGGTCAACAGGAGGCTCTCCCAGTTCCTGGTATATGTACAAAGGCACACAATGTCCTAGGCGCACAGAATTGGTGAGGGATTGAGAAAGGTTGTTAATTTGTGTTCCACTTAAAAACACTCTGCATAATCTGTACCTAACAATAATTAAGGTGGCAAGCAATGTGGCTGAATCAACAGATATTAAGTGACTTTGATGTAAATGTTTATACTTTGTTGCTGAAAAAGTGTTGCTGAAAAATAATATATTGTATGTATCAATAATATTCACCTTGCACGACTGGAAGGAAGTTGAGTTACACTCCTTTTGAATCATTTTAGGAAATTACTGCCATTTGACACGGAAGGTTTTCCAAAGATGGCTGTATTCCCTACAAGCAAGCTGTCTCTGGTGAAGATAAGGCAGTATCTTTTGAGAAGGGGTGAGCCATCAGATGCAGAGAAATTGCTTACCACTCTCTTCACTTCACTTGTAGAATTTCAACAGGTGGCTGGACTATCATGCACCCACTCCAGCACAGTATTGCAAAACCCTAATTTGAAACAGGGTATCATACAGAGCAGTCACTCAATAATCTATAACAGTGGTGCTCAACCTTTTTTGGCTGGCAGGTCAGATGGTTAGTGCCCCAAACCGTCTGCAGGCTCGATACAGTTGATGGTCCCAATTCTGTACAGCAGTCTGGTCTGAAACAGGGGCACAGCCAAGATCTGCTGCCTGTGCACTGTTGTCCAGAGCATGCAGGCTACAGATAGCTGCTCTGCCCTGGCTCCTTGCAGTGGTGACAGCATGGTCCTGAGCCGGGACAGAGCTGCAATCCGCTGCGTACAGGCTGTAGATCCTGGCTCTGCCCTGGCCCCAACCAAGCTGCTGCCACCACAAGATCCCAAGGGCTCTGGAGCAGTCCCCTGCTGTGCCCTGCCAGCGCACCTGCAGCTGGTCTCCATGGCAATCCCAGCCTCATGCTATCGCAGCGCAGCTGTGGCAGCCCCAGCCATGCGGGGAGGGGCTGCTGAAAAATGGAGTCCAGCTGCCAGCTGGATCCACCATTTTGCCCACTCCTGATCTGGCCCCAACCTGCTGCACAGGGCTTGAGGTTTAGGAATTTGGAAGCAGTGGAGGGTGGCTGTATTTATTTCCACTGCTCCCCTACTATCAAATTTCCTGATCTGTGGGGAGCCCCACGGGCTTGATACCAATGGCCTCCACAGGCTGCATTTGGTCCAAAGGCCAAAGTATGAGCACCCCTGGTCTATAGGTCTCTGTAGTCCACAGAAAGCCAGTTGGTTACACTGGGTGCATCTACAAATGTAGATGTAGATGCATCCAGTGTAACCAACTAAATTGTGCAATTAATGCTATTTAGACTTACTGTGCAGTGATTTACTGTGTAGTAAACCTAGCCTGGGAAGGTGTCTATGTGTGCACCCTGTTGGGAGCAGTTTTGTTCCTAATAGGATTA
Source organism: Gavialis gangeticus (assembly GCF_001723915.1). Lineage (NCBI taxonomy): Eukaryota > Metazoa > Chordata > Crocodylia > Gavialidae > Gavialis > Gavialis gangeticus. The sequence goes on along the minus strand of NW_017729007.1, from coordinate 7,057,784 downwards.
AGCAGATCCAGGCCTGCTCCTGCCCTGCCCTGCCCGCCTGCAACAGCCAGGGGGAGATGTATGTTCCAAATGCAGCTGCTCAGGTAGTAGGGGTTTCCAGCTGGGGTAGACTCAGTTTGGCAGGAGTCTCCAGGGGGGACAGGCTCAGGCTAGCAGGAGTCTTCAGAAGGGCATACTGTCTCTGGACCTTGGCTTCACCCCAGACTACAGTAAGTTTGGTGGTCTCCTCTACTGCCCAGCTTGGGCTTCGGGCTTCTCTCCCTGAGGTCAGGGATGCTACCATTGTAAGTGCTGCACCAGGGAGGGACTCCAGGTGCCCTTGGGTCTGGGCTCATACCCATAGCAGAGGGGCATGGTGCCCAGAGGCCAAGCAGCTGTAGGCACAGGTCCTGAGTGTCAAGCTAGTGGCCTGCAGGACTGCTGGCACATGCCCACAGAACAGAGACAGTACCCAGGGACCAGGGAGCAGCCAGCAGAGGCCTGGGGGTCAGGCTGGCTCCCTACTGGTCTGTCTGACCAGGAGCAAATTTGTTCCTGGTCAGCATCTACATGTGCACTACTGTGCATTAGCTAATGCACAGTAAATCTACCACTTGTAAATACAGGTAGATTTACAGGTATTACAGGTGGTAGATTTACTGAACATTAGCCTATTTGACTGCGCAGTAGCTCAGTGCAGTTGCATAGTGACGCTTTACTGCACCATAGATTAGTCTACGGTGCAGTAAAGCATCTTGCATAGACACGCCTATCAAATCTTCCTTTTTCCTAGCTATTTAATTGCATTGACACAGCTACACGTACACAGAATACTCTCAATATTACTTTCCATGTAAATGCCTTCTATAGCTATCAAATGTGTCCTATGTGAACAAAAATGGGCAAAGTGAAAGTCTGATAATCTCTGATTCAGAAAAACAATTTATCTGCATTGTAGCTGCAATGCTTTTGAGATCTGTCATGTAGAATCATTGCCAAGCTTCATCCCTTAGTGTCCCATCTTGGGATTTATTTATTTAGTTAATACACACAAACCTAGTATCTATCCTACAGGTCTGCTCTGAGGACCACTGGCAGTTGATTAGGACACCTTGCCCTACATTACAGAACAAAGTCATCCATTTAGTATTCTGTGTTGGTGACTGCAGTATGAGCATTTTACAAAATAGCTTATTCAGGAACAAATTGCTTACACGTCACTGCTCTCTGCATTAAAGATACAGGGTAGTTTGGCGTGCCTCAGAAGTACTTGATTTTTCTTTGATTTGCTATATCTTTTAAACTGCAACTTTATATTCTAAGTTTACAGGGTTGTTTTATATATCTATAAACAACGTGGAAAAGAAATACAGAAAAAGACTACTTTGCAATAAGCAGAAAAGGGAAAAAAGATGCAATATCTCAGATGCATGTGAGCACAATTCTCACTTATTCTGTTCTTACACTTGGAGCAATGAGGAAGGGGAAATATGTCTAAGTAATTTTTGTGCTCTGGTATTCTGGGTCTATTCCAGCTCTTCATCCAGCCCTCAAAGTGTGCCCAGATCCTGTAAATGAGAACAACCTCAAGGTGGCTCTAATTTATAATCAATTCCTCATGGTCTCTTATGGACTCCGAAGCAGAAGGTACTTACAGTGCATTCCCACCATATTCTGCTCCTTGTTCTTCAAGCACATCTTCTATGGCTTCTGTTCCAAGGGCTGGCTACATCAACTCCGTGCTGACTGGGAGACCCCCACACAAGCAGTACTTTCAGGAGCATTTTTTCAATGCCTTTAAAACACTTGCTGCTGCAACAGTTTGTCTGATTACCTAACCTGCGTGATCCTTATGTCTGTGTGTACTCTCAGAAATAAGATGCCAGTCTCAACAATCAGATGTACTCTGTCTCCCTAGTAATGCTACTGTGTTTGACAGTAAAAGCCCATCAAGACTAAACCCTTTTTGAAAAATTATCTTTAAAGTAGATGGCTGAAAAATAGCCAAGATGTTTTGGATAGGGAATGCAAAGTCAGTGCCATGCCTATAGTGTGCTGTCTGGGGTTCAGAAACAAGGTCACGCAGTAAGAGAAGGAAAGAAATGGAGTGTGTATGGCATCATACACATTCTTAATAATAAAAATCCATCATTCATGGCCCCTGCTCCCTGAAATGCATTCACATGGCTGTAAACATGAACCCCTTCCTCCCAAGGGGCTCTGACTTCAGTTTCTAAAGGGACATACGTGCAGCACATAATAAGTAAGCCCTTGGATTCCCTGTCTGAGTAAAGAAATGAAGGTTAAGCACGAGCAAGGAGATTTGACTGAAAGCATGCATTGTCTTTCCTCACCCTTGCCACTTTTACATGACTGGCTTTGCTGTTGCTTCTACCTGGCAACAAGGACAGGAGTTGCTTAGTAGGACATACAGGTTGCTCTACCACCCACAAGCCTCCCAAAATGATGAGTGAAGTGGCAAGTTTTGACATGCAGTGCTGGGCCCCCCATGAAGGCACAGAGGCTCACTGCACTCCCAAGGACCTGTTGATGAATATCTGCAATCAGTGCATTGCCCCAGGAAGGAGATTTAAATAGACAAGGCTAGGGGCCTCAGATCCTTGTAATGTCAATCTGGACTTGAGCCCCTACATGGAGTGATTCAGGGGTAAGTGTAAACTCTTTATATAGTCAATGAGAAAAGTTAAAGGCATCCAAACGGTAATTTAAGAAGGTGCATGGAAGTAGCCAATAGATAATAATAGCATATTTTCTCACATACAACACAAACCTTTTTAAAAAAAAAATAGCTTCTGGTAACTTGAGAAATATAGTAAGAACAGTTTTTGCCACTTTCTGGGGGAAACTGAAATTAAAGTTGACACAGTCTCCAGAGAGCAGAAAATAAACAAGCATGTCTCCCAAGCTGCTGCTGACTCAGTTACTTACTACAAGAAAAGATTTTTCTTTTTCTGCCTTTCTAAAACAGGGTGTATATTGGATTCCAGGACATGTTGTATGCAAGAAAATATGGTAAGTACTGGGCGTCCCTTAACTCCTTCTCTCAACTGAGATAGGAGAGGCCTTGGTTTTGGTCCCTAGTCCCCATATTGTTTACACATTCTGCATTAGACAATTGGATAAAAAGAACCAGCCTGGCAGCAGGGAACCTGCCCTCTCCCTGATCAGTGCCCCTCACCCCCAGTCAAGCTGTCTGTTGCCTGCTTTTTTCTCTGGCCCCATGGATCTTACACTTTCCTGCCCAGCTTTAACCAGAGAGGTGGAGAGTGCCAACACTTAGCCTGTCCTGGACAGTGAATCCCATCAGCCTGAAGGAAATAGATGAAATAAACAGTGTAAAGTCAGCAAGCTTGGATAGTATTCAGCCAGAAGTCCTGAAGAGGCTTACACTCAAAACTACAGATCTATACTTGAGTATATAATGCACCACTAAAAGCAGCCTCTGTACCGGGAGACTAGAGAATAGCCAATCTAATCCCCGTCTTTAACAAGAGCATCATATAAGATCTAGGGAACTACACACTGATGAGCCTAGCTTCTGTTCTTGGCAAATTGTTAGAAGTCCTAATAAAAAAGTAAGAATGAGCATCACATGGATGAACAGGACTTGCTGGGGCAGAGTTGACATGGCTTTTGTAAAGGAAGGCCATGCTTTACTAATCTACTGGAGTTGTTTGAGAGCATCACCAAGCGTGTGGGGATCTGTGTTATCCAACTGATATAGTATATCTGGACTTTCAAAGAGCTTTTGAGAAAGTCCTATAACAAAAGGCTCTTAATGAGGCTGACATGGCATTAGATGCACAATCTACCCGTTGATCAGGAGCTGACTAGAGGACAGAAAAAGCAAATTCTGGCCATAAATACTCAGTTCTCACAAGACAGCAAGGGTCTCCGCCAGGACCTGTGCTGCTTAACATACTCAAAAATGATTTGGAAAGTAGGGGGAGAAGGGGAAAGGTGAGATGCTGAAGTTTGCAAGTGACACCAGAGTTGACTGAAAAACTGCAGAAGGACCTCATAAAATTAAGTGAAAGGGCATCAAAATGGCAGGTAAGTGCAAAATGATGCACGAGGGTGAAGTTACAAGTTACACTTAGACCATACTCAATTCAGTAATGTTCAGTTCAATGTTAAATGTTAAACAGTCAGCATAGTATTAAATGGTGTTAAAATCAGAATGGGCACTTCGACATGTGCTGGGGGGGAGAGGGGGAGGTCACAATTTAATTAGAGTGGTTCCAAGACCCACTCTAATTAAAACGCTGCAGCCTCTCCTGTATCAGTGTCCCCATGCTTCAAAGTGGCAGCAGGAGTCCTTGAACTAAAGCTCATTCAACAAGCTTTACTTCAAGGGCCCCCACCACACCATTTTGAAGCGTGGGGCGCTGATATACGAGATGCAGAGACTGGCAGGAACACAGTAATTATTATGAGTCTGGTATTAATTGAGTCTGCTCCAACACATGTCTACGGGCACCCAAGGTGCTGTGAGCAGTCGCATGTAAAGGTCTAATACCATTCCTTGCCTGCACAGCTCTGACTTGCCACTAGAGGGCTAGCAAGCAAGGGCATAGCAAGGACACCTGGGCTCTATCCTTTCTCTGGGTCGAGGGAGGGGGCTGGAAGTAGTGCATCCTGGGCTGCTGGAGACCTGCAAATTACTTGTTTTTATTCCAAGAAGCAGACTCAACTTATGTGAACATGATCTCGGTAGCACAGCCCATAGTTAACTGTTCACTGACATGGTATAACATGAAGATATTCAGAGGACACTTACCATAAGTTAACAAGCCTTAATGTGCAGATGCTTATGTTTCAAATGCCCTTAGTATGGTTTAAGTGTAATACATAACTTCACCCCAAAGAATGATCCATGGTGCACAGATGCAATGATGGGCTCTACAATAGCTGTTACAGCTCAAGAAAGGTATCTTGAGTTATTGTAGATAATTCTCTGAAAACATTGGCTCTATGCTAAGCAGCAGTCAAAAAGGCAAACAAAAAGCTAGGAATTATTAAGTGCTTGACAACAAAACAGAAAATTTATTATGCCACTCTATAAATCCATTGTATGCCCACACTTTGAACAGTTCTTATAGTGCTAGTTCCCACCATCTCTAGATCCCCGGAGAGCCAGGGGGGCAGCCCTTTTGCTGCCTTTCCTCCGAGATGGAATAGACTTAGCTTGTGCATTGAGGATCGCTCCCTTGAGGAGCAACCACTCTTCCTGAACGTCCCTCCCCCTGGGGTTGTGGTCCCTTAGGACCTCACTGACAAGCCTCCTGAGCTTGTCAAAGTCAGCTTTCCTGAAGTCAAGGACTTCCGTGTTGCTGATCGACTTGCCAGCTTTATGGTGGATGATGAGGGCGATCAGCTCGCAGTTGCTGTCACCCAGCTTCCCATCCATCACCGATTAGGTCATCCTCAGTTGCCAGTACCAGGTCAAGAGGCACTTTACCTCTCGTTGGCCCACAGACTATTTGAGTCAGGTAGAGGTCATCCATGCATGATAGGAAGCTTTGCAACCACTCAGGTTTTGCCAAGTGATCCTCCCATGAGATGTCCGGGTAATTGAAGTCACCCATGACAACCATGGTCCTGTAGCACGTGTCCTCAGCCAGTTCCCAGGCAAACTCCTGGTCAAGCTCTTGACTTTGGGTGGGAGGTCTGTAGTCAACTCCCATCATTGTGTCCCCTGTGCCATGTTCCCCACGGATTTTAACCCAGAGGGCCTACAGTCATCCACCCTGGTCACCAACATCAGCTTGCAGGGATGTATAGCTTTCCTTAACAGAGCTACACTCCTGTCCCTTTTATCTACTTGCTCTCTCCTGTACAGGGTATAGCCGTCTATACCTGTGGTCCAGTCATGGGTGGAGTCCCACCGGGTCTCTGTTATCCCTATGACATCATAATTATTTGTGTTAAGCAGGACAAGTTCCTCCTGCTTATTCCCCAAGCTCCTGGCATTTGTGTATAGGCAGGCAAGTGTCCCCTTGGGGGCTCTTGCTTTGCCCACAGATTGTACCATGGCTGGGGCAGGGGTGGGCTCCCTTAAGTGCATTGGCC
>NW_017729007.1:7045171-7046712 GCF_001723915.1 Gavialis gangeticus | reverse complement strand
GCAGGCTTAGTTTAAAGCCCGGTGGAGCAGGTCAGCCAGTCTGGCTGAGAAAAGCCTCCTCCCCAGGGGAGAGAGGTGGAAGCCATCTCTTTCTAGCAGCTCGCTGCCTCTCTCGCCAAAGAGCGGGCTGTGGTCATGGAAGCCAAAGCCTTCCCAATGACACCAGTGCCAGAGTCTTTGGTTGACTCCCTGGATCCTCCTCAGCCCATATCCCGAGACTGGGAGGATTGAAGAAAACACCACCTGTGCCCCCAGACCCTTTGCCCCCGCTCCCAAATCCCTGTAGCCCCTCATGACCCAGCTGGGAGTGCTCCGAGCTATGTCGCTGGTGCCACGATTATATAATCCATAATAAATGGTGTGGAGAAAGAAAATAGGGATTTGCCATTTCTCACAATACCAGAACTAAGGGATTCAGAAGGAAATTATTAGGAAGCAGGTTTAAACTAAGAAAAGGAAATTATTTTTCACACAACATGCAATTAATCTATAGAAATTTTTGTCACAAGATGTTATAGAAGCTGACAGTTTAACTAATTTAACAGGTTCTTGTATGATGGGTCTATAAGCAGGTATTAACTATTATAGTTATGGGTGCAAGCTCCAAATTAGAACTGTCTAAGTCTCTAAGTGCTGGAAGTTGAAGGAAAATAAGGACAGGGGACAGATGAGTCTTGACGGACCTGGCATAAATACTCTCTCCCTTTTCATCCATTCTGTACCACTGTGGTCTTACCCAGCATGGCATCTCTCATGCTTTAAAGATGGACTACAACCCCAGGTATCCCATAAGTGCACTAACCAGGATATTATGAAAATAATGGATGTCAGCACTACAACTGGCCAATTTTTTGTGACTATGGATGCTGCATGTTATACTCACCCTAATGTTGCTGCTGTTAGGGAGGCTCCTAGAACACCTAATAGTTTGGAAGCCTCTGGGATTGGTCCTAGATATGAACCTCCCTAGAACTAAACTATCACAATGAAATTTAGGTAGAAGTTAGTCACCTATGGGCTCAAGATGGATATCTTCTGAATATCTTCAAGATCTATAAATGACTAGGCAATCATCCAGTCCAAAACAGAAGTAACTAATGTATACATGGCACCTAATATGTTTTGTGGCTACTGTTCATTGCACCGCTATTGCAGTTGGGCCTTGCTTAAATTTTACCTAAATCCTACCTAGGTGTGAGCAGAACTAGCCCTAACTCTAAAAACACTGTGCCAATATTTATATTATTTCTGCAGAAACTTCAGTCACATCAGTTTCAACCGAGCAGTTTATTCAGCTTCAAATTAAAAAAAAAGTGTTACTAAATATTTGACAATTCACATGCATAAACTCAAAAGATTTCAGCTCAGAAAAAGTACCAATTTTTTTCAGTCCCATATTAAGGCGTGTAGGAATCTCACAGACAGACAAAATCTGGCTTTATTTTTAAAGGCCCTAATTCACTGAAGTTTTTTTTTTTTTTTTTAATGAATCTGGTCAAGGGGAGTCCTGGTAGTATGCAGCTTTGCTTTTATCCTTTCAG
>NW_017729007.1:7013306-7040171 GCF_001723915.1 Gavialis gangeticus | reverse complement strand
TTTTTTTTTTTGTTAATGAATCTGGTCAAGGTGAGTCCTGGTAGTATGCAGCTTTGCTTTTATCCTTTCAGTAGTGTATAGCAGCTGAGGATCAGCATGATTTTGAAAGAAAAGTATTTTCAGGAAAAGCTTTCTTCAACACTGTCTTGATTTGGAGTGCTGAATAAGCCATTGTAATGTTATGTCTGCAAGAATAAAAAAAAAAAAACAACACAATTTTTGAAAAATATTAAGGCATAAGAGAATGCTAGTAGATCACTGTAATAAAAAACCCAACATATTATAGTTTCTAGTCATTTAGAAATGAAATTTACTTCAGAGCTGGATTTTTATTTTGTTCTATTTTAATTACATGGATTTAGTGCTCATGAAAAGTGATAACTGACAACCTGGAAAATGAAGTCCTTTAAGACACAGAGCAGATACAGTCGGAAAAAGCAAAGATTTAAAATGAACATAAAAAGAGAACTGTAAAGTCCAGACAGGAATTAAATAAGTATGACTAGAAATAACAACTGAGGCAGGAATCCATGATCAGTGTTGAAGAGCTGATCATTAAACAAGAAAACAGACTGAAAGCTAGATTTGGAGCAATTAAGAAAGCTAATATTGTTACTATTCATTACTACTGAGCAGTATTATCACCACACAGTTCGGGTCTGGCAATGCTACTGTGCAGTAGCAAAAGCATAAGCAAGTACCAACTGCAGGGTCTACCACTCATGTAGATGCGACTACGATGTAGCAATACCTGAGCTAGCTCCAAGCAAGAGAGCTGGGGTACTAGCAGCAATCCAGGTAAAGCGCCCTGGGGCTCTGCTGCTGCAGCTTGATGGTTTACAGCACTCAAGCTAGCACGCTTTGAGTTAGCTTGGGTATCCCTACACTGCCCTGAACTGTACAAAACCAGCATATAGGCAACAAGTCAACAGGTGAGAAAGGTTATGGTTAGCGGAGAATGACAGAAAAAGACAACAGGATATAGCATCTAGGAAGAGAGCTGGTGGAGACTGACTGACTGACAAGTGTATATGTAAAACAAGGGCAGGAGCCTAGGGATTTAAATTCAGTAAGGATATGTTGATGAGATGACTTCATTCTTTAAAGGTCATTAAATAATATGGATAAAAGACACAAAGTGATTGTTGTGATTTGGACTGCAGTTAATCAAGGCAGAATCAAATACTCAGATTCTAAATAGAAATGCTACTAGCCAGCACCACAGAGGAAGTCAGTTATGCCTTGTGTTCACTTTCAAAATGGAACAAGCCACCTCTCAATTCAGTGCACACTGAGGCCTAAATCCTATTTTACCTCTAAAGGCACTTAAGCCACGTTTAGGTTCCTAAGGCCCCCTCTACACACCCAAGTAAAAGCACAATGAGACCTAATGTACAATATACATGACTGCACCTCCTGCCACGACACGTGCATGGCAGGAGGGGTGTGTGGGATCACACATTAGATCCCATTGCGCCTTATTGCTAGTGCAGGGGGAGCTTGATCCTGGGATGCCCCTGAACCAGCAAGAAGCAAGCTCTCTCAGTTGGGTGTAGCCTCAGCTTAGGGGATCCCAGTTACAGGCCCCTGCTCCTCCTGTGGCTGGGAGATTGCTGCTGGAGTGATTCCCCACACCAGGGTGCAAGAAACCCCTGGGGCAAGGAGACTGCTGTAGTAGTGATCTCCCTACCCCAGGGGTTTCACACACCTCTAAGGCTGGGAGATTGTAGCAGCTGCATCTCCCAGTCACAGGGGTGTCTGGGGTCCCTCCATGGCTTGAAGCTCCTCTGCAGTTTTTACAGTCTATGGAGTACTGTTGGGACCCAGAGAGTCTGCAGCTAGTGGAGCTGACAGTCTCTGGCAGTTGCCAGACTGCCAGCCACAGCTAAGCATGGTGCACCCCTGTGGCTGGGAGCGCACAGCAGACGGGGGTCCCATCTGCAGGATACACCCTGCTACACATGAAAATTAAAGCTTGATATCAACCAGCTATAACATTAATACACATTTTCAAAGTCTAACTTTATAGCTAGTTGGAGCTTTTTATGGTGTCGTAGCTACTTCGCACTTGTAGCTGGTCTCAAGGTAACTGCACAATTAACCAGTTAACTGCAGAATGCCTTTAACATGTAGAGGGGGCCTAAATGCAATTTGATTCTGTCCTCCTCAAGCCACTGTCACCTTCTGTTGGTACCTAAAGGAGTTGGATGCTCAATCCTCATTAAAATTTTTGAAAATCTCAACATGTCACATACAGAAGGCACTGTAAAAATTGTATGCTTACCTATGTTATCCTTCTCTTTACAGGAAATAGAATAGCAGCAGATCTCTCGGTCTTGAATAGCTGAAAGGTTTCTATAGAAAGAAAATTCCATTAAGTAGTTTTATTACTCCACAAAACCTGACCGAAGCATTTCCCACACAATCCATTTAATTACATGATTGCTATTTTGTATTCAGAGGGCCAAATTCTAGCCTCTGATAAGCAGCTTCAGAAATTTACTATTGCTCCCTGTAAGTGAATTTTTTAAAGTCCTAGAGATTTAAAAGGTTGTAAAGTCATTACATCAAAACTCAGATTTCTGATTAAGCCAGTGTAATAGGGCAAATTAGAAAAATCAGGCATCCAATTGATATTGTTATTAGCAACTGGGAGATGAGACCCTCTCTTCAAAATGTCTCTTTTCACTTTCTTGTATCAGAAAAAAAATGCTTTTATGAATTGTAACATTTTAAAACTAAATTTAAAGGAGCACAATATTAATCCCAGGGAGGTTCCCCACATCATGCTAAATTTACTCTACTGAGAATTAAGGTGACTGAAATAAAATTCTGATATATCTGTTAATACAACTGTGTGTGGTGGGGGAGACTATACATTTCATTTGGCCCCCACTACCACCATTTCTGATCATTTCACAAATTCTGATGTTGTCATCTTGTGAAATAGAGAAGTTATATTTTCCTCATTTTACATAGGAGGATCTGAAGCAGGGGTGGGCAAAATGTTGGACCTAGCTGGTGGCTGGAATCCATTTCCCAGTAGCTCCTGCCCACGTCATTGCAGCTGGTTTCCATGGAAACCCCAGGAGCAACAGGGCCATAATAGCGGGGGGGAGGGGCAGGGTTTCCATGGAGACGAACCCCAGCAGTGCTGGCAGGGCACATGGCTGGGCAGGGAGCTGCTCCGGGGCCAGGGCTGGCATCCAGCAGGAGTGACAGCATGGTCCAGAGCAAGGGCAGAGCCATGATCTGCTGCCTGCACGTGCCTCCCTGGGCTCCAACCATGCTGTCACAACCACAACATCCAGGCCGGCCCCAGAGCAGCTCCCCGCCCTGCTGCATGCCCTGCTAGAGCTGCTGGGACCGGTCTCCATGGAAACCCTGGCCCCATGCTATCACAGCCCTGCTGCTCCTGAGGTCTCCATGGAAACTGGCTACAGTGACATGGGCAAGGGGTGCTTGCCAGACTTTGCCACCCCTGAAGAATTTTATCCTGGATCCCAAGAGTCCACATCTTGCCATGCCAGAGGTTTGCTATCTGGCATGATGGGACATGCAATTTTCAGGATCTGAGATGATTCCTGAGATCCCATCATATCCCCAGTCCTTTCAGGTCAATGTGCCCCCCCCCGTGCTGGCAATTCTGAGGCAAGTTTAAAGCTACACCATGCAGCCCAGCACTGGGCTGCATAGTGCAGCTTTCAGTGTCCATGTGCAAAGAGCTGCTGACCTCCCCCAGCACTGGCTAGCTTAAAGTTGTGCTAGCAACATAAGGCTGCGTAGCACAGCTTTAATGTGCCACAAATTCAAATTAAAGCACAATATAGACCATCTACAGGTGGTCCACATTAACTCCTCCCACTTCCCAGCTGGCATTTGCAGAGCCCTGTGGCAGGTAGCACCAGGCAAGACTGCACTGTACATGGCTTTCAACTTCCTGGTGCAGATGGAACCCAGAATTGCAATCCCAAGCTCTACATGTTCTGGCATGTTGAAAGGGAGTGACTGGATCTGCTACCCGGTCCCCGAAATTGCCCATCTTCTCATGCATGTGTGCTACATCCCAATGTTTGAAATGATGTGGTCTGATGCACAGAAATATATTGGGCAAAATTACTCCTGGACTCTATTGTACAGAAGGAAATTGCTATTACAAAACGTATTAATTGAAGCAATTTCGGTAATCCAGAAATACGTACTTCGGTTGCATGCCAAAAATAATTGAATTGCTTAAATTTAGAGACAGTAGTTTCAAATGATTCTATTTTAATGCCAGTCAAGCATAAAACTGCCACTACAATACACTCTGGATAGTGCAAGTGAGAACATTATTCTTTACAATAGTTACATCCTCACTGATGGGAGAATAGGATAGCTGAAACAATTTATATGACTAAAACAATAATAAAGAAAAATTTGACACTGCTTTGTTGAGCCATTAAACAAGATTGCTGTGTTAGATGTCAGTACAGTCAGAAGTGGAGAATCTGAGACAATGAAATGAAATCTGGTCACGGCTAGTTACTGCCCTGAACTGAATTATTTTTCCTTGGAAAACTGATTTCCAGAGCATACCAATTTTTTAGATAGGCCAGCTACTTACAATTTCTCAATTAGCTGCTTTTCATCCAGTGCACCTGGAAGATCTCTTTTATTTCCAAGCACTAACACCTAAGAGAAATAATGCATTTTCCAGACATATAAACTTTGTCATTTAAACATATAAACTTTGTCATTTACTTTTAAGAATCTACAATCAAAGGATTCACTCTCTTACCTTTTAATTATTTAAGACATGGTAAGCTACATTTGCAAAAATATCTTTTAATTTAGAGCATAAGACTGGAGACACCATAAAGTATCACACACTGCTGAAGTCCCACCTGCCACTTTAAAGTGTTTCAAGATAAGCACTCTAAAAAGGGAGCACCCCAAATAGCAGCCTGTGGTTCATTCTTCCTTCTCTCCTTATCCCACATAGAAGCCAAGCTCAAAGTAGACATTTGGAACTAGGTAAGAAATGAAAACACTAACAAACAGATACTTTTGAACATGCTGCAGAAAACAGGGATGACCAAGTTGTGTCATGGGCAACCCATGTGTATCAAGGCAAATCAGTGACGGAGCAGGCAGCACAGCAGCAGACAGAGCAGGCAGCAGAACGAGCAGCAACAGATGAAGCAGATCATAGACAGTAGGGAGCATAAAGCAGAGCAGCAGATTGGGTGAGAATAGAGGGTAGGGAGCAGATAACAGAGCAGAAGATCCAGCAGGGGAAAGAGGCTAGAGTGACACTCTGTGAGAATGTGGGGTTACTTGTACTACATCTACCAAAAATGATGGCCCCCACTAGCATAAAGAATGCCCAGTGTATGTTATAACTTAACATTAGATAAATGTATTCTATAGTTTTTACAAAATAGAGTCAGAGATGGAGAGTGTCTTTGAAATTATGGTTGCACTATTGCTTTTAATGTGCATCTCAGTTGTGAGTTAAAGTCAAGATTACTCTACAGCCACCATGGATCTTTAGCATATTAAAATTCATTAGCAATCTTTGTCAGCTTAATAAAGCTACCTTCAAATCTATAACACCAAGAATAAGTATAATAAATAAAGAGAAGATCAAAACTAGTTAGTTTCTACAAAATAATAGCTAAAAAAGAAAACCACATAACTGCAACTTGAAAATGACCACGATGATTTCAACTGGGTCAACTGAATTCAATACTAAAACACGCAAAATTAAGCTGACTTCAAGTATACACTAACAACTTAACTAATGAGAATGAAGGGAGGAGACAGAAAAGGCAAATAGGAGAGGCAAAACAGTATGTGAAAAACTAGCTTTTTGTCTGTGCACCTTGACCTGTCACCACTCTCCTAATTGGTGCCTATTGGCACAGTAATATGCTGTGAGCCTTTGAAGTTAAAGTCAGTTATCTCCTGAATTCTTATTGTGTCAGGAGGTGGAAGGATCAGAATACTCGGGTCTGACTCATATTACTTTCAGTAATGATTAGTCACCTGTCTATCCCTCCCAGCTGGCTCTTCTTTTGATAGCACTTTCATAAGTCACTGACCTTACTTAGCTGAAAGTATGTGCCTAAAGAAAACACCCAGGAGCTAGGCAATACTTGTAGGGGCCAGACAAAGTTGTGATGGGTCTGGCCATTGATTCTCCTTCCTGTAACAGTTGCTATGGGATAAGCCTGTGCCTTCATTTGCTGAGTACCAAGACTGGAGGATGATCTAAGGCTGAAAATAACCTATGCTAAAAGTGCTCATTACTTCTACTGAAACAACATTTCATTCCACCTCCCTAATGACTAAACGGTATTTCAGCAGCTCATGCTGTTCTTTACCAAACTCAAGTTCCTGTAAGAGAACAAATTTACTTTTGCATTTTTTTCAGGTTTTTATATTCCGATTTGGCAGAATGCATCCAAATCTCCTGTAAAATCTGTAGAAACAAAGGACTATTTGACATTCAAAGCCTGCCAGTTCCCCCAAAGATGCATCTTACCCATATTAAGATTTTGTCTCCAACATCTGGGTCACTAGGTCAAGGGTTCCCAACACTAGTTTTAACTCAAAGTTAGCACTGAAACTACAATTTCGGCAACTTTGGTTAAATTTTAGTAAATTTCATGTCAGAAGCACAATATGTAAAAAAAAATCTTACTAGCCATGGTTGATGCAGGCTTAAATCAGCTAAACAATAACCTGACTTGAGTGAACTTCCTTACTGGGCAGCACTGCTTCCTGGAAGTTGTAGCTGGAGGACTATTTCCCAATCCTTTCCGTTAGGCCAGCATCCCTGACAGAACTACATTTCCCACAATCCTAATCACCTGCCTCTCTCGCTGAGTGACAGGATCACCATGATAGTCACAGAGGTTCTTCAAATTCGCAGTTTCTTTGGCTTACCTTATAAGATTAGGCTCAGTTATCACCATCTGGTAATGCCTTACATAAAATTAATTTGGTTCAAATCTAACTCGACCCTTACACTGCAAAACATATAAACGTGATACAGATATTACAGGATAAGTTGCACACCCTTGTATAAAACTATCACAACAATTTTCATAACATAAGAATGTTGAGCACTGCAAGGCTGATATTTTCAAAAGAGCCTGAAGAAGTCAGACACTTAATTCTCACTGAAATTTACTGAGTTTAGGCTATACATAGGTCAACATTAACATGAGATCAATACAAAAATGCAGTCACTTACTGGGATTCCATGCAATTGTGGCTTGTCTATTAAGTTGTGCAGTTCATTTTTTGAAGCTTCCACTTTTTCTAAGTCTGCTGCATCCACCATGTAACTAAATGTGAAATCATTACTTATAATTTTCCTACTGCACACAGAAAGCTGTATTTTAAAAATATTTTAAATGTATCAGATATATTGCTCTTTCACTGATCATATTATTTTATAATATCCTTGGAGAGTAAAAATCATGTAATTAAGTAACCCACCCCGCCAAAAAAAAACACCCCAGCAGAAACAGACATCAGCTGGAAACCTTCTGGAAAATGTAACTGATCTCTTACAAGGGATGCTGGATGTGTAAAATATTCCATGTGTGCGCCAGATGTTATTACTGAATCACTTGCCAGATCTAAACAAATTAATAGAGAGTTTTTAATACTCTTCTCAGCTGGCAGAAGTGCAGTATTATTCTCTATTACCATAAAGCAGGGGTGGGCAAAATGTGGCCTGTGGGCTGGATGCCACCACGCCATTCTATCCGGCCCATGGGGCCCCTAAAAAAATTTAGAAAATCAATATTTATCTGCCCCTGGCTGCCTGTCATGCAGCCCTTGATGGCTTGCCAAAACTCAGTAAGTGGCCCTCCACCCAAAATAAGTGCCCACCCCTGCCAAAGTAATGCCCCCTACTAAACAGTAATAGTCAAATGGATATGTCATGACACAAATTTCTGTCATGACACTCTTGGAAAAATATGCATGTGATAGTGGGGTTCTCCAAGAATATTTGAAGAGTAAGGAATAACTTTGTAACAGTTAGGGGACTAAATGAATAATTAAGCAGGCTTTCTCCATCTAGAACTTGATTCAAATTCTACTTAAAGATCACAGATTTCAAAGAGCTCTGGATCAAAGCCCCAGTTTCTATAATTACGTACGATTCTAAAACTTTAATATCATTTTCAATGGACAATGACAGAAAAAAATCCTCACACCCCCCTAAATTTGACAACAGTGTATGAACAAGAATAACTACACTAAGCAATATGGTCTCAATTTTACCCAAATGACGTTCATGTTAGTGTCTAAAATCATACTTCTATGGAGTTCTACTTCCTAAACCAGAGAATTCCCTCCGTTTATCAGCTTCTGAAAAGGACTACTCCACATTTTAAGCTTCCCCTTTATATTAAACTTTCCACAATAAGCTTAACACCTCACCATGCCAGAATGCTATTGTATATATGGAGGAAGCAAATGATGGAGATAGTGTGGCCTGAAAGTGAAATGAATCAATATTAAAAGACTATATTTAATCATATCTTTAAGAAATACACAAGCAAGCTTACACAACTGCATTGACTCCTCTGCAATAGCGTTCCCACATGCTTCGAAACCTTGGTTGTCCTCCAATGTCCCAAACCTGGAAACCAGAAATATAAGCACCCTTCATTACTCTGTGTACCTGGATAATAAGGACACAGATGTCTCACTTAAATTTAAAATCTACTACCAGGACATAGTACCATAGTCATATTAAGAAGTTACAACATTCTTAATAGTAGGGTTTGTAGTAGGGTTAAGGATACCAACGGAGAGAACACATTAATTTTCCAGTGGTATAGAAAAAAAGAAAAAAATTAAAGGAAACAGAAAACAAGTTGAGTAGGAAGGAGTGTAAACCAGAATAAAGACAGCTTAATATGATTATCTCTAGTATCTCAATAGCCTTCAGATTTGCTCACTGGAGAACCTTTTAACAACATGAAGGTCTAGAACATCAACCCCAGAAAGAAAATGGGTTGACTGCAAAATTTAAGTAGCAATCTCAGTGATAAGATCTGAACTTAAAAGCAAAAGGGAAAAAAAAGTTGAATATGCATGTCTTCTACTTCATAAATTAATAGTTTGAAACAATCACTTTGCCTTGCTAACTCATATTCACAAACTTAAATTTAATCACTCATTTAATCAAAACTGCTACTTAACAACATGTTTACAGGCCTGAGATATTAGATAAACGTCCAAAATATCCCCTTAGATTATGTTTAGACTATTTTGGATCAATAGTAAGGGTCATCCTTAAGTAGCCCAAGACGCACAATCTGCCCTTCCATGTTTGTATTACTTTGCTGCAGCTGCTTGCCAAACACAGAAGACAAGAAGTGGGCAGACTGATTCTTAGAAGGACTCTGCTTAAGGGTACTGCCCTTCTAGGAATCATTCAACCTACCACTTGTTCCTCCTCCTGTGTTTGGCTTTGATTGCTGGCAGTAAAAACAGCTTACTGTACAGACAGAAGCCAGGTGCTGGTAGGTTGCCTGTTTGTGATGTTCAGATGAGTTCTGAACACAAAGCAAAGAGGTGTTGGCTATGGGGGAGCTAAACTTGGACCATGATGCGCATGGCTGCATCCACATGCGTGAATGTTTGGTTTCTTGGGGCAACTATCAGTGGTGCACTTTGTGCCGCCGCTAGTTGTTCCCAGGGAACACTTGTGCCACATGCCCTCTGGCATGCAGCAGGTTACCCCGGGTGGGGTAGGAGAGACTGAGGCCAGCACTGTGCTGGCCCCAGCAGCCTTACCTGGGGGTCTTCAAGGGCTGCAGCAGCAGCAATCCTACCATGTGGAGCCTGGCCAGCAGCTGGAAAGTGGCTCCAGCGAGCCAGGCTCCAATTCTGATCAGTGTGCGTTGCCCCCAGGTGCATTGCTCTGCTGGGTTTTTTTGCCTGGGGATTCCCCCCACCCCTTCTGCTCCTTTGCAGCGCAGAGAGCATCTGAATGTGTGGTATGTAGTGCCACAGATGTGTCTGCAGTGCTATGTGCTGCATGGCCACACTTGTCTGGACATGGTCCATGACAGCTTCCAGATGCAGACTGGATTGCTTCCAGGGGGCAACCAAGAGGTTTTTAATACAGATAGCTCCAGGTTTTGACTAGAAAGCATGTCTGGGGTGACTAAATTACAGAGTAGACACACTTTGTTAAGCTAGGCACTTCCAATTAAGTCTCCATGTTTCTTAAAACTTAGCTGCTTGGCCCCAAGAGGGAGATTCAGAGAAACAGAGATAGGCACCTTGGCTCCCTATACAGTGAATGTGGAGAGACAGGTGCCTCCAAAGCTAAGTCAGGAAGACTGAATTCAGTAAGAGGTGTGTCTAAACAAAGATAGGAGCAACTCTGTCAGTGTGGGGTCCAAAGGGTCCTCTTCTTAGGGTAGGTGCCTACAGAAGCAGGACGTAAGTGATGTGATGTGATGCTGACTACCTTTTAATAGTTACTATTTTAAAAGTCTAGTAGTTACAGCACTCACCCAAACCTTGAGAGACCTGGTTCACAGGTCTTCAGCCTGCAGGACTTGCATCTCCCATTTCCTAGGAAAGTACTCTAAATCACCAAGCAAGATACTAGGCTAGCTGAGGACATTTTACACACAACCCCCATTAAAACTGGACTAACAAGCAGCTCAAAGTACAAGAGTCTTGAAGGTAAAGGAGGACAAACAAGAAACAGCCTGAATCTGTAACCTACTGGAGGGCCGTAAAGTACTAGAACAGGTTACCCAGACAGGTGGTGGAGTTTCCATCCTTGGAGGTTTTTAAGACCTGGCTAGACAAAGCTTTGGCTGGGATAAAATAGCTGGGGATGGTCCTGCTTTGAGCAGAGCGTTGGACTAAACGACCTCCTGTGGTCCCTTTTCTATGATTCTATAAGCACTCAGCCAGGACAAAGAAGTACTCTGTTTGCCCTCTCACCCCGAACAGCTTATGCATTTACATTAAAGAACCATTAGACAAAAATAAACCTGAATGGTAAATGTTCCTCAGTGGTGTGGTATGATATAAAATAGAGCTAGTGGCGCCATCAAGAGCACTTGTGAGTTAGTCAGCATGGCTGCTGTTAAACAATGTTGATGGCATGTATTAAACACAGTGCTCTCTCTTAGCTGAACTGCAGTGGAACTTAGGCAAGAAGTATTCAAACTAGAGTACTTCTCTGCATGAAGAGAAGCCTAAGCACACAGGGATTTTGAGATCTAAAATGTGGATACTAAACTAATGTAAACATGTAAGAGTTATTTTGGATCACTTAATGCACCTTAAGTGCCTAAATTCTATCTAGGTCCCATTTAGATGCCTATGGGACCAATCTATAGCAGGCTTTTAGTTTTCTGAATTCCAGTAATTTATTCTAGTTTGGTTAATGTACTGGCAAGTTATATCCATGTGGAATTTAGCCCTAATGTTTATTAAGTCATTTTGAGCCAAAACTGCGCTGAGAATGAAGTATCACTATAAAGATTTAAATAATGTGGTCACATATGAGGAGCTCAGAGACGCAAGAAAACAAACATTACATTTCAAGTCAAATACCTATTAAAATAATGATAATTACTGAAAAATCAACCAAAGAAATGCATTTGTTCTCTAGTAGTTATTTCTTATTTTAAGCAGAATGTGGTATCAATGTAAGAAGAGCTATATCAAAAGTAGCAAATGTATTCATTGTAGCTCAAAATGCATTTGGAAATAACATATGATATCAAAAGATTATGCCCTTTCTTAAAAGATGTTTCATATTTATTTTTTTCCCCAAATCCATTCATATTTAAGGTGCCACAGTGATAAGTATACACATAAAGGGGTACAACTTAATACATCCTTCGGATTAAGTCTTTTCCAACTAACAGAGACTGCTTTTTATACCATCGTCCATAGATCATGTTCATGTATTAATTTCTCATTTTCAACACATTGATTTCATATTTGAGAAAGGCAGATTTCCCAATTCACCATTAAAATCATTCCCCAATTGTCATCTTACTGCTCTCTCTCGCATAACATAGTCCCCCCTGTAAGACGGAAAATTT
The DNA here is from genome assembly GCF_001723915.1 of Gavialis gangeticus. Taxonomy (NCBI): domain Eukaryota; kingdom Metazoa; phylum Chordata; order Crocodylia; family Gavialidae; genus Gavialis; species Gavialis gangeticus. The sequence continues at coordinate 7,028,076 of NW_017729007.1, read as the reverse complement.
TACACATTAAATACAGTAATATATACCAATTATTATTCCCTCTGACATTTGAGGGAAATGCTTCAGAAAATCTTAAGAAAATAAACCATTTATTTATAAAGCATGGCAAGGGATGGGTACACAGTTCAATATTATTTAGATAACAAACTTCACGCCAAAGCTAATGATCACAATAAGTCATGACGACCTTGAAAATATCCCTTACCATCTGGTACGCATCTGTTTGGGGGTGGGGGGAAGCTATTTTCCCAACAGGATTAGAATAAAAGGAAGGAAGAGAGGGAAACCAGTGCTAAAAGTAGATGTTATAAAACTAGGTATGGCAGTTAGTTTTTTGAAAACTGGAACAGGCTACAGGATGGTTATCTAATGCTATAGGGTGTGCCTTTCCAATGATACAGTAGGTTTAAGCTATGGGATATTTCTTCAGCTAAACCCTAGATGAGTATTATGTTAATTAGCAGAAAGAGTCATTCTGAAATGGTGACAAGATAGGTCATATCCAAGTGAGGATGACTGTTTTCTCAATAAACCTGACAACTAACCATTAAGAAAAGACATATGAGATGCAAGATAGAACAAACATATTTGAAAGGATCTGGAAACCACTTAATCTATAGTCTGAGGCACCAAAGTCATCTGCACAAGGGAAAGAAAACGGGTTAAACTGATAAACTAGAAAAAAATGAATACTGTCTGAACTGCTTTCTGTATCTCTCTTTGTCAAATTAAAGTAATACGTAAAAAGTATTCATACTTATAGCATTTTTCCTATGCTTTTATAAAACCTACCATTGAGCTAGGTCTTTTATGAGGTCTCTTCCAAACAGCCTACAATCAAAACAATGGAACTGCTAGGTAAATAAATATATAATATAATATACCCCTGGGGGGGGGAACAACATGGGATTTGGAATAATAGTCTAGTCTGTAGCTTACATACTTGGTACATCATTTATTTTTGTGCACAGTATTTACCGTATAGGGAAAATATATATAGGATATGTATTAGTAGAGGAGGGAAGTTATGACTCAATAGCAGGTGATACAGCTAGGTATGAAAAGTTTAAATCAATGTCTAGGAGATCTTTAAAAAAAGCTTAGATTTTAAATTACTACTGCACACTCCATAGGCCCCTCATGATTTGAATGTTCACAACACTTTGAAGGCAATTGTATCCTGAGTTGACCAGCTCAACTGAAAATATAGGCAATGCCCTGAAGGATGCCCAAAATGAACCAGGGAAGAAGCTTCTTTCACACTACATTTCTAGGTGGGGAGAGGCTAAAGAGATTTAAAATCACATTAAGGAGTTGCTATAATTTTGAATGTATTCTTGTGTGTTTAATTCTTAGCATGTATGTACTCTTTTATATTCTTAATGGCAGTATAGTACGTTACACCAATATCTCAATTAGTAAGATAGGATAATCCATATATTTTAGAGTCACTTTCCTGTTGGTGTTCTTATTCTTGTTTGTTACTTCTAATTTTTCAAAAATATATGCCTTTTGTTCAATATCTAGATTTTATATGGATATAAAATTTTTCCTAAGTTGTCTATATCCTTTCATGCACAGGAAAGTTGTGGCAGCTGAGCAGGGAAACAGCTGGAGGCATGCTGAAGGGTTTTGACAGCTGTGGGTTATAGCAGGATTAGGGACTCATTGATGCACTCATTGGTTTTTGATAAGTGCTTACTGTGGGCAAGTCTGACAGCTAATGGGAAGGTTCCAGGAAGGAAAAGGATCATCTTTTTTCTCAATACTACTCTAAGTTTCTGCCTCCAGACAAACACCACATGCACTTTCAGTCAGAACAGTTCTCTCTGCAAACAGAAGGAATTTCAAAAATATTGTTCACTGAAAAAAACCTTTTAAATCCTAAGGAATGGTGAAAGGAACCCTAAACTCTACAAAAAGGGACCAAATCCCTATAAAATGCCATGATCATACTGAAATTTCTAGCATTCTTGCCAACAGGACAACTTATGCCTAGCAATATCAGACAGCATGTTACTGCAAATTGGCTAGCAAGGAGGAATAAGGATGTTCTACTGAGATCCTAGATGCCTTAATTCCCGAAATAATATATGAAGCTATTTTGTAAAAAGCTCAAGGCAAAGGCAATAATGATCAGTTACTGTTTATCTATCACAGTGGAATCTGCATTAGGGAAAATTCAGGTTTATTATCGAAGGATCTGGGGGAGGTGGAGAACTAAATTAATTTATCACATGAGAAAACAGTGCATTTCCCAAAAAATGTCTCCATGTGGGATATTTAATAAGGGGAGCATTATTGCATATTACAAATGACCTGCTTTGGAAGATACCTACCCCACTACACGCAAAAGTTCTGTGAAGTATACTTCCTATCTTTCTATCTTCTGATATTTTGCAAATGTCAGTATGGCTTCCTCTTCTAACTGAGTATACACTGAAAAAGAATTCACATGACTACATTTCCTCCAGGCAATACATCACAGAACAATATACTCTTTGAAATCATTCCTGGCTCTTTGAAGAATACAGCTGTCATTTCTGTATGCAGATAAAGCTGTATTTTGACACTTTACAATTAGATATTGTGTGTCAGCTACCTCTGAGAAATGAGAGATATTTTTATGCACATATCTGCATACCAATTCTTTATGTAGCATACTATAATTAAATAAAATCATAACATTCCTCTCTAATGTTCAAGTGAAAACACGCCTAAGGCCTGAGTTTCAAAAGTGCAGAAACTGAAAACTGTCCAGGAATACTAATAGAAATGGGTATTGGGGATCTTCACTAATATGTATATAAGGTGGCCAGAAAATAGGGCACAACACCAAAATTTTCAAGAGCTGGACTTTTCACAGTAAATAAAAAAGCTCCTACTAGGAAACGTTAATGGTTAATGGTGCCTCTACTCGCACTATGTTTCTGGGTGACCAAGCATATCTACATGTGTCATGGCTCAATTAAGCTATTCCTAAAGCACTGCAGACCCAGGAATATCCCAGCACACTCCACATGCATGATGCAAGTTCAGTGTGGATCTGGGGGACTATACTGCTGCTAACTCATAACCACAGATTAGTAGCCAACATAACAACTATTAATTTGTCTACGGTCAAAGTATTTATTTAACAGCAGTGAGAGACGAGGAGAGATGCAGCAATGGGATGCATTAAAGCAGGTTGCAGGAAGAGGGGAGATCTTACCACATCAGCTTGCATTCTCTTGAGTAGCTCCTGCAATCATACCCATATACTTCTCTCACAATCAGTCCTGTGGTCTTCCTTCTCTGTGCTTTCTGACTTCCACCAGTGGGGCTGACACGAGGGTTTATTTACTTTATGCATCCCCATCTACACCTTAGTTGAGCAGGTTCAAGAAGCTAGAAATGATTGAGAGCGAATGTCTATTCAGCTGTTCTCTGAATTTCATCCAGTCTATGCTCCCCTCTTCTGCCAACTTAGTTCTGCTTCCCTAAATACCTTCCCCTGTACTCCCTCTTCCATCAAGTAAATTCACTCTTCCCCCAAATACCATACCCTCCCACCCACACACAAACTACCCCAGACTAAGGGCAGAATCCTATCTCACTGTACAGGCCCAAATGGCAATATTCCAGCTGTGTAACTGCGGTTGTAGGCACTTGCTCAAATTCACAATCCTTCTCCATGGGCAATATGGACCCTTAGACTTATGTTAGCACACTAACGCTTCTGCAACCTACTGTACGGCAGTAGTCCACACTGTCAGGAGTCGAATCACAAACTGTGAATAGTGCCTAAAATTGCAGTTAAGTGGATAGCAAATTGCCATTTGAGCACGTAAAGTGAAATGGGATTTTATCACATGTGCCCATGGCCAAGATTTTGGCTGCTCCCCCACAAATTTCATTGCTACCTGGGGCAGGAATTAGGAAAAAGACGGAGGAGCTCCTGGGCACCATTATTGCCCTTCTCCACCTCATCTGCCCTCTTTTAAAGGTACTTCCACTTATTACATCCACCATCTGTTCCGGTACTGTCTGCCCCACGAGCTCAAAAATCACTAAGCAGACCAAGAATCCTCTCATTGTTCGTAAGCTCGCCTTGCTTTCTGAACTTCTGAGGAGGGGAAACCTCCCTGGTGTATGTGCACCTCCATCACACGCACAACCTGAAGGACCTCCTTTCACTTATCCCAGGTTGATAAATAAGACATTATAACACTTCTCCTCTCTCTCCTCAGACTCTGACCACAGGCCCCTCATTTAGGCCTTTCTGCCCACAGCCCATCTCCATCTAATGGCCACTATCTTGTCTCTCATTCTCCCCATCTTCTGGGCAGAGTCTGGCAACCCTCTGCCTTCACTATCACCCAAGTACGCCCCGTACCTCCTTCCCCAGCCCGTTAGCACAACCTACTCCTCCACTCAGAAAACTGAGCACAGCTTGTACCCAACTTTCCCCCCTTCCCTGCCAGCGCTGCCTCAGCTCGGCCCCCCTCCATCACAGGAGCTCAGTAGCAACAGAGAAAGATATAAATGAAACCCTAGCTAAGCCTAGCTCCCCACTAGGTTTAGTGACCGATGCACTGGCCTGGGAATCCACAAAGCTAAATTAGTTTAAGTCATCCACAGTGCAGCTGGGAGGATGGAGAGGCCTGTACCTGAGCCCTCTGGCTGGAGTCCTCACGAATTTAACAGGAGCTCCAACTGCCTCCATGGGGCATAGAAAATTACCATTGTGGGATCCCTTCCACCTCCTGCCCTTCCGCCCCTGCACAACACTAAATGGGATTGAGAAGGGCTGCTGGGAGCTGCCTGGTGTTCCCAAGTTGGCTTCCCAGTTCCTCCAGGTGCCCAGCAGGTTTCTGGGCTCATGCACAGGCAGCAGCATGTGCAGGGGAGTGGCGGCCTCTGCTGGCGATAGCCAGAACTTCAGCCTGACATCAAACCCACAGCAGCGTTGTTCCAGCCAAAACTGCAGCACAAGGAACAGCATAACTAAGGAGGAGCAACTGGGATAGCAGCCAGACACCGACTTCCTATTTATTTATTTATCCATCTGTCCATCCATTTATTAGTTTGATATCCTGCTGTATCCCAAGGGCTCAGAGCAAACCACAAAGAAGATTCTCCAACACACCAAAACTCAAAGACCCAACTCCCCAACCATCACCTATAAGACTGAAGGTGCAAAAATAACCACTGCTGCAGCTGTTGGCTGACCACACAAGCTACTGGCACTGCCCTGCCAAACCTCTGAGCTTAAGATACAAATTAGTCAATAAAATCCTTGATTTGACAGAAGTGTCTCAAAGTTGCTACAAGCCAACATCCATGCTGTCAAAAATAACTGGCCTCAACCAAATATCAAAGCAAGCAACACATCAGCCTCCAGTTCTACTGGTTATTCTTCTCCAATGCCCTGTACTCTATTTTCATACATAACCCCTGTTCCCCTACATACTTGCAAGTTCCCATATAATCCAAACACCTGCTTGGGAGGGTGCATCTGCTACTATGATTTAACATTTGCATGCTCCTACAGTATTAAAAGTTAGCTAAATCACTATTACATGATCACACAAAACTTGCCAACCAAACCCGCGGAGAATGTGGGTTTGTAAAACTGTAAGTCACTGCAAATCTTCCTTAATTTTACTCAATCTACTCAGAGAACCAGGGAGAGGCAAGTTGTTGAGAGTGACTACTCTGCAGTACAGCATTTTGGAAACTGGGAATGGCTTCTCTGATGCTGGGAATAAGAGGAGACTAACCTTTTAGGCAAATCAAGAAATCATCAGACCAGTGCTGTGACAGAGAATGTGTGTTGCTCAGAGGAGAGAGAGAGAGAGAGAGACAGGAAGCAAAAGTACTCTCTGCATTTAGCAGAGAAAGATGAATATTTCTCCATGTCCCCCCACTTTTATCATGATCAACAGCTTGTTGTCAGTGTGTTGCTAAAATTAGAATTACCCTGTGGGCATGGACACACACACACAATGAAGGATTCAGAATGGATCAGTGAAATCAATGATATTTTTTCAAAAATTAATATTTAATAAAATAGTTAGGAATGATGTACTTTTGATGGTTTGAAGCTTTCCTTCTCCTCATGGTTAATTCATGATTTCTATTAGTTATGAAAGGGAATTTATGGAACAGTGAGCTGATGTTATTGATATTAAAGGAGCAGTATGATTGATGTGCTAACTGCATCGATTTTTTCCCCCAGATTCTACTTTATTATACACTAATGAACACACAGACCAGCTGTGACAGTAAACCAAGATAACACATTTACAACAGCAGCAGCAGCAGAGATACTACTTTACAACTCCATGTGCGTCTCATGGGCATTCCAGATTTCCCGGCCCCCTTCTCATGCATGGATGGTAATTACGGTGGAGCTAGACAGTTCACAGCAGTGTTCTTATTCACACCATCTTATCAGGCAGTTAATATAAGCCCGTTGTTTCAGCTTAAGCAATAGCATTTTCTTGAGTTCTCATCCACTGACAGAAACATCTGTCCTCCCCTTCACTTCCCTTCCCTCTTGCCTGGGCCTGCCTTTTACCTCAAATACAGTCTTCATTTACTGAACAGTAATATCCAATATGAGTTTCTAGCCATGCCATTGCAATGCCCTAAGAATGTCTTCCTTACTTTAATTTTTTTCAGTTGCATTAGCATTTCACCACTAGCCATTACATCTGTTATTCCACACTACTAGAAGTCCACATCTGCCATAACCATTACAGTGAAAAGGAAATTACCAGTGAACTATAGTTCATAAAATACTAAAAGAGCAACAAATGCTGTTTAGTATTCACTTCCAAAGTGCTAACCTCCATGGCCTAGGAGGGTATGCTATGATAATACTTAACAGATAGCATTTAGAGATGTAATTGGGACCGATAGATTTTTGTTAAAATGTGATCTATGAAACGAGAGGGAATAGGCAGAGGCCGCTGGTGATTAGTGTAACCAGACTAACAGAGGTTGTTTACTGAAAGCAAATATAATCCATGCAATAAAGCCCTCTTTGGAGAAACTGCTTGCAAGGGAAGAGGCAATTTCACAGGGATGAGTAGGGGGAAGGTCAGTAAGTTTCTATAAGAGTTATTCACAGAGAGAATATTGCAGAATCAGCTTCTCTGAAGGGAGAAACGTGAGTTTCTGTGGGGAGAAGCAGCTTTGCCTTGGTCTCAGATTTGACTGCAAGGATCATACTTCTGCTTTATGTAATGTTCTAGGATACAACCATGGACAATGTGAGAAAAATAATGTTCATCTCGCCAATAGATTTCTTAAAAAAGTATTGTTTTTGTCAGCAAAACTGACAAACCGAAGAGGCAGTTCACTTAGTCCAACCAAAAGTCATGGCCTCAGTCACTTTACTAATGTATGTTGCAAAAGAATTATAAATAGAATTACAGACTTTATCAACTGTATTTTTTTCTTTTTTGTTTCTTGTGAAGTTTTAAAAAATAACCTCTCTCTATTCAGAACCTTTTCAGAGAGAAGCTGATGTATGGCTTGATTCTAAAATACAGATTACTAAATTGTCTTATTTGCAAAATGAATTATATCATCCCATTTTACATTTTCATCCAAAAAAAAAAAACAGCCATAACACTTTCCTCAAGCATGTATATTTGTGCATGTATGTGTGGATCTGAGCACTTATGAAGTCCACAAAGAAAATGTGACAGACTTAAACATAGTCTCAAAAGGATACTCATTCAATGCATGCTGTGCTCAGCATTTGAGAGTCATCTAGTGATTGCTTAATAAGTTGTCAACTTCCATTATCACAGTGTTCTTTCAAAGCTTCTTTTGAAACTTCTCTGTTTGTGGGAGCAAAGGAGCAGGAATATGTTGGTCATGAAAAATACTAAACATAGGGAGGAAGTTTTGACTTGGAGGTCACTGTTTAAAATTTTTAAAAATAATTTGGTTTCAGTATTGATTATTTATCCAGCTATAAGTTACATATTTGATTCACTTGGATAAAATTATTGGCTTCAAACTGCTACCTCTTCAGATCCCTTCTCAGACTGACTACTGATTATATTAATCTGATTATTTCATTAATTAGAACATTTAATTCCAACCCAATATGGAAGCTAACTGGTGGATTTGATTTTGATTTGAAAGCTGTTTCATTATTTTCAATTTAGCTGAGACTTAACAGTAGCATAGCTTTAATAACTTTTTCTTGATTTTATTTTTGTTTAATTTATACAGCAGGCCCACATCATATTTCTTTCAATAAACATCCTGGGTTTTAAATCTTTGAGGACCTGCACAGACATCAGCCAGTCAGCCTAAAAGACTAACAAGTTCACCCTAATTGTCTTTGGTTCTCACAACGCCTAAAACTATTTTGTGTATAGAACAGAAATAATGAATGGGGACTACTGAGATGGTATGATCTGGCATGCTGCCTGTTGCATGCAATTAAAGTATTTTGACCTTATAAAGTTTCTTACAAAAAAAAAAATCTCTTAATCAGAATTTTTCTTTTACAGTTTCTATTCAGCAGTTTTTTCTTGTTCTTCATTTTGAGTCACTTGACACAACCAACTGCTGTGCATATTGATCTGGGCAATTTTGTCATCATTGGGAATAACTCAAGTTGCCAAAGGGTGGGCATCAGCAAGAATGGTGCTCATGCTAGGGCAACTGAGCCAACTGAAAATGAAAAAAAAAGCTTGGCAGCTGCTGCTTGTGTTGTAGGCAGGGAAGGCCAAGGAAGGAAAGAAGTTAACTTGCACCGTGATGTGAGGTTATAACTTACTGCTACTAATGTTAACTCTCACAAGAAGCTTAGAATAATTAGTCTTCCCACTACATATTTACAATAAAAAGCTGCATAACTTGTACAGAGAAGAGGGCTCTTGTCCACCATTTCTTCTCTTGCCAAACAGCTTAGTTGCCATTTCTTTTGCTGTGTCTGGACCCTGACTCCACAAAAATATATCAGGCGGTGTTTGGTGGGGGATCTCCCAGTTGGCTTCTCCCTCAGGGTCACTGAGCTGGTACACACTTTCTGTTCCTCTTTGTCCCTCTCCAGTGCATTGAAAGGAATCTTTATACTCTCCATTGGAAGAATAGGTCCAGCTCACCACAAAATTGACACATTTTCCAGATTACCCAATATGAGCCAGAAAGGCAACTGCTGAAGGCCTTGTTGGATTAGACCAGGGGTATCCAACCTTTTTGAATGTGGGGCCGGATCATGAACTTTATCACCCAGTAGATTGGTGAGCCATATTCAAAGACCTCCCAGGAAGTCATATCACATCAGGAAGTGATGTCACATGACCTTTGACACCAATGAAGTTGCAAAAAGTGACAATGAAATGGGCCTAACCAGTTCAAAACTCTCCCTCTATAGCATCCACCTCTGCCACTGTTCGAGACAGGATACTAAGCTAGATGGACCATGGGGCTGACCAAGCATGGCACTTTTTATGCTCTTATGTTCAGAAGCTTTAATGTTCTTTGGCTGAGCTTCCAAACTATGGCTGAGATTTGCAAAAAGGGGTAGATAGGCATGTTACAAAGTTGTCATAAATGATTTGGAGCCCTCTAAATCCCATTCATTTTAATGGAAGTTGACATTCTGACTTAGCTTTAAAAATCTCAGCCCAAGGTGCCAACCAAATGACTCAAAATATATTTTGCATTTCTATGCAGTGCATCTATGTGGGGCTCTCCAAGCATTTTACAAACATTAAATTAACCTCAGGATGAGCCCAGCCGGAGCAGCAGGGGCTCAGCTGCACTTTCCCCCTACCTGCGCTGGTCAGTCCCGAGCACATGGCTACTGGGGACAGGAGGAGCCCGGCCAGGTCGGCCCCATCTAGCAGAAGCAGCGGCAGAGCCATGTGCTGCTCGGGACGGGACAAGCCTGGCCGGAGCGGCAGGGGCTGAGCTGCATTTTTCCCCTGCCTGCACTGGTCAGTCCCGAGCGGCACATGGCTCCACCGCCGCTTCTGCTGGCCGGTGCAGACCCAGCTGGGCTCCTCCCATCCCCAGCAGCACATGGGAAGCTGGCTTCAGCTGCGTGCTGCTCCGGATGGGACAGACCCGCCCAGGTCAGCACCAACCAGCAGAAGTGGCGGCGGAGCCGTGTGCCGCTCAGGACTGACCAGTGCAGGTAGGGGGAAAGTGCAGCTGAGCCCCTGCTGCTCCAGCTGGGCTCATCCTGTCTTGAGTGGCACACGGCTACTCCTCTTCCCACACACACCGCATCGGCAACATCAAGCTGACATGGTGTGTGTGGGAACCTTGTCCCTTCCCCAGCCCTTCAGCAGCCAGTAGGAAGCTGCTGAGGGGCTGGGGGAGGGACAAGGGGTGGGAACGAAAGTAAACAGTGTTTCGTTTCCCATCACAGCACCACAGGCCTCAGAAAACGGCTTGGTGGGCTGCACAGGAGCCCGTGGGCCGTATGTTGGACAAGCCCGTATTAGACCTTAGATGCCTCTTATCTTGTTGTTACACTGCTTGATGCTCTAAATAATGTACTAATCTTTACTAACACACCAGAAAGTCATGGTTCACAGTGACTACATTTATCTGACATCTGATACCACCTGTGCAAGAGGCCACCAGTTGTCACATATCTGCCTCATACCGTTTGGCAGCACATTATTAGAAAGACATGCTCTGAAACATAATGGTAGAAGCAGAGTGCACAACAGTATTGGAAAAAGAAACAAAAAAAAAACAAAACTTATTTTTGGGTAAATACTGTTCAATTAAAGCATCTCACATGTTCATACACGGAGTTATAAACAGTCCAACCAGTCTCTAGCCCAACTGTGAGGAACACATGAAAAGTCTAGAAGACTTAGGAAGAAATTATTCCTGGACTACTCCCAGTATCTGCAGATAGATTCAAGAGACGATATTTTCTTCTCTAGTATTTGGCAAAAGTTGATATTCTATAAATTCCCCATAATACACACTCTTTATTGGAATATATTTTAATACAAATATTTTATTTAAAAGTTATAGTAGTTAATATTGCTCAGATATTATGATAGAAAGTGGTGATGGTTCAAGATTTAACTCAAGGAAGACATTTCCCTATCTTGTAGCACACAGTGCATTAAAATTTGTCTCATCCTTTGAGGGTGCCTTTTGTGTTAGTTCTGCACTCTCTCTCTCTCATATATATGGTATTACATAAAATAAACCTAGGTGGAAGAAAAGTTTTTTAAAGTTTCAAAATCATACACTTGACATACAAGAAATACCAGATTTCCAGTTGCCTGTGCAACTTTAATATACTCCGTGCTTCATTCATCTTGAAAAATGAATGAAGCATAGGTCCTATGCTAAAAAAGGTGATATTATAATTAAATACATTATGGTAAAGTACATATACAAAGTCTTTGAACAAAAATTATACTGGTAAATCACAGATCTCATATTTCCTGTTGCTGAAAGCTGCTGCCACTTGATGTGGACTTCTCTGACAATATTTAAGGTTGTATGTTATCTGGGCATATTGATAATAGTTTCCCAAGTAATGGAAGTCACAGAAGAAAATGTTATCATTTAAGTTTTTATCTCAGGCAAACTTGAACATAATTTCATGGGACCAAAAAAAAAAAAAAAGCACCTCTGTTGCCTGAAGATTTTTCCACTGTACCAGATTTCAAAGACTTCCTGCAAGCACCTCTCTCCAAAAAGGTGGCAAGAATCCTTTATAATGGAATTGGCTATGCACCTTAATATATAAATACTTTATAACACAACTTGAAAAGAGGTACAATAGCTACAGCATTAAAACACAAAGTTTAATGTCTTCTCTGCGTGGAAAAATGTTAACAGTTATACCAGTATAGGTAAACCAGAGTAACTCTACCATATGGGCACTCTTATTTTTGCCTTGTTTTCGGGTTTAGCTGAAAAGCAATCCCAAATGACAGGGGAAGAGCTCTTAAAAGAGGTACTCTTACATTGGCATAAGACCATTCATACATGAAAGAGGGTTCTACCAGTATAACAACCATCGCTGTTTAAATTCATTAAAACTTCATTTATTCCCCTCAAAATCTTTCTTGTGTAAGCAAACTTTGAAGCGGGCACCCCGTAAATCAAAATCCAAACCTTAGAACAAAAATCTCCAGAACTGAAGGAAGAAGAATGGAGGTAAACATATACGACAGATTCAAGGAAAATAAGAGGTAGAAGTTAACTGCTTACATTTTCAGATGAACAATCATTTGAATTAGTGATGTAAACAGGTCAGGTCTGTGTTTTGGGCAGCCACCAAGCATGGAGCAGTGCCAACTGTGGTACAGCTAGTTTTGCACCCCACTTCCTCCCTAGGTCAGCTGTTGCTCTGGTTCTCCACACCTAGTTATGCCACTGATTTGAATATACTGGATACCGATTTAATTTGAATAGAAAGTTAAGACTGACTGACATTTAAGAAAGAAGAAATATAGTCCCTCAGTCCATCCCAATATTTTTTAATTTCTCCCCCTTGAAAGTGCTCAAAGGGGAAGTTTTGGTGTAACACATATCTTAGTAGTAAGTTAAATCGTGCGATAAAAATGTAAATCAAATTAGGGAAGACACTTGAGCTGCTTGCAGACGTTAAAACAAACAAAAAACCAGCACTTTAAACTTGGCGTGCACCCACGCCAAGCCCAGCGCATGCCCAAAAAAGGCAGCACATTAGTTGGACCCGGCTTGCCCAAAGTCTGCATAGATCGGGTACATTAGTGGGGCTTTTTTGGCACTTTTATCCAATAGCTGATTGACTCTGCTTTAGATAAAGGCTCTAAAAAGCCCCACTGAAGCATCTGATCTATACAGATACTGCAGAGCCAAGCTGAAGTAATGTGCTGCTTCCTCTGGTATTTGGGGGATTTTTTTTTATTATTATTTCTGCAAGCAGCCTTAATGCCTGAAAGCTTGTCCAACAGTTCTATGCAGTTGATCCAAGAAAAGATATCCCCAAAAATCCTTGCCTCTTGTAAAAACAAAATAATATGTTCCTAAAAGAAAATAAGTCATCATATTTTGAGCTAAGTAATATAAAAGGGAACACTGAATACTTAGGAACTTTCTATTTTTCCCTAATTGCTGTTTTAAGGCATGATAAGAGATTAGAGAAAAACACACTATCTTTAAGCTCATTTTGCCCATTTGATAACATTTTGCATAGTTAGTTTCACTTCACGTATTACCAAATAAATCTCCACCGTCTTTCACACGCCAAGGGAATGGTGGAAGTAAGTTGTGGAAACATACATGACTGAAAAAAGTGACTGAAATACCACAGATATTGGCAGAAAGATGCAAGGACAAACATAGAAAATACATGTTTTTTAAAGCGACTAAGTTTTGCATAGTCTGTTCTCATTAACAACATGATACTTGCTATATGGGCCCTCCCTGATACAACTGAACATATTTTATTGATTATCTGACTGACTAAGCCACATATTCAAAAAGCGAATACTCCATTCTTTCACACAAGAAAAGAAAGACTGATCAAGTATGCTAATACAACTAGTTTCCTCACACTTGCATTTCAAGCTAAAAATGTTGTTTTACTAGTTATTTTCTATTTATCATAGTTCAGGCATGTCCACTTACCTTTATAGTAACATTTCCTTTTGTTATTTTTCTCATGTTGAAGCCTACTGTAGGGATCATATCTTCTGTAAACTGCCCTGACTAGAGGGGAAACAAAAATGTTCTAATTAATGTAAGTAATAATTAATTGTTAACGTCAGCAATATTTCATTTTGAGAACTGAACATGTTCATTCTTTATAAGAACCAATCCATTCATTAACTAACTTTCTGGCTACATAAGAAGCTGTGCTTCAGTTTGTGTCCCCAGCCTTTTCTTCCTTGGACTGGCAGAACTCATCACCAGCAGAGTCGGGGACCTTGCATAAAGTTTAATTCAAGTCTTGCAGCAAATCTGGGAGCAGCACTGCTGAAACTAGAAGAGAACTTGCCAACACCAAGACTTTTCCTCACCACTTTTCCCCAACTCAAAGTTCCTCACCACTGCTGCCAGCAATTCAGCCCCAACAGTAACAAAGGTGACAGAGTACTGGCATACGAAGCACTGCAGATGGCACTGTCATCTTGGATACATCTGTCTATACCATGGCAGTAGCACACCAAGATCATCATGGCACTGGTATACCCAACCCACAACTGCCCCTTGAACACTCCTAGAAATACATTGATGAAGATATCCTGGAGTCAACCCCAGCAGCCATTCTCAAGTATGCCAACGACTGAGGGCTTGAAAACAGCCACAGAGCATCTTCACCACAGCATTGCCATCCCTGGAACATGGCAGTTGGATTGGCTTAGTGGGTTGAGCTAAGAAACAGCTTGGGCTGGGCACACACACCACTGCTGCAGTGTAGACATGTCCCTTGAGTAGCAGGGTGCATTTTCTTTTGTCTCCTAAATATCTCCGACAGTAGAAGAAAAAACATTACTAAACAGAAACGTACCCGTGCTCCTTTACAGAACCACATGCCTAGCGGAAATACCAAAAGTTTGAAATTGAGCCGACTCAGACAACATCTAGTTAGTTTCAATGTATGATGCAGGCACTGGACTCATTTGTTCAATATTTATTTTTATGCTGCACACATATTTGGAAGCTAGAAACCAGTGATATTATTTATTATTCAACATTGGAATCTTGGAAAAACTTGACAGATACATCAGGAACCTATTACAGGTTACAGGAGTAGGCTAACATAAACAGGATGCGTTTCAAT
>NW_017729007.1:7008178-7013002 GCF_001723915.1 Gavialis gangeticus | reverse complement strand
CAAGGTCCCTTCCGACCCAACTTCTATGATTCTATGATACAGTAAAAGCTTTGTTACCTGGCACCCATGTGAAACGGTGTGGGGGAGGATAACAAAATATGCCGGTTAACTGAGAGGCCCGAACAGGCATTTTTGCCTGTTTTGGCTGCCGCTTCTCTTGCTGCCCCTCCCGCCGGCCCCGTGCAGCCTGCCATTGGAGCTCACAGAAACCAGAGGTGTCGTGGTGGGCACTTCCAGTTTCACTTTACCTTACAAGCTCGGATGCCAGTTAATAGAACATGCCAGCTTGTAAGGTGCTGGTTAATGGAGCTTTTATTGTAAATATATTATCTGAATAAACCCAAAGAAAATATTTTTTCTATTTTTATTAGATCTAGCTATCATGTTAGATAGAAAGATATAGCTTTTTTATGATATACAACTACTTCGGCATCTGGAGGTCTCAGGGAGTCCTCAAAGAGCTAGTGTCTCCTTTATAGATCTGTCTTATCTTTCTGAGACCTTTTGATTATGATTAAAAGGAATTAATGACAAACTAGACAACATTACTTTACAGTTCTATTGTCCATACACAATATGGAACTTTCCAGCTGGAAAATAATGGAGGAGGAGGACAAAGTGACTAAGCTATCTTTTGGATGTCAAGAAAAATGTTCAGATCACAGCACTTGTACAGGGCTATCAGCAACCTTGAAATGAAGAATAAAAGTTGATAAAACAGATCGTGCTTGCTTGGAAAGTCCTACAAGATTTGTACCTTGCACTTACAGATACTCAAGAGGTACGGTCATACACTCTTATTCTATTATATTTCAATATAAATTTACACAACATTCTGAAAATATATGAGTTTTGAAATTAACATTTTCAATATCTGTAAACACTGGTGTTATTACCAGTCACTATTACTATTAACAATAGGATATCCTGCTTTACTCTGCTGAGTGAAATCCGATATAATTCCATTACAGATGGTGGAATTAGTCTGCATTTACACTGTTGAAACAAGACAATCTTAACCAAACTCTTCAGAGCAGTCTTTCCAAAAGTGTGTTTGTGGAGTACATAGTACCACGGGACCCTGATCCTGACTTCGGACCTCTTGATTCTACCGCAAACTGAACAACTGCTTATCGTGCTTTTTTATGGTCCATCAGAAGTTGCATTTAAGATTCTCATTCCTTTGTCGCAATGGTTTATTTTCTCCCCCTCCTCCCCCTTCCTTAGTTTGTGTATTACTTTATCTTGAACTATTTATCTGAGAACTGAAAACAATCCTTCTCTGATGGTTATCATGACATCTTATCTCAAATTTGAAGAGCACGATAAAGGAGCTTTGCCATCGCTGCAGCCTGTGTCCAACCCTATGTCAGAAAACACTGTAAAGAACCAGCCTCTGATAACTTCCTTCTTAAGCCACGTCTAGTGACAGAAGTACATTATTATTCACCAACTCATCTCAGGTGCTGATAGCAATGTGGGGGGACTGTATGTTCCATTTGTTGCCTAATCACACTCTGAGTTGAATTAAACAACATTTAAGGACAAAGAATGGAAAATAGAGGTGTACTGATATATTGGTTGCATGTCAGATTGGCACCGATAAAAGGAAAATTAACCTTATCGGCCTTTTTTAGCTGCTGTAGCCAATAATGTCACCAATAAATATAATGTGCCTTCTGGCCAGGGCCCCTGGACACAGCATGCGAGCGCACAGCTGCAGCACACATGTAGCCAGAAATGTATCTGGAGAGCATGGAAAGTAGCGCCTTGCAGTAAGTCTGTGGAGGGGAAGGGGTGTAGTGGGGAGCGGAGGCAGACTGAGGCCCCCCACAAGGTGTGGGAGGTAGTGCAGGGGCTGGGGGCACTGCCGAGCCAAGGCAGTGAATGGGACCCCAGAGCCAGGGGCGGGAAGCAGGTTGGAGCCCTAGGCTGCTTGTCCAGGGAGTGCAGCTCCCCATGGCTGTCTCCCCACCCCACAGGGAAGACACTGGAGGGGGGTGTCACATGCCCCCCTGGATTTGTGCATGGGGTGGATGTGGGCTGCCCACTGCAGGCTCAAGGCCAGCCTCGTGTGGAGGAGTGGCTCCAGACCCTTCCCCTTGCGGGGGGCAGACAGCGGCAGCACTGAGAAGGGTGGCTATAGGGGTGCTAAGGCAAATTTTGGGATGACTGTAGCCCTCTCAAGCCCCCCCTCCCAATGCCACCTCTGCTCAGGCCACTCTCCTCCACTGCCTTTTCCTCAGGAGTCCCATGCTGGCCATGTGACCCCTGCCCACCCCACAGCATAGGGCTCCCAAGAGAAAGACAGCAGAGCAAAATGCTCTAGCAAGGCCAGTGCTAGGGGAGGCTTTGTCATCCCAAAATTTGCCTTAGCTCCCCTGAAGCCATCCCCCCTCCCAGCACTGCCACTACCACTACCACCCACCCCACAGCTGAGCCCACCCCACTTCCACCCTCTCCAGGCCCAGCCCCCACAGCTGGGAAGAAGCTAGCACCACCCCTGGCCCCGAGCCCCCAGCAAGCAGCCCTCATCCATGCTGTGCACAAATTCAGGGGGGCACATGCCTCCCCAAGGGAGTGCACACAACAGCAGGGAGCCACTCCCCATACCCCCTAGACAAACCGCCCACAGCTCCATCCTGCTCCCCGCCCAGTCCCAGGCTACCATTCACCACTCTGGCTGGGCAGTGCCCCCAGACACAGCCCCTGCCCCACTCACTCCCTCAGCTTGATCTGTCCTCCTCATGCCCCATCCCTCCCCCAAACCCCTTCTCCTCCACAGACTTACCTGCAGGGTGCTGCTCTCTACACTGCCCACCTGCATTTCTGTAAATCAGCTATAGGATCAGTATCAGCTGATATGACTAGTTAATAATTGGCTATTAATACTGGCCAAGAAAATCTTTATCGGTACACCTTAGCTGAAAGTCCTGCCTCCTTCCTTCCAACGTTGTTACCACTAGTTAAGTTGTAGCAGTAATACATGACTGGGACATTTCCTAATGAAAAAACAACTGAAAACCTAGAAGTGGCAGCCCTTCCACTAATTTGTTCTTCTACAGTTTAGAGTAACAGGCTTGACGTTTCTGCTGATCCCTGTATCCAGCACCATAAACACACTACTACTGGATCAGCCAGTCCTTGGTAAAGTACTATACCTCTTCCTTTCCTCTTACAGCAAGACTTCAAGTTTTACAAATCTTGCAAATGGCAATCACTCTCCTCCCACAGCTTTGAGTAGGTGACTGAGAGCCGTTTTCCTAAACTGAGCGAGGCTGACAGCACTGGTGGTAAGGCCCAGGTCATCAGCAACACCTAGATACCTGCTGTTTTGGCCCACTGCCTTTTCCATTTGAACTTCATACATTTTCTCTTTGATGATTTGTAGTTCCTTCTCATGTTTCCACTGCCAACTCCTGTTCCCTGCCCTCCATTGTTCCATCTCTCTCCTCTTCCTTCCTCCCACAAACTCACAACACACTCCCTTTACCCACCTTTACTCTCGCACCATAAACTAAAGCTAGCTATTGTGAGGCTATAGATATGTTTCTATCATCATTTCAGTCACTTTGCTTACATGTTGAACTGCTTTCCCCATGCTTTCTCTGGTTTTTGCGTTCTTAAAATCCTAGTTTTTCAAGGTAGAGACTGAGCCTTCAAGCATGCCTGGAAGCATCTAGTTCTTTGGTAGACAATGCTCTAATATAAAGTAGCAATAAAAAGTAACAGGCAAAATGGCCAAGAGGGGTTGCACAGAGAAGTCAAAAGGAATGATGAATTGTGTAACTGTACAGGGATATTCAGTAAGCATCAAGGAGGCAAATCTATAGGAAGGGGAACAATGGAAGGGAAAACTAGAAAGTGAAAGGTACCATACCAATTCAACCATAGGGACAGCATGGAACAACGTCATGCTAAGTAGAAATAGTGAAAGGTCACCGTCATGTGAAGAGCAAAAGAGAGGAAGTCAACAAAAAAAGACTAAATCAGACATACGTGCAGGGACAGCTATCAAAGAAAGAGGGCTAAAGTTTAATTAGATAGACGGAGAGTCACTAGAGAGCTGCAGTTAAAAGAGTAGCATGATCTACACAAGGGCTGTCCAAATGGCAGCCCACAGGCCACATGTAGCCTGTGAGTGGTCAAACCATGACTGGTGGGGCAAGAAATTCTGCGTGAAGATGAGTAGTAGCAGCTAACTCCTGAGGCTGCCAGGACCACCGTGCTGTGCAGCCAGCACCTGGATGGTTAATGCTGCCCCCACTCACCCTCCCACGCAGTCTCCCAAATAAGAGCCCCTTTGGGGCACTTTTCAGCAGCAGGGTGAGCAGGAGGAGTAACCCCATGGAGGCTGGTTGATCTGCCGCTGGATTTACATGTCAAGATCCCAGCTTTCAGAGGCAGGGCAGGTAGCACACAGGGATTAACACCGCTGCTACCCCCACCACCCTGCAGCGCCAGAGCTAGGATGGTCCAAGCCCTTGGAGGCTGACCCTGTGGCCAGGGGTGCTGCTGATTAAGGCCCACGTCCTCCCCAAGCACCCCTCCTATCTCTTGTTTTGAACCTATGACCAGCACTCCCACCCCTGCTTTCTGCACTACGCGTCCCAAGGAGTCCGTTCGTCCCCTTTTCCTGCAGCCTCCCTGTCTGAAGGAGGCTAATGAAGAACGCGCGGGGCTGGGCTGCGCTCACGTGATTTGAAAGGGGACAAACAGGCCCACCCCCTTCCCGATCTAACTGTGCCTGCTCCGGGCCCGGCCCAACGGCTCCCCTCGTGCCCTGCCCTCCCGGCGCGCACCACAAGCCCAGGGGCCGGGGCC
>NW_017729007.1:6995270-7008167 GCF_001723915.1 Gavialis gangeticus | reverse complement strand
ACGTGACTGCCCCGCCCGGCGGCGGGGGCTGGGCGCGGGGCGGTGCAGTCGCAGCCCCGCTCAGTCCCCGCTGCGCACGGGGCAGGGTCGCCGGGCGGGGGCCGTGCTGAGGAAAGGCCGGGGGCCCTAATTTCATTTTGACTTGGCGGGGGGTCTACAAATACTTGGCCGCCCTTTATGGTGCCCGGATTGAACCAGACCCCCCCCCCCCCTTATGATTTTCAAATCTTACAGAGGGATGTTGTCTCTTATGGGGGGTTACCTCCCTCGTAATTCAAACCCTGCTGGCTGGGGTCCTCCATCTGCCTGCCCAGGACGGGGGCTCTGGCCAGGGGCACCTCCAGAGGCTGCAGGGCCACTTTGCTGTCCCCGGTCGGTTCGGGTCTCCTGCAGTCTCACTGGGCAGTGTCTGCTAGCTCCTTGGATGGGTTTGAGGGCCAGTGGACGCCACCCAGCACATTATTTTAGGTGCCCTCCACTCCCTCCACACTTGTTTTGAACCTATGACCCTTGCTCCCATCCCTCTTCTCGTTTTCCCGAGTGATTGCTGATGTGTCCTTAGTGACCCCCGCATCAAGCGGGGCGTGTAGCTCTACTTGGAGGGCTTCATCCCATGTTCCAGAATGGGCCCGACCCATCAAAAGGCCTGGCTCATGGGTCTTGGCCCATTGATCAGAGTCAGACTGATCCCCATATTGGAGGACTGGAAGGAATTTATCCTCTGGTCATATTGGTATAGACTGGGGGGGGGGCACAGCCCTCTCCCTGGGATCTCTTGACTGTATATTAACCTTTTATAGAAGCAGCAGCAGGATGTTTTGGGGGCCACTTGGGAGGAGAGGAGTTGGTTTCTTGAAGGGATAGTCCCTTGGGGTGTAACGGGATGGTCCTATGCAAAGGGCAGCGATTTGGAAGTGCCATGGTGTGGGGCACTTGGGAGGTGGCGCCTGGGTCCCTGCAGAGGAGGCTGTTTGGGAGATGACAGGCTCCGTCTGCACAGGTCGCACCACAAGAGGGAAGGGTTCTGCAAAGGGGGCTAAGTTGAAGGTTCAAGAGCTGGTTCCACCCAGGACTGTCACATGGCAAACAGCCAGCCATTATACACAACTAGTAATGAACTTGATGCAGAAGGGGACACAAAAGGCTAGCTTTATATAGGATGGGGGTGTCACATGGGAGGCAACCAGATGGTTCTGCAGGAGAGACAGTTGTGTGGGGAAAGAGGGGCTGGATCCATGCATGCTTCTCATGTGACTTGACAAGCTGGACTGCCATTGCCATCAGGGTTGTTACTTGAGGTTCTGTAGGGGGGGCATGAGAGAGAGGATAGGTTGATAGGTTGGGTTTGCTCAGGAGACTTCACATCAGAGGCAGCCGATTGGTCCACAAGTGTGTTGCCATGAGAGCACAACTCCTGACTTGCAGGAACATTTGAGAGATGATGGGCTGTGTCCTTGGGGGTCATTGCATAATAAGACTATAAATGGAATTTCCCCTTTCCTCTGCCAGTAATGTTAGCCTTGGTGCCAAAGTTATCCACCTCCCCAACTATCTCTGTGTCTTTTTTCAGGCTTGTGCCTTACTTATAGTCCAGCCATTCAGTTTTGGTCACTACAGTTAATCCTTTTGCCATTCAGTTTCTTTCTTAAAAAGTCAATTTTTTGGTTGCTGTCTATTTGAAGTGACACAGTAGCCTTGCTTAACCATATGTTAGTGCTGACAGTGTCCAATTTCTGTGATAGTGACAGATTCCACATCATTACAAGAAACATCCCTTAGCATACAACAGATAGGGAACATGCTAAACTCAACAAATTATCCTGCCTCACAGCACTGCACAATTTATGTTTTTCATGTAAATGCAAATGCTACACACACTTAACCTGGGTACATATGTTAATACTGTATACTTTTTGATATTTTGCCTTAACTGTAATTGATATTCTGCCTTAAACTGAAAGAGTGGCATGTTATATTTAGTTTCCTTGGTATTTGCTTGATTGGTAGGGTTTGCATTAAGGAGATGACATTCTTATCCTTAATTATTATATTTAGGTTCAGTATGGTAATGCATTGAGAACAACCCCACTCTAGTAAGTACTGAGTAGTACAGAATGCATGAACAGCTTACAGTCTAAGGCCCCCTCTCATGTTACATTAACTGGTTAATTGCACAATTACCTTGAGACCAGCTACACATGCAAAGTAGCTACTATGCCATAACAAGCTCTAACCATGTATGAAGTTGGACCTCGAAAATGTGTACTAACTTTATAGCTGGTTGCTGTTGAGCTTTAATGTGCATGTGTAGCAGGATCTTCCCTGTGGTGGGGAGCCTTGTCAGCTGTGGGCTTCCAGTCACAGAAGTGCACCATGGTCAGCTGGGGCTGGGAGTCCCACAGCTGCTGGGGTCTCAGCCTCAGCAGCTGCAGACTCTGGGTCCTGCCAGCACCCACAGCTGCTGGATCCCCAGTGTGCTTCCCAGTGCCAGCTCAGTCCAAGCAGTCACTGGGCACCCTTGTGATCTTCTAGCCCCAGGGAAGTGTGATTGCTACAGCAGCAATCTCCCTGGCCCCACCTCAGCTGGAGGCTCCCAGCTGGGACAACTTGCTTCTTGCCAATGCAGGAGGAGCTGGGGATTGAGCTCCCCTTGCACTGGCAACAGGGCACAATGGGATCTAATACGCAATCCCACAATCATGCCCCCTGCCATGCACATGTGGTATGGCAAGAGGCACAATTGTGTGAATCATGCATTAGATCCCATTGCCCCTTTACATGCACGTATAGACAGGGCCTAAGAGATGAAAAAGGCAAGAGAAGAGTGTAATAGCCTACAAAGGTCAAGTCAATTCCACAGTTTTTAAGATATGAATTAGATGAGTCTAGTTTAGGAGCTGATGTGCTAAATGAAAAGACAGGGAAAGGAGAGGAGACATTAAATGAGGAGGAATCAAGGTGGAAAGGGCAAATGAAAAGAGGAAAAAGAGGAGGAGCAGGATCTGGAAGATAACCATTATGTGGCTATGGTGAAGTGTGAGGAAGACGACAGAGCACTTGGCAGAGAATGGCCAACCCAAACTGTAGAAAATACTTTGATGACTTCCTTGGTTTCTGCTTAGCTGTTTTCAAGACTTTGGCCCAGGCAATGTGTCTGTGTTATTTGCACTATAGTAGTGGTTCTCAACCTTTTTAGGTTTGAGGTACCCCTCAGAAAATAACAACTCTTAGTTTTCACTTGTTTTTTGACTCCAGAAAAATAGTAGAGCATTTTTTCTGTTGCAAAGAACTTAAATTTCAAGAAACATCAGGTTAGAAGGTTTTTAACGCTGTGGATTCCTACATAAAATCTCTGATTTTATCTTCTGAATTATGTTTGGATACTTTACAGTGCTAATATTGTGTGGCACCCCTGGATTACCCTTGAAAGGATCCCAAGGCACCTCAAAGTGCCATATCACACTGGTTTAGAATCACTGCTCTATTATCTGCCAGTTAAGACATCCACCTGGGAGGACTCCCATGTTTCAGTTCCCACTCAAATTAATATTCAGTTACTTTTACCAAGTGAAATAGATTCAACAGGAGAGCTTGAGAATGCCTCACCCTAGAATTCCCTGCAACCAGCTGATCAGGGTTCTCCTGCAAGTGTCAGAACTGTGTGTGGAGCCATTACTGCAAATTCAGCAAGGAGAGGATTTAAATTTGGGCTATCTGTCTCCCACTTGAGTGTCATAAACCATTGTGTTGCAGGTAGTGAAGTACCATGACCTACTCAGTTCTGCAAATAATATTTGAATCTCTGGGGATCTGGCCCCCAAACCTAAACATATAATTTCAGAAATTCTTAACTGAACTGTTTTAACATTCCTTATTTTTTAATTTTTCCTTCTGCTGGAACTATTTGTAAATTTGGGTTGAATTCTGTGAACAGACTGAGCTGCACTGAAATTTCCATTTGCCAAATAAATGAGTTGCTAAAAATATTGTGCCTGTCTCTAATCATATGAAATAGACCTAGTTCCATCCCAGGTGTGTTATATGTGGAATGCAGAGGTTGGGATTCAGGATGGAGGGGCTGGATGTCATGGGAATCGTAATGGTTTCTCTTTGAAACTTTCTGTATGAGTTAATCTGCAGTTTGGGTTCAAAGAGGAGTTGATGTAAAATGAAGCAGTTTGAATTCAGATGACCTGGGGGAGTTTTTCTAAAAACACGTTTTAAATACTTGAGTGACCCTTTGTCATGGGGGCTGCCAAAAACCATAACAGATTTACAGGAACAGTGCAGCTTGAGAAAGAGCCCCATAAAGACTATGTTTCTGCTATATTCTCATGCAAGACTGCAGAAAGTGGAGTGGTCTATGCATGTATATCTTCTTTTACAGTGCCCACAGGGATTATAATGTAATGCATAAATCTAATTTCTTATGAAAAGTTCTCACGGTTTATCCTAGTTCTTTTTTTTAAACATAAATTCTGGCTGTAAAATTCTTTAACTTAGGGTATGACACATAATAGTATTGGTACTTCACTGCGTCAGCGCCAGCTGAGAGGAATGTTGTTCCTGTGGATAAAAGTACCAAACTGGGACTCAGATGCTTTTGGTTAAATATCTTGTGTGTCCTTGAGCAGGTTAGTTAATCACTGTTTGATTCAATTCTCCATTAAAATGAAACTTTATTTGTCTTAGCTATTTAGATAGTAAGCTCTTCAGAGCAGAAGCTTATTCTTATTATGTGCATGTGCAGTTGGGTTCTCTAAGTGCTCTGTAATCATCACCACAATCACTATAATAATAATAAAGCAACTAACTCTTTTCTCTGTTACACAGAGATAATTACAAAGACGGTCATAAGGTCTTTAAAAGGAAATGTGTACGCTAAGGATTTCAAATAAGACATTTTAAGTTTTAAATGATGAGGATGAAATACACATATATACAGTAAAGTAAAATTGGCCCTAAACCAAAATCCCAGATCAAAAAACAATCTCAAACGGGTCTAGGATCCATATCACCATGCACAGTTAGGGAAATTAAAATCTAAATCCAAATTCTGTGTCTTGGGCCCTATTTCCAGTGGTAGGGGAAGATCTGAATAAAAATAAAACTGTCACTTAACATACTCTCCAGGGAGGCCAACATGAACAGAAATGATTTATCTGGGTCCTAGGTTCTTTTGTTGAATTTTTTTTTTTTTTCTTCCCCGTTTGTCCTGAAATAACAAGTTTGAAAAATTCTGCAGAGTAATCTATATACTTTTCTACTAATGAGACAATGCTGTAGCCTGCGACTTGTTATCACTTCTCTTTTTCAAAGAAAAAAAAACAGGCAGTTGCTTTTGCTAAAGAAAATAGAGAGGCTTTATTCAATTTATCATTGGGAGCTTTGTAACCTAGTGATTAGTGCTTACGTGCTTCATCCATGCCCTCTGCTGGCTGGAATGTCAGAGCCTCCTTAACATGCTCCATCTTCCTAATTTCTTTCCTTCTCCAATGGCAGGAGGACTGGAAAAGGACAAAAAAGCTGTCATCATAGCATACTAAGTCAGGTTATCCTGTACTTCAAAAGCTAGTTATTTTGGGAACTGAAGTCTTGCAGCTCATGCATGCAGTTTTCCTCATGAAAACTATATTTGGCATGGGGGAATATGCTTCAGCCTAAAGTCTAAGAATTAGGACTGTGCACCTTCTTGTTGACCAAGTCCTGCAGTGAGATACGGAACCCTCTGCTGATGAGACATCAATCATATATTTCTTGTGAAACTGAAGGATGCTATCCCCCTCCATGTAAATGAGCTTTCTCTTAAGACAACATCTCTGGACACTGACAACCTTAATGAAAATCTGCCTGTTCGTAACCAGCTTGAAGCTTAAGGGAACAGGAACTGTAGGGAAGATAGTTATTATTGTGTGTGTTTATAGTTTGAAATTTTGATACCTGCACTTAGAGCTAACTCAAATAAACATATTTTATCAGTTTGTTCCTGCACCTGTACAGCTATCTATGGCACTAGAGCACTGAAGAATCGTATACAAAAGTAGCACTGTATCATAAAGTGTTTGCTGCGTATGTAAATTAATGCTTCACATTAATGTGTAGTCTGAGTGTCTAATATATTAATCTCTGAGTGTCTAATATATTAATCAGTAAATACTATGTATATATTTATAAACTAAGATGTGTATTTAAATTGAAAATTGACATCAAATTACCATGAAGCAAAGAAACTAGAAACAATATAAAAGGATGGAGATAATGAGTTCATAGTAAGGCTTATGAAACCTGGTAACGTGATTCTCAAAACTACAATTGTGATACAGAGTGGTACAATTTACATAAAAGAGACAGAAGGGGAAGGAGAGTTAATAGGGCAGCACTGTAAGTCAAAAGTATTTGCAATCCTCAGGGCATACCATTTCAAAATAGAGAAGTGCTCTTTGATCTTCAAAACAACTGCAGTGGAGAACAACTGCTCTTTTCCAATGCTGACAGCATCTGGGATCTCTTGCTCCAAAGGCCAGATCCTCAGCTGGTGTAAAGAGCAACAGCTCTCTTGATTTCAATAGAGTTTGACAGATTTGGGGCTTCTCTACATTTTCTGCAATAATTTATGAATATTCAAGAGGAGTCTAGAAAACCAGGAAAGAAAGCAAAGAGGAATTCAAGACAGCCACTGTTCTCTGCAAACTGAGGTACAGTTAAGGGATGTTGCCAAAATATTTGACTTTTTGGTTGGAGACAGAAGAAAAACCTGAAAACTGGTTTTGATCTGGAAAAGGCCTGAGAATAGGGTGTTCTATGCATTTCAGATATTGTTCCTTGTACTTGTAGGAGAGGATTTGAAGAGGTAATTTTGGGTGTTCTTTCAGTTAATGATCACCTGCAAACACAAGAAATAGACTCAATATCCAGGAAGCTCCTTCCATTTCAAAGTTCCCACACTTGGATTGTAGGCCACATTCTTATTCCTAGCAAGTGCATCTACTTGTGCTATTAGTGCAATGCAATTAACTCCAACACAATTTGTGCTAGTCAGCTGCTCCCAGGTGCAGCATTTACGCAAGTGCCCAGGACCACAGCAGTCTGAGCCAGAGCAGAGCAGTCCTGAGCTAGAAGGGGTCTGGAGGGTGAGACCTGGGCTCCAGGTGGCAGCATTGGGCAGTGGAGGGCCTGGTTGGCTGGGGCACAAGGCTGCTGAAATGCAGAGGTAGACAGCAGGCAGCCCCTCATGCCCCAGCCAGCCCTGATCACTGTCTACAAATGTGTTTAGGGACAGTTATTTTTACCACTGTAAGATAGTACTGTCCCCAGCAGTACTATTTTAAAGTGGTGAAAATGAGTTTGCTGCAGTCTAATAGCATAGCATGTGTAGACTGTGACACTTCACACTGCAGCAAATTAGTCTTCTGCACAGTTAAGCACATGTATAGATATATCCATTGGGCCCATCTATACATGACATTAATGCTCAAGAGTAAACTTCGACACATATCATGCCGGAGTTTATTGCTCCCAGGCGCCACATCTTCAGGTGTGCCTGGGACCACAGCACATTGAACTGGGTTGGAGCAGTCCTCTGGGTTGCCAGCCCAGGGATGCTCCAACCTGGCTCAGTGTGCTGCAGTGGGACTGACTAGGGCATGAGGGTGCTTCAGTGCATGGCTAGCTGGTAGACAGCCCCACACTCAAGCACCCTCATGCCCCAGCCTGCCCCATCAACATCATCATGTGTGTTGCTGCACACTAAAGAACTCTACCATAGGATAGTACTTGTATTTATAAACACTAACCTGCAGCAGAGATAATTAGTTTCCTGTGGCCTAATGGGGCTGCCTGTATAGAAGCTGAGACTTTACTACATAGCTAATTAGACTGCTCCACAGTAACTGACTCATGTAGATGTGCCATTGAGTAGTAATTTACTTCTTAAGCAGTTTCACTGGTTTCCCACAGCTTTATGATCTGGATCGTCTGTAGCTCCCTACACCAGGTCTTGGCCATAGACTATCAATTAAATTATGCCTTCAAATACCCAAATTACTCTTCAAAATTCTATTTATTATGGTTTGCTTAAGCTTAAAGCATAATTCTACCATAAAGAATGATTGTAAACCTGGCATCAAGAAAACCTATCATAGGTGGGTTTCACTGATTGCAAGTTTGTAATCAGAATCCTGAATTTTTAGAGTCAAGCTTGGCTCTTTTCATCATAAACATTAGGGCTGAAAGAGACCTCGCAAGATCATCAGGTCCAGCTCCCTGCCCAAGGGGCAGGAAGTCTGCTGGGGTCAAATGATCCTGGCAAGATAAGCATCCAAGTGGGTCTAAAGGTGTCTAGAGTAGGTGTTTGCACTACTTCTGCAGGGAGTCTGTTCCAGACTCTGGGGACTCGGGCGGTAAAGAAGTTTTTTCTTATGTCCAGCCTAAAATGGTCTTCCTGGAGTTCGTGACTGTTAGACCTTGGGGTGGCCTGTTGAACAAATGTTCTCCCAGACCCTGATGCACACCCCTTATATACTTATAGGCTGCCACCAAGTCCTCCCTGAGCCTTCATTTCTCCAGGCTGAAGAGTCCCATGCCTCTCAGCCACTCCTCATAAGACTTGTTCTCTTGCCCTCTGATCATGCATGTGGATCTTCTCTGGACTCTCTCAAGCTTGTCCACATCCTTCCTAAAGTGCAGAGCCCAGAACTGGATGCAGTACTCCAGCTGTGGCCTCACCAAGGCTAAAGTGGGAGGATGACTTCCTGGGCCTTGCTTGAGATGCATTTATAGATGAAAGCCAGGGTTTTGTTTGCTTTGCTGGCTGTGGCACCGCATTGGTGGCTCATGTTCATCTTGTGGTCAGTCATGACCCGCAAGTCCCTTTCGGTCGTGGTGCTAGTGAGCATAGCACTGCTGAGCCTATAAGTCTGATATGGATTTCCCCCCACACACACACACAGGTGGAGCACCTAGCATTTCTCAGTGTTGAATGCCATCAGGTTTGATCCACCCACCTTGCAGGCCTGTCCAGGTTGTCCTGAATTGCCAGCCTATCCTCTAGTGTGACCACACTTCCCCATAGTTCAGTGTCATCAGCGAATTTAGCCAGTCCTCTTCTGATACCTGAATCCAGATTGTTTACAAATATGTTAATGAGCACTGGTCCAACTAGAAGGAAATGAGATTGGTCAGGCAAGACCTACCTGCAGTGAAGTCATGTTGGCTGTCTTTCAGAATGTTGCATTTTGTTAGCCTGTTGTTAATGGTTTCTTTGATGACTTTTCCAATATGTTTCCAAGGATTGAGGTCAAATTGACTGGCCTGTAGTTCCCTGGATCTTCCTTCCTCCCTTTCTTGAAGATGGGCACAACATTGGCCCTCTTCCAATCCTCAGGAGCCTCACCTGAGTGCCATGAGTTCTCAAATATCCTTGCCATTGGCTATGCTATGATGTCCTCCAGTTGTTTTAGCACTCTTGGGTGCATTCCATCCAGGCCAACTGATTTGTGAATGTCCAGCCTCTCAAGGTATTCCCTCATGAGATCTTCACCAATAATGGAAATATGTTTGCCCTTACCTTGGCAATCCTGCATCTTGTTTGGCAAGGTGATCCACTTGGGTTGGTGGAAAATGGACACAAAATTATCATTAAGAAGACTAGTTTTTTTCTGGGTGTTGGTTGTCAGCTGCCCCATTTGGTTTAGCAAGGATCCAATGTTGCCCTTGTTTTTCTTCCAACTACCCACATATCTGAAGAAGGGCTTTTTATTGTCCTTGATTCTCGCAGCCAGTTTGAGTTCAGTTTCGGCCTTGGCTTTCCTAGTTTTCTCCCTGCAGGTGCGGGCCAATGCTGAATAATCCTTCTTGGTGATGTTACCTGACTTCCAACCCTTGTAGGCTTCTCTTTTCAGATACAAGAGGTCCATGAGTCCCCTATTGAGCCACAGGGGTTGCCCACCTCTTTTGCTACCTTTTGCAGGGGCTGGAATGGACTTCCTTTGTGCTTCAAGGATCACAACCTTATGGAGTCCATCATGGACTCCCCTCTCTGTTAGATCCTGGTTCCTCAGAGCCTCAGCAATCAGCCTCCTGAGCTTATGAAAGTCAGCTTTCCTAAAATTGAGGATTTCTGCATTCCTGACTGATTTAGCAGCTTTATGAGGGATAAAGAAAATGATCAACTCATGATTACTGTCTCCCAGCTTTCCTTTGACTCTCAGGTCACTAAATCAGGGGTGGGCAATTATTTCAGGCGGACAGCCGCATACTGAGTTTTGGCAAGGCATCAAGGGCCGCATGACAGGCAGCCAGGGGCAGATAAATATTAAGTTTCTAAATTTTTTAGGGGCCCTGCAGGCCGGATAGAATGGCCTGGTGGGCCATATTTGGCCTGCAGGCCACATTTTGCCCACCCCTGCACTAAATCATCCCCTTTGGCCAGTACCAGATCCAGGAGCACTTTACCTCTTGGTGGCCTGTATACTTCTTGAGACAAGTAGAGTTCATCAATGCAGGTGAGAAAACTATGCAACCAATCAGATTTGGCAAGGTGCCCCTCCCATGAGATGTCAGGGTACTCCAAGTTACCCATGACAACCATGCATCAAGCGTATGCAGCCTCTGCCAGTTCCCTTGCAAATGCATGGTCAAGCTCTTTCTCTTGGTTAGGAGGCCCATAGTAGATTCCTACCAATATGTCCCCTTCACCAGGTTCCCCCCGTAATCTGACCTAAAGGGTCTCAAGTCGCCCTTCTTGGGTACCTAACTCCACTTATAGGGAAGTGTACTATTCCTTCACATAGGGAGCTACAGCCCCACCCTTTTTAGCAATGTGATCCCTCCTGTACAAGGTATAGCCATCTATACCTGTGGTCCAGTCATAGGCGGAGTCCCACCAGTTCTTCATTATTCCTATGAGATCATATTGATTTTTATTTAGCAGGAGTTCCTCCTGCTTGTTCCCCAGGCTCCTGGCATGTGTGTACAGGGAAATAATTCTGCCATCAGAGGTCCTAGGCATCCCAGCATTCCTAGAAGAGTCTCGTCCCTGTGCTGTGGTAGGAGTGAGTTCCACTGGAAATTCACTTATGTCCCTTGTGCTGCATAACTTACTAATTCTGTGGTTGTTGCTTGGTGAGCTTACACTGATGGTTGTCCACTCATCCCCCAGCAAGCTTAGTTTAAAGCCCTGTTGAGTAGGTCAGCGATTCTGGCCAAGAAGAACTTGTTCCCTATTAGAGTGAGGTGGAGGCCATCCCTTCCCAACAGACTGATGTCTCCACCTCTGAAGTGCGGGCTATGGTCAAAGAAGCTGAAGCCTTCATGATGGCACCAGCACCACAGTCTTCTATTGACTTCATCAATTTGTCTCTCCCTCGTGCCCGTGACCCATAAGGATTAAGGAAAAAACTACCTGTACTCCTGGCCCCTTCAATCCCACCCCCAGAGCCCTGTAGTCACTCATAACCTGGCTCGGATTGCTTCAAGCTATGTCATTTGTGCCCACATGGATAAGGAGCATGGGGTAGTGACTGGAGGGCTAGACAAGCTGCATCTCTGCAATTCCTTCATCTTTGGTTAAAACACCATCATTTCATTTGAATGTCTGTTTTGCTGTTTCAAAGAGACAGTGTTTCATTTCGCCATTTCATTTTCTTTTGAAGCACTGTTCTGTTTTGTTTCGTTGAAACTGTTTCACTGTTTCGACACATTTTGACATTCCACCCATACCCTATAACGGGGAATCATGAAAATGCCTAAAACCTTGTCATTTCTTGCCTGATTCAGATACAAATTGCAGGGATGGTAGCCCCTTCTGAGGGCATGAAGCTTGCCATATTTCAAGGGAAACTGTACCTCAAACTCTTCAAAGCAAAACTCATGATGCTTGCCAGCAGCGGCAGCCTCCTGTCATCTGGTGCACAAATCCAGGGGGCCTGCACCCCCAGGAGGGCTGTGGGGCCATGCCGGACTCTTCCCAAGGGTGTGGGCCCCCGGATCTGTGTCAGATGACAGGAGGCTGCCACTGCTACCTGGGACTAGTGCTGGGCGCAGCCCGTGCCCAGCACCAGGGAAGACTGATGCCACCGCTGGCTCCAGGCAGGAGTCTCCTGTCATCCGGTGTGCACCTCCAGTGGCCCCCACCCCTGGGAGGTGTCTGGCAGCACTGGGAGGGCAGGTTGAGCTCTGTGAGGCTGGCAGAGCTGATCAGTGTTTAGCCCTGGCTCACCCCACCTCTCGCTGCCAGGCTGCACTCTGACCAGCTCTGCAGCCCTGTGCGGTTCAGCCTGGCAGCAGGAGGCAGGCAGAGCCAGGACTGCGCTCCGCCTCTCACCACCGGGCTGAGCTCCATGGAGCTGCGGAGCTGCTTGGAGCATAACCCTGGCACTCTCCTGTCTCACACCACCAGGCTGCTTCAAAACTTGAAAAATTTCAAAACTTTTGAAACATTTTAAGTGCCCCCATTGCATTTCAAAGCTATTTCAAAGCTTTATGTTTTGTTTCAATTTTGCTGTTTTGACCTCAAAAAGCATTGAAAGAGCTTTAAAATGAAACATGTGGCAAAATTTCACACAGTCCTACTCTAAAGATGTCACAGAAAGGATACTCTGATGTTAGTGGGATTGTGCAGATTTATCATAGAATCATAGACTCACTGAGTGGGAAAGGACCTAGACAGATCATCTAGTCCGACCCCCTGCCATGGGCAGGAAGGAGCACTGGGGGTGGCAGGGGTCATAAGATCCCAGCCAGGTGCCTATCCAGTCTCCTCTTGAAGATTTCCAGGGAAGGTGAGAGCACCACCTCTCTGGGAAGCCTATTCCAGGCTCTGGCCACCCTTACAGTGAAGTAGTTCTTCCTAATATCTAACCTAAACCTATCCTCCCTCAGCTTGTGGCCATTGTTCCT
>NW_017729007.1:6989422-6995154 GCF_001723915.1 Gavialis gangeticus | reverse complement strand
CGGCGCCCAGAACTGGACACAGTACTCCAGCTGCGGCCTGACCAGCACCGCATAGAGGGGGAGCAAGACCTCTCTGGACCTGTTAGTGATGCCCCGTTGATGCATGACAGGGTGTGGTTGGCTCTGCCTATTGCTTTGTCGCATTGGAGACTCATATTCATCCTGGAGTCAGTCCTGTCTCCAAGATCGCTCTCTGCCTCTGCTGCTGAGAGGGTCAGCCCCTAACCTATAACCATAATGCTGGTTCCCTCTCCCCAGGTGCAGCACTCTTTAGGTGTGTGAGGATTGAATAACAATATTACTTTAAGAGAGAATCCTCTCCTTGCATAGTTTTCTTAATATTGACTGATTTGTATTTCTTTTTGTTTTAATTTAGCTATAAATCTCTTTATTCAGGGCAGTGGAAATTGTTTAGTAAAATGATAATTGTTCTTTGCCGTATAATAGAAGTTCTTGGTGCATAACTACCATCTTTTTTAATGGAAAACTATGATCCAATTTTTAAAAACAATTTTTCATCAGCACAGGTGTCTGCCAGTGTAGAGCATCTTGAAGGATTGGGGCATAAACTGCTTTTCATAGCATTTTAATACCATGTGTTTTTAATGGCTTGAATGGTTCTTATAAAAAAATAACCCTTTTTACCTTGTTTTTTGTGATGAAAATTAATCTGTGTAGTTTTAATCTGGGTAGATGCATGTACAGATCTAATCTGTTTACAGGATTTATTGGGACCTTAATTCAAGTGCATTTCATTAGTTTCTGATGTTTTCCTGTTTTGTTTTTTTCCTGCTGTATATACAAAATGTTGCAATATGAATGAAGAAGCAGGGACAATTTGTCCTAGGATTCTTGAGATGCTAGTCACATCCAAGTCTGTCTACAAAATGGTCTTATTGACCTTTGTCTCTCAAAGTTTCTGTCTACATTTTTATTTTGAGTACAAATAATCAGGAGACAGTAAGGCAGTCATAGGTCTCCAATTTCAATTTCTCCCCACATTCTACTAAATACCAAGAGCCACCTCCCTTAAAAATGTCTTGTAATAAATAATGTTGTAAACAGATCCAGATGTTCTGGATACAGTGGCAGTTATGTACTAAAAAGTTTAATACAGTGGTTGTGAGCAAGGGAGTTGGCCTTATCCTTTCAAACTGTATCACCCTCCCAGATTAAACACAGCTTCTTCATGTCCCTCAGCATTGTCAACATGAAAAGTGTTTTCAAGGGAGATACAAAGTAAGGACAATATAGAATTTCAGGTGTGATAAAGAACTGCTGTTGTGGCTTGCCTTTTATGTAACTATGGACATTCTGAAACTGTCGTCTATGGCTTATAAAATATTACCCATTAAATGTCCATTATTTGAGGTTTGAGAGATTTCATGCCTCAGAACTCACCTTGATGGTACCTGGATAGGTTTCTCAAAAGGAGAGATAGTGGCTGTCTTCTAGAAAGCATGAATGCATTCAGATATTTTGTGACTACCACACACTCAAGGTGTAATGACCTTTTTCAAGAATCCATTAGTATATTTGTGCAGAGGCTGATTGAGACCACATGAGTTATTTTCTGTCTAACAGTCCACTATAAGTCATGATTTTACTTGGAACATTAATGACAGAAATGCCTTTGCCTGGTAGACTCAAGTCCATAGCTGCAATGGAAAAGTTGTCAGTTGGTCATGATAACTTGCTGTCCAAAAGCCATAAGAACATTATTTATCCATATTAAATCTAAAACTTTCCTATATTTTTCTGCACGTCTGTCAGGATTGACAACCTGAAAATCTGAAGGCAATGGATTGTAAGAATTATATGGATTTTTTGCTAGGTTTAAGCATTAGTTCTTTTCTTTTCTTTTTTAAATGAAGGGCTACTATATCAATATCACTGAAAGTTCCATTAGTGAAGGAAGTTGTATCAATGGAAGGTAATGATTTATGTAGGCTGCAGGTAGTTTCAGACACACTACCTTTCTTTTTAACTCATTCATGCCAGTGGCTATACTTCCTTCATCTATTAGTTGATTCATCAGTCAAGCACTGGCATAACAATACAGTAAACAATATTATTATAAACAAACTGCAATTGCATGCCTCTAATGTTAGTACTGCTTATAAATAAATCATACTCAAATTCACAACATATAATTTACATGAGGTTACTAGAGATTCAAATTCAAATTCCTTAAATCAAGAAATTCATAGAATCACAGAAAAGTAGGGCTCCAGAGGTCATCTAGTCCAACCCCCTGTTGCAGGCATGATCAACGCTATCCAAATGCAAATCCTTGTCTAATCTATTCCTAAAACTAAAAAAAATCCATCCTGCTGTACAACCACAGGGGGGTGACAGTGATCAGTGTCCTGCTGCTGCAGGGACTGTTGAAATGCACTTAAGAAATCCAAGGAAGAGGACCAAGCCCCTTGCTACAAAGAAAGGCAAAAACACCCACAGTTCATACTTACCTTATGGTGTAAAATTCATTTCTGATCCAAAACGTGGTGATTGGTCTGAGCCTGAGTGGAGAGGCAAGACCCTCTAATCAGGAACCTCTAAGGTTTTAGTTCCACCAGTACTGAAACATCTGAGTCTATATCTCAGCCTTGGCGGCAGCCAACCCCCATTACTTCTGACAAAAGTGGAAAAAATACCCCTGACACCTGTAGAAAGGGGGGAAAATTCCTTCCTGGTCCCATGTGGCAACCAGCATAGCCCAGAAGCAAGGGAAAATGAAACATGTTCCATTCTGCTCTGCAACCGGGAGACAGTAAACATAATTCCACACATCACTCTTCCTGGACAGTCAGAACTCCCCGTTCTGTATCCCCTCCATAAACTTATCCCAGGTCCGTACTGGCTGAGGGGAGGGGAATGCTCACAGCACACTACTAAAGTAGCAGTGGGTTACTTTCTCTGCATAGAATCATAGAAAAGTAGGGTTGGAAGGGACTGCAGGAAGTCATCCAGTCCAACACCCTGTTCAAAGCAAGACCATCCCCAACTAGATCATCCCAGTCAGGGCTTTGCCAAGCGGAGCCTTAAAACCCTCCAAAGACAGAGATTCCACCACCTCTCTAGGTAACCTGTGCCAGTGTTTCACCACCCTCCTAGTAAAACATTTTCCCAAATATCCAACCTAAACCTGCCTTGCTGCAACATGAGACCATTGCTCCTTGTTCTGTCACCTTCAACTACTGAGAACAGTAGCTCCATCCTCTTTTGAACCCCCCTTCAGGTAGTTAAAGGCTGCTATCAAATCCCCACTTAGTCTTCTCTTCTCCAAACTAAATAAACCCAATTCTCTCAGCTGCTCTCCATAAGTCATGTACCCTAGCCCCTGAACCATTTTTGTTGTTCTCTACTGTACTCTCTCCAACTTGCCCACATCCTTTCTATAGTGGAGGACCCAAAACTGGACACAGTACTCAAGATGCCGTCTCACAAGTGCAGAATAGAGTGGAAAAATTACTTTCCTCTATCTGCTGACAACGCTCCTACTAATGCAGCCCACTATGCTGTTAGTCTTCTTGGCAACTAGGCACACTGCTAACTCATATCCAGCTTATTGTACACTGTAACCCCCAGGTCCTTTTCTGTAGAGCTGCTGCAGGTTATAGCAATGCATGGGATTGTTCCATCATAAGTGCAGGACTTTGCCCTTGTCCTTCTTGAACCTTATGAGATTTCTTTTGGCCCAATCCTCCAATTTGTCTAGGTCACTCTGAATCCTAGCCCTACCCTCCAGTGTATCTACTGCACCCCCCAGCTTGATATCATCTGTGAACTTGCTGAGGATGCAATCTATTCAATCTTCCAGATTGTTAATGAAGATATTAAATAAAACAGGCCCCAGGACTGGCCCCTGGGGCACTCCACTTGATACCAGCTGCCAGCTAGATACTGAGTCTGTTGAGCCTGGCAATCCAGCCAGCTTTCTATCCATCTTACAGTCCATTCATGCAACCCATACTTCTGTGGGTAACAGTATCAAAAGCCTTGCTAAAGTCAAGGTATATTACACCCACTGCTTTCCCCACATCCACAGAGCCATTTATCTTATCGTAGAAGGCAATTAGGTTGATCAGGCATGACTTGCCCTTAGCAAACCCATGCTGACTGTTCCTAATCACCGTCTTCTCCCCCAAGTGCTTAGAAATAGATTATTTAAGGACCTGCTCCATGATTTTTCTGGGGACTGATGTGAAGCTTACTGATCTGTAGTTCCCTGGATCCTCCTTCTTCCCTTTCTTAAATATGAACTCTATGTTTGCCGTTTTCCAGTTGTCTAAGACCTCCCCCAATTACCATGAGTTTTCAAAGATAATGGCAAGCAGCTCTGCAATCACATCACCCAACTCTCTCAGTATCCTTGAATGCAATGCATCTGACTTGTACATGTCCAGCTTTTCTAAATAGTCCCTAATCTGGTCTTTCACCACTGAGGGCTGCTGACCTCCTCCCCAAACTGTGCTGCCTGGTGCAGTAGTCTGACCTTGCCTATGAAGACTGAAATAAAAGGCATTGAGTACTTCAGCCTGTTCCTTATCATCTGTCACTAGGTTGCCTCCCCCATTCAGTAAGGGACCCACACTTTCCCTGACCTTCCTCTTGTTGCTAACATACTTTTAGAAACCCTTCTTGCTACCCTACATGCAAAGGGTCTTCAAGTGTCAGGTCTCATCAAGACACAATGTCTTGAGCTTTTGACAGGACAATATGGCTACACACATGTGGCTCTGGCTCTGCAACGTGCTCATGCATGTGGATGTGCAAAGATGAGTATAGGCAGGCATTCAAATTCCAGCACTGCTAATTTTATCGAAATTTGCAGCACTTGAAAGCCTGGTGAGAGACAGAGTGTACAAATATTGCAGCATTCTTGATAAAAAGCAACAATTTTGCCTCAAAGCCAAGCTCTCCAGCCAGGGGATGATATGGGACCTTACTCCTTCATTCCCTCTGCTCCCAGGGCAGACAGGCTGTCGCCAGTCTGCCTCTACTCCCTGCCCTCAGAGCTATGAAGGGGGCAGGAGACAGTGTAGTTGTGGAATAATCCCTCTCTCCCGCCACACAACTCCATGCTTCCTTTGAACATCTGGACAGATCCAGCCTCAGGAGAAGGCCCCTGCTCTGTGAACCCCTCAATGTCACCCTGGATAGGTGCACAGGGCAGGAGGCAGATGTGCCCACCAGTGCAAGGGTTGTGTGGTCATCAGAGGGTGTCACAGCCACCCCTGGAACCCAAACATTGCTACAGCTCCCTAACAGGAGACAGAGGGAGTTGGGAATTAGCAGATGATTCCTCAGTTACGGAGCATTTAGCTAGTTAGAGATAAGTTATTAATTAAGACATTGAACAATACCCGTCCCAGGACAGTACCAATCACCTGGGAATCTCAGAGAGTGGTTCAGCCTTGGGAGAATGCCCCTCCAATCAGCTGGGGGGAAGACGGGTGGGTATTATCCCATAATTCAAACTGTTCAGTTGCTCTAGAGTGGTTCCAGCTGCAGGAGAATGGCCCTGCTCTGTACAGCCTCCTGAGTCACCCCAGAGGGTGCAGGAAGTGGGATGCAAAAGCAGCACAGCTAGACCCATCCTGCAGCCTGTGCACAGCTGGACTGATCCAGAATGTGCAGGAGGTTTGCTTCAACTTTCTCAGAGGTACATTTCCAGCCATAGGCAACTGGTAGGTGGTGCATGGGGGTGCACGTGCCCCCCCCCCCCC
>NW_017729007.1:6985763-6989114 GCF_001723915.1 Gavialis gangeticus | reverse complement strand
TGACATTGATGCTGTCAGCAGGGCTGGTGCCCCCCTGACAGTGGCAGCTTCTGCGGATGCCCCCCCTAATTCAGGAAGCACCAGTCACTCATGTTTCCAGCCTCAGGAAATACCCCCCACCCTTGCACAGACCTAATGTGTCCCAGGTCTGTTCAGTGGCTGGCAGCTATTGACACTGACAACAGGGGACTCATAGTGCTCCCTGACATCTTGCTTCTGAGCAGGCTACAAAGGATTCAGGGCCCTTCTTTCCTCTCTCTCCTTTGGAGGGAGGGAAGAAGAGTGAGGAACTATGGGTGGTCCATACGTCCCTGGAGAAGCATACAGCAATTCAAGTTAGTGCAGGAGGAGAGATCTTCCTGGCTGGAAGTGATCTAACCTTCTTGCTAAAGAGCCAGTTCTCTAAGAAACCCCTTAAAAATGGCTGTATACTCTTTTTTGTGCCAGGAAAAAAGACTTTTCTACAGGTATAAATGTGATGCCTGTCCATAGCCTCTGGTACAACTAAGTCCTAAACATCTGCTTTGAAAAAAGGGCCAAGCACTC
Source organism: Gavialis gangeticus (assembly GCF_001723915.1). Classification (NCBI taxonomy): domain Eukaryota; kingdom Metazoa; phylum Chordata; order Crocodylia; family Gavialidae; genus Gavialis; species Gavialis gangeticus. The sequence goes on along the minus strand of NW_017729007.1, from coordinate 6,988,568 downwards.
ATGCTGCAATGATATAAGAGAACTCTGCCTTCATCATATAAAAAAGTATATAATGCTGAGGGTTCTGAAAATGAAGGTGCTAGTCATCACAAACAGGGCACTTAAAAAAGCAAATTGGTGGGCATTTTTCACCATCATCTCCCTGTGCCTCAGTTCCCCATCTATAAATTGGAGTCTCTCCCATCCCACCTGACAGGGATTTTTTGAAAATAAATGCATTAACATTTGTGAAGCACTAAGATACTAGAGGGAGGATCATCACAGAATGGTCCATGAGGAAAAAAAATAATTCTGTATTTAGAGCAGGTCTAATGTGCAATAAATACGGCAATGGGTCATATATCAAATGTTGAAGCTAAAATAAATGATTGATCTCATTAATATAATGTGAACATATAATTAAATACTGTGGATATCCTCAAAGAGGAGGGCAAATTAAGGATGCAGAAGTAACCTTGATTCTGACATTCTCTAACTTTTGAGTACTTAACTTCTCAACCTTCATTATCTTTGGAGGCCATTTATTGTAATTGTTGTAATAATTTATATAATATTAATGTGAAGTAGGTGTTGCTGTACCATGGGAAAATTGAAAATATTTTCTCCCAATTTGAAATAAATAGCCTTGGTTCCATTCCTGCCTTCTTTATATTTATCCTCTACATATTTTCAACCATTTGAGTTTTACTCTCTCAATTTTTTGTGAAAAGCCAATTTTAAACTCCTGTGAACACATATTTATATGTTATATTATTTTGCATGTGATGATACTAGGCTGGACACAGCAGGGCAAACAGAGTTTCAAAACATTTAACCAGAGCTCTGGTACAGAAGAAAATGCAATAATCCATCCACAGCTAATTATACCCTTTGTAAGTATGACTGTATATATAAACATATTACCTTCTGTAGATAGGGAATAATAGAAACATAGGCCTGGAACAGATGTCAGGAGGCCACCTAGTCCAGGGGTGTGCAACCTGCATCATGCATGTCACAGGTAGCCTCTGTGTGTGGCATGCAGCAGACCAGAGAAGGAACAGGCAGCACAGAAAGCAGAGCAGAAGACTGGACATAGGAAGGAGATTGGATTGGCACTTGGGGATGGTGCAGGGATAATTTGTGGCATGCCTGGTAAATAGTTTGGTCCTCACTGACCGCGTATACATGACACACATACTGTGCAGTAGCTCATTACCACTGTGCAGTAGCTGGTTACTATTGCATAGTAGCATTGCTGGGCATGAACCATGATGTGATGCTACTACACAGTAGTAACAAGCTACTGCACAGTAGGCAATAATTAAATACTGTGGATATCCTCAATGAGGAGGGCAAATTAAGGATGCGGAAGTAACCTTGATTCTGACATTCTCTAACTTTTGAGTACTTAACTTCTCAACCTTCACTATCTTTGGAGGCCATTTATTGTAATTGTTGTAACAATTTATATAATATTAATGTGAAGTAGGTCTTGCTGTACCATGAAAAAAAAATCTGAAAATATTTGCTCCCAATTTGAAATAAATAGCCTTGGAGCAGTAAAACCAGTTACTACACAGTTATTTAGTTATGTAAGGACTAAATGATGGCTAAATAACTGCACAGTGAGCAGCTCATGTAGACACACCCACTGAGTCCAGTTCCAACCCTCCTACACACAAGGCAAAAGCATTCCTGTCTAAAGGAAAAAAACAAATACTGTTGTTGTACAAGCTGCACCTATACACTTCCAATACCAGGTTCTACACTTTCTCTGGGAATCTGTTCCATTACTTACCACCCTTCCCTAATATCTGCCACAAGTCTCCCTTGTAATTTAGAGCCATTGCTTCTTGACCTGTCCTGTTGAAACAGGGAATTGTTAATCACCATTCTCTCTGTAACAACACTTTTAGTATTTGAAGACTTACCAAATTTTGCTGTCAGCATTCTCCTCTCTAGAATTCTTTCAACCTTTCCTCATGTGTCATGTTTTCTAGACCTCTATTTTTTTTCCTCTTTTCTTTTTTCTGCCCCAGTACTAAACTTATTGAGACAAGAACTGGATCCTAGAAACCAGATCCAGCACAGTGGGCCCAACCTAGGTGTCCCAGCTACAGAAAAGGGGTGGAGACCAAGAAGGCCAAGGCCACCAAAAAGGGAGCGATTGTACAGTTACACCTGCAAGGCATGGGCATGGCTGTAGGGAAGGTTGGAGGCTGTAAATAGTCCTTGTGTTGGCATGCATCCATAGATGCTTCTCAAGCAAATCCCAGGATGTCATTCTCCCATTGTACTTGGCCTTGGCAAGACCGCAGCTGGAGTACTGCATCCAGTTTTGGGCCCCACAATTCAAAAAGGATGTGGAGAAGCTGGAGAGAGTCCAGAGAAGAACCACGTGCATGATCAGAGGTCAGGAAAACAGACCTTATGAAGACAGGCTGAGAGCCATGGGACTCTTCAGCCTGGAAAAGTGCAAGCTCAGGGGTGATCTGATGGCTTCCTATAAGGTTATAAGGGATGCTCACCAGGATCTGGGGGAACGTTTGTTCACCAGAGCGCCCCAAGGAATGACAAGATCGAATGGGCATAAACTCCTCCATGACTGTTTCAGGCTGGACATAAGGAAGAACTCCTTTACTGTCTGAGCCCCCAAGGTCTGGAATAGCCTGCCATCGGAGGTGGTTCAAGCACCTACTCTGAATGCCTTCAAGAGAAATTTGGATGTTTATCTTGCTGGGATCCTATGAGCCCTGCTGAATTCCTGCCCCTGGGGCAGGAGGCTGGACTCAATGATCTTCTGAGGTCCCTTCCAGCCCTAAT
>NW_017729007.1:6984466-6985752 GCF_001723915.1 Gavialis gangeticus | reverse complement strand
TTCTGAGGTCCCTTCCAGCCCTAATGTCTATGAAGTCTACAAAGTCGTAATGCTACAGGGGGCACAGATGGTCAGGAGGGCCCACTTAGCCTGAGAGGGACAGAACTGAGACCAGGGGGGTCTGGGAGGGACCTGCTGGTGGCCAGAAGAATTTGGGCTCACTCTAGGACCCTTAGACAGCCTCCCTTTTGATCAAACAAATACATCAAGGCATAGCAGGAAAGCAAGAAGGAGAGGGCACCCTAGAGCCAGAGCAGTGCAAGGGTTGTGAGGTCACCAGATCATAGCTACCCCTGGAAATCACACCTTGCTACAGCTCCCTAACAGGAGACTGAGAGTTGGATATTACAAAATGATTCCTCAGTTAGGGAGCATTTAGCTAGTTAGAGATACAAAGGGCCTGTAGAAGTTGCCTAATGCTTGACAATTAAAGTTTGTTGTTTAGTTTTTCTCATTCATTGTATGCCTGTATTTACTGAACCCAATGATCACTACAACTATTATCCAGCTTTGTTTTTTGTTTGTAAATTTACTAAGACATTGTACAATACCCATCCCAGGCCAGTACCAGTCACCTGGGAATTTGAGAGAGAAAATTAAATTTAAGGTATGTGTCCATGCGTTAAATGTTAATCACCCTTTTTTCTAGGAACGATGCTTCAGAAAAAGCAGAGACCCAGAAAACAAAAGGTTAACAATTCTCCAATCCTACTTCTTACAGAATGCAGTAGGACTTTCAAAAGTCTAGCTACTTCTTTAATCCATCCTTGTGAATATGAGACTAACTCATTCAATGAGGGAATAAAAATACAAGTTGGATTTTATGACTAGTCACAATAAAGAAACACATCTAAAATATTTGACATGAATGGTTTGCAATTTTTCATAGGGTAAAATTAATACACATTTTTAAAGAAAAATAGTCATTCAATAATTCCAATTATTGGATATATCTCAATGCTCCTGTAAATGTTATAAAAGGACAAAAGGAAGATACATTTTTGAATAAGTTGTTCACTGCTAACCATTCCCTTACTGCCAAATTTAACTCAAAAACTAATTACATATTCATATTTGATTAAATTCATCCCATCAGAGCTCCACAGCTATGCATAACTCAAGACTCATTTAAATCCAGTTAGGGGTGAACTTTACTTACTTATCTTGAAATATACAATCTAATGTTATAAATATTTCCCTAAACCATATATATACGAAATTACAGTGACAAAATATTCATTTTTGATTTTCCTGTCATACAAATATCTGACACCATAATATCAACA
>NW_017729007.1:6982450-6984455 GCF_001723915.1 Gavialis gangeticus | reverse complement strand
AAACACATCTAAAATATTTGACATGAATGGTTTGCAATTTTTCATAGGGTAAAATTAATACACATTTTTAAAGAAAAATAGTCATTCAATAATTCCAATTATTGGATATATCTCAATGCTCCTGTAAATGTTATAAAAGGACAAAAGGAAGATACATTTTTGAATAAGTTGTTCACTGCTAACCATTCCCTTACTGCCAAATTTAACTCAAAAACTAATTACATATTCATATTTGATTAAATTCATCCCATCAGAGCTCCACAGCTATGCATAACTCAAGACTCATTTAAATCCAGTTAGGGGTGAACTTTACTTACTTATCTTGAAATATACAATCTAATGTTATAAATATTTCCCTAAACCATATATATACGAAATTACAGTGACAAAATATTCATTTTTGATTTTCCTGTCATACAAATATCTGACACCATAATATCAACAAACAAACAGAAGTTTATAGAACGAAACAGAAAAAAAATCTTAATTCAAGGTGATTTAAAGTCCTAAGGAATAGAAAAAGTGAGTAGAACTAGGCACTTCTAAAATCTCCAGTATTCATATTTTAGAAATGTTCCCTTATAGGAAATAAAACTTCCAGAATGCCTAATTCTGACACTTCAAAGAAGGAGTGCCGTGGGTTTTTTAGATAAGTTTTTTCAAAAATAAAATTAAACAAACTAGATTCAACAACCTCATTTCATCAGAAGATGAACTATTGAAGTTATGAATAGTGATTGTCTTGATATCACTACTGCTGCTAGTTGAGACATTCCTGGGCCCAGCAGTAGACACACTATTTACATTATTCCAAACAGGAGGTTGATCTTCTTCCATTTCATTATGAACTGGCAACTTCATGTTTTTCTGCGGGGTAAATGAAGATATACTTGTGTTGGAAAAAGTCCTTCCTTCAGAGGCTTCTATGTTAGAAAGTGCATTTAAAGATACTTGAACACAAATATCCTGTGAAATGCAAGAACTGATGTGATGGATGTCATTTACATCAACTCTAGGTTCACACCTGTAGCCTGCATAACAGCGACAATCAAATTTATCTATAAGCTGCTGCAGGTCCTGAAATGTTGGTTGCCCTTTTATAGCATATTTCCCATCCTTTGTTGTCCAAATTACAAAATTCTCTGGGTTCAGATGAAGATAGTCACTGGTATTCCAGTTCTTCCGTACACATGCACCAGAGTCCTTACACAATGCCTGGCTACAAATTTTGGCTGCCATTGTTACATTAATGATGTAAGGATTCAGAGTGTCCCTGAGGTAGCTGCTCAAAGTCCTGCATGTATTCTATGAAAAGAAACACACATTTTTAAAGCTTTATAAAGAAATTGCATATGGAAATTTTTGTGACTTTGGCAAAAATATTGTCAAGGTTAATTAAAAATATTTCTCTTGAAGAGTTGAAAATACAGATGATGTACACTAGGATTGGGCAAAATATGGCCCATGGGCCAAATGCAGCCTGCCAGACCATTCTATCTGGCCCACGGCGCCCTTAAAAAAATTAGAAAATTATTATTTATCTGCTCTTGGCTATCTGTCAAAGATGACAGGAGTCAGGGGTGGTAGGGCCCAGGGGAAACTGGCAGCAGGACCCTGCAGCCCAGCAGCAACACCTACCAGAGGCTTCTAGCCTGGGACCATGGGAGTGTTCCTGCCTCCCTCCACCCAAGAGTGAAATTAAGATAAGAGTAGGGGGAGGGAGGGAGGGGAGGACCATGGGTGATCACCCCAATCCTTGAGGCCAGGCTGGATCCTGCTGAGTCCTGTAGTCTGGCTATACAGTGCCAGGGTGCCACAGTGGTGGGCAGGAAAGTAGTAAAAGTGGCAGCAGGTGGAGTGGAATGGGAGCAAGCCAGCTCACGGGAGCCAGGCCAGGCTGTGCCAGCAGGGAGAGGGGGGACCTGCTCGGCCTGGCTCCACAGAGCCTGTGTTAGCCCAGACCCCACACTCCTGCTTCTCTGCTCTGGGCCCCACCAGCCCTGGC
>NW_017729007.1:6967306-6977450 GCF_001723915.1 Gavialis gangeticus | reverse complement strand
GAACAGGAATTCAGGTCATAAGATGGTGACCAAGGGGTGGGGCTACCCATGCGGCCCTTGACAGCTTGCTAAAACTTGGAAAGTGACCCTCTAACTGAAATAACTGCCCACCCCTGTTGGAGACAACCATTATTGGCTGTTGGAAGCAACTTTATTCATAAAGTTGAAAAGTTATGGGAAAAGTTATGCTGGCTAGATGGTGGAGATTTTTTACCTCTAGATCTCTTTCTAAAGAAGATATACTGATAGCTTTTTGCAGTAGTTGTAGTCAGTAGGGTTGAGCATTTAACCAGTCATATAAAGTTCAACTGACCAGTCAAACACCTGTCAAAAATTGTAAAAAATTGCCAGTAGGTCCAAATACACAGAAAAAGCGCAAATTTTCCCTTAAGAAATGTGTCAAAAATGAAAAATCATATTTCTGTCAAGAAAATTACAAAAAAAGTAAGGTTTCTTTTGTAAAATTGCTATAATCTTTGACTGGTCAAAAAATTTCATTCAAATACTGTCCAGTTAATTGACTGGCTTGCCAATCCTTGTATTTAGTGAAGTTTCAAAAAAGATCATATTTTTCTGGTATAGTGTTTGCATGTTGGTCTAATGGCTAAGACTTGGTGCTTTCACTGCCGTGGCCTGGGTTTAATTCTCAGTCAGAGAAGACCTATTTCTAACAGGGGGTATAGCTCAGGGGTAGAGCATTTGACTGCAGATCAAGAGGTCCTCAGTTCAAATCTGAGTACCCCCTCTTTATTTAGGCCATGGCTGCCCCCATGATCTTGCAAGATCCCTTCTAGCCCCTAACATCTATTAAACTATAACAGTTCCTGCAGAATCCCGAGTAATGTGTTTTCTACTGAATCATCACTCAAGATCCTTCCATTTTCCCTGAGCTATGACATACTATATGGTAGCTGTGGAAGAAAGAGGTTTTCGAGGAATGATCTGAAATCTTCATGGTGGCTTTCAAGGGGAAAAAGATTTATGAGTTTAAAAATAATCTCAAAAGACATTTCATTGATTGTGAAGGAGAAGAAACTCTTATATAATGTACATGTTTCCTGCCTGCTTGGCATGGTTTACAGGGAGGTGGCGGGGTGGCTGGTTTATTTCTGAGTGTATATCTACCTGAGGTATTGATCTAAGTACAAACACTGAATTCTGAAGATGATATTCATAATAGAACTCAGAGAGAAGCCAGGTACCTAAGATAAAGAGAGTGATTCACTGAAACCCTGCCTAACCTACTGAGGTGCTCAAGCCACCCTTGGCATTCAAGTTTTCTGGTGAACATTGATTTAAGCGCCTAAAATTTAATTATTACACATGCAGAGGCACTGCCTCTTAGGTACCTGTGATATTCATCTGGGTTATGTCCCAGCTAAGCCTGTTTGTGTCTCACAAATTAGGTACTTTCACATTTAAGTCTCTGATACACTTCACTAAACAAGTATAGAACATAACTAACAGCACTGAATTTAGTCAATTAAGCTGATGGAAGTTAGGCTTCTTAATATTTTTGAAAGATCTGTCTAGGTTCTTCATACTATACAACTTAGGTTCTTCATATTCTTCCCTCCCCACTTGTCTTTATCCCAATGAGCATACAATGTGAGGGAAAAAAAGCCTATGCAAAATGGCAAAGGAAAAGCATTTCTCATACCATCCAAGTTCTCAGACAATTGATTGGCAGGTTTCTTGCTATTACATTTTATTATTATTCATGTATAAAAATATCCCTAAGTCCTCCTTCCCTTAGAGCAGCCTTGATTAACTTCTTGGCAGAGGTTTGGTGAAGTGGGATCAGTGGAATGATTTAAAGAAGGAAGGTAGTGAATCTGTTATGCACAGACGGTGTGTTCCAGGCACACAAAGCTTTATTCCTATAATCACTTAGAGTTATTGCATAAGTTGCACATAAGTGTTACAACTGGGGTGTAAACAATCCCATTTGGTCACAGCAGTCACATGTAAATTGAAGACTAAAAGGCTGTTGCTCAGGTAAAAACCTGTCATAGTGATCATGTGTATAAATTACTGGTGCCAAGGGTGGCTCAGGCACCAGCAAATGGTAGACACACTCAACGCCAAACAAGCACAAATTAAATAAAAAACTGAATGCTAACTTTTCAGGCCAGATGTGATGAAGAATGTCTTAAATACAATAGCTTCTCTAACTCTATCCCAACTATGCAGTTGGTCCAATAAAAAATATCATCCTACGAAATCCTTGCCCCTCACAACATTCCTTCTCAAAAACTTCTGAAGGAACAAACCCTCATTGTACAGTGGCACATGAAACCTACAAACTTCCAGGTCTTTGCTTTCTTCTGAGAGAAGACAATATCGAATCATCAATCATTCTAAAGCAGAAGACCTGGCATAAAAGAAATATTACCCTATTAAAAAAATCTTTGTTACTCTTTAAAAAATGAATATAGTTAATAACACATACCTCACTCAATGTTAAATTAATATCTCCCCAGATTACAATTCCTGATACACCAAGAGCAGCAGACTCTCCAATAGTATTTACAAGGTCATCCTGAAAGCAAATGTATAAAGTTTAATATTAATGTAAATATATTCTACATATTACCAAACATACCATACCCTACAAAACCAGAATAACCGCACTGAGTAGGGTGAGTAACTATACAGAATGAAAGAAAAATCCTGTTCTTGGTTATACCTGTATTTTCTAGGACAGAGTAGAGCAGGTGATTCAAAACAATATGGACACCTATTGCTATTTTAAAATTGTCTTGTAATTAGAGAACTAAGGCTGGAATCGGGCTGGTATTTACTCATCAACATGCCAACACTTCACCAAGCTTATCACCAGTTTTCTCAAATTACCTTCTGGCCAGAGTTCATGGAAACCAAATTCAAATGCCCTGTTTGAGCCAGGAGCATAAAAAACCCAGTGCTTCCTACTGTTCATTTAGCTTTGGCAAGCAGAGGGCACTAGAGGTAAAGAACAGCAGGAGATAGAACTGCAACTAACAAGATCTTCTGGATAGGTGCTCTTGGGCATTACACATGAACATACTCCTTAGAGGCTGAGAGGTAGGTCCTAAATGATTAGCTTGCCCACATTTATTTATTGCATGAACCTAAGCTTTGTAACTTTACGTCTGCACATATCCTTTTCAATCCATGTCTTCAGTCCTTTCCAATACAGGTTTGTCTCATGAACATCCAATCCCTCCCCCCTTGCAAAGGTCATTTATTGGTTTGTTCCTACATATTTATTGTCCTTTAAATTGCAAGTATTTAAAAGCTGGACAAGCCTCACTCACCTGAGAGAGATATTCCCGATACAAATCTGTGAATACTGGACGTGTATATGCAAAAACTGGAATTGGATAGGTGGAATTGGAGACATAAGAAGCTCTAATGGCTTCTTGAACTCTGTTACGAACAAAGAGCGGTGCATTTTTGGAAGATCTCAAGGCTGCCTCCAAATAAACAGATGGGTAGAGGGCTGTGCTTTCCTCCCACAGCCAGTTAAGTTCATTATTTCTTGCTATTTCGATATCTAAGCAGCTTCCTGTATAACTGTCAGGATTTTGTTTGTAATCATAGTTATAGCAGTCTGGGTAAAGGTAATATCCCCACAAACGATTTGGCTTCATTGATATCCCCAGTTTTAAAGACTGCAACATAAGTGATTTTGCTGCAGCTTCAAATTCCATTTTGGCTGCAATCCTGACTTCAGTTTCTGATAGATTTAGATCTCTCTGCTGAACATACTGAACAGACTCCTGTCTGTAAACATCTTTTGGTCCCCAATTCCTTATCCAGGTTGGCCTCCAGTTTTCCCAGTCAATGACAGCCAAGCCAACCTGTTCATCAGAAGGTATATAAAAATGAATGTCATCTTTGGCTTTTTTTAAATGAAGCTCCAGACAAACCATTTGGGGAAGTCCACCATAGTACATCTCACCTGTGTTTTCATCTTTGTATGGATAATAACCAAGCCTATCTGCATAAAATATAGTGATGTTCTGGCCTGTGGATGTCTTCAGTGTGCTTCCAGTAAAGTGGAATAGTCTCATATCCAGCTGTTCTCCAGTCTTTTCTGTACAAAGCTCAGTAGGTGCATTCCAGATGGAGAGGAAAGGTGAATTGGGGATGAGGGGAGGAGCTCTTATATTCAAAGATGAGCAGCAAGTAACTACAACAATGATGAAGACCAGGCAGGATGCTCCCTTATGGACAACAGTGCTACAAAAAGTTTGAGCTTGTCTTATGTCTTCCATTTCAGTGAATGTCTCAGCTTGTAGAGAAGCATCAGCTGCTTCTGAGAAAGCAAAAAGGAAATGCTCCACAGGTACTCAGAACATCTGTCAAAAGCTTTAGCAAAGGAATGGATTTCTCCACTAGAATTCACATTAAGCAATATGCCTTAAGGGTATAACAGGTGTGACATTCCTGTCATACTTTTTATTGCTTCCAGTTCCAGGAGGATTTTCAACAATTGCCTAACCTAAAGCAGAAAAGAGATGATGCAGTTATAGTAGTAGGTGAAGTATCTTTTTGTTGCATCCATACAACAGACACTGTTTGCAGCTATGGAAATATTGTCACCTTTCAATAAGCAGAGAACCTGCTTATTCAGCAAAGAAGCACAACAAAAGATCAGAGGAATAAAATATGTCAGGCCTGTCAGAGGAGTGGTGTCCAATAGACAGAACAAGGAGCAGACTCATTACCCTCAGACTTATTCTTTATTCTGCCAGTGAGTCATATATAAGTAACTATGTTATGAGCACAGTCATGTAAGTGCTTGGTGCCTTTACTTATTTGCAGTCATTTAGGTATACTTTGCTTACCTATCTCACAAGGTTGTTCTGAATCTTAATTTATGAAATGTTATAAAGCACTTAGAGATCCCCAGAATTTAAGACACACTGTAAGTCCAAAACACTGTGGCCATTTACTGGCTCTAGGATGGGAAGTGGGTGCTATTTTCTTTTTTTTATGACTTTCCTGTTTCAAATTTCTAACAGATTCTTGTCTTGATGCAACATATTTGCATGCTGCTTATATACATGATTCCTACATTCACAAGTAGCATAACTTTGCTCCCAAAGATATACTTTTCCATCATTTATTCTGTTATAAAATATTTTTACTGGATGATTTTTCTAAAACAACTTTATGAGCAAGTGACACAAATATCATATGATCTCCTCAGTTCTAGTTCAGTAGAAACTCTCTCAAAGAGTGAAAAAAAGTGAGCCTCTGTCCTGTCACATGCCTTTACATATACCAAAAGAGCTGAGTCAGGAAGTGCACAAGTCAGGAACAAATGCTCACTGTGCCCTTTGGAAGGCACCTGGGGGCTCATAGATATAGTAAGGCTCAATGATTTTACAACTCTGGCTGGGCAGTGGCCCTCCTCACCAAGACTGAATATTTTACTTGAAAAGAATGCTGAAGCAGTAACCATGTAAGATATTAAATGCTGAAAAATGTTTACTCAAGACACCATTCAGAGCTCAAGAGCCCAATTCTTCCTATTGCCTCTGCATTGCTTTGGTTGTGAAAAGGGACTGTAAAGGTGGACTATTTGGGCCCTAGAGGATCCCTGCATTGTGGAGATACTATTCCACTATAGCTTCAGACCCTCTAGCATGCTTGGTGTGGCCAGGTCAAAAGGGTCCAACAAGTCTGTGCTGCTTTTCCAAGTTCCCAGACCAATACTTAAGGGCTGTGAGAAGTCAGGTAGAATTAAAAATAATCTGAAGACTGCTTTAAATAACTGCCAAATCTGAATTAGCCCCAACCAGCTCCAAACACAAGCACATAATCAACCCACTTTTCCACCTTCTTTACTAGTTCTTGTCAGTTGGACCTGAGAATTAAGCCCTTAGTTATACTTTTCATATTCTCCATAACTATTAAAATGGTGGCAGGTGCACATCTTGTATCTGGTCAATTCTGCAGGTATAGAGATATGTACACCATTATGTAACCTCATCTGTCCCCTTTGAGAAACCTAGTGCTACCTCTGCAAGCTTAATGTTTTGTGCAAGTTTTTCAGGTATGTAGGGAAGGATTATAGCTGGCTCCTGCACTGAACAAAAAAAACCTATCAACTGAACCCATTGCACTAGAATGTGCACCAGATTATTACTAATGCCGGTGACTCTCCAAGAAGACTAATCTATATAATATGGCTATACATTTTGTGTATGTATGTGGTATGATGTGTAATTTGTAACAACAACATAAGTGACATTTCTTATGGAATTAAGAATTATTCTGGTTTAAAGTCTAGATTTTTATTGACACATCATCTAATTCAGTTTAATTTACACATTATATTACTGATATGATGCAATGGAAGAATAGCTCTTTTTCATGACAATGAGTATGTATAGTGTAGGTGATTTATCTTTTTGGATACATAGTTAGTCACACCACTGGGAAGTATTCCCAGATAGTTTGGGACTGTTCTCTCCAGACCTTTTGTGACAAGCAGGGAGGGATAGGAGATGGAGACAATAAAATCCTTACCTCACCTCTCAGAGGCACACATCCTTATCTCAGACTGATTAACGACCTGTTCTGGAACAACATAACTCATCTTTATTCTCCGACAGTAACAATTTACCATTAGTTTAACCTGTGATGTCTATCTATGCAAAATGAGATGTTTTATCAGCCATTTTTCTCGATAATGGTTATTACATTATTGGCATATTATACCAGTGTTAAAAAACCTCTCTCAGTGCCAGAGATGGAACTGAAAAAAACCCCCAAAACAATGACAACTGAATATTTATCCAGCATTATCTTGGGCTAATATTGCCAGCAATCTACCTAGTGAGGGTATTGGTAATAGTAATTGTATGTACAATAACTTAACATACTACTGAAATGGCTAGAGAGGTAATTATTTTGTTTGTAATTGATTCTCTCCTTCGCAGAAAAGACAAATTCTGAAGTAGCTTCCTGTAATGGGAAGCTTTGCCTGTTTTTGACCAAAGCTGAAGATGGTCATGCTAGTACATTGTGGACTATAGAGATTCTGTTGTCAGATCATCCAGAGAAAGCAATGGAGGCAGGAATCCAGACTTCCACAGAACTGAAATCCTCTATCTCCCTTCTGCTGGGATCACAGATGTCACTGCAACCTGGGACAGCCTGCAAGTATGTGAGAAAGGGGAGTTACAAAGTCAGAGAAAGGAAGATTGGGAAGATGGTGGGTAGCTTCTGGTAGGCTTCTTCTGTCCTCCTAGAGTTATCAGTTGACACTCTGCCCATACCTCTAATAAAGTGTACTTGGCTTACACCCTGCCTGCCAGCTGACTCCAAGATCTCAGGAACAGGGGGGTAACTCATTCCTGTTACCCACCGCCCAACACAATGAGCCAATACAAATTAGAAAACATAAGTCATTAAAGTGCTTACAATTTTAGGGACACTACATACATCAACAGCAGACCAAATTAAATCTCATATGACAAAACTGGACAGAAACAAATCCTTTAGTAACAGTGGAAATACCATAATAATGGAGAAATTCTGCTTTGATCATTTCTAAGATATTAGAGCAATTACAGAACATTACTGCATTGTATATTGATTCTGCTTAGTGTCTTTTGAAGAAATGAATAGGACTTATGCAGTCTTGGGCCTTTTGATCCTTCTATCAAAGTGTCTCTTTTCCAGACATAAAGAGTTTTTATTGCTGAATGAAGTGCATGCGATCATAAAGAATGGAGTACAATCAGATCCACACTGATAGCTTTGTATCTTTTTGTTAAAAAAAAGTTGTAAAAATGTGTCTCTGGACTAACGAAGTCTATTGTTTGTTTTGATCTGACTTTCCTGTTTTGATGACTATGCAACAGGGCTCCAGCTTCTGAGTTGCTGAGATACCACTACATGGACCCCTGTGGCTGCATGCTGTGTCATGCTCTCCCCTCCCCACAGCCACTCTGAGGAAAACCACTCTGTTGTACAGTCCCAGATCCCCTGTGCCCCACACACTACATGGGTCCCTCCCACAGTGCTGTGCAGCATGTGCCCTACTGTATCATACTAACACCCCACACTGCTCAGTACATGGTCCCTGGGTCCCCTCAACTCCAAACCCATGGGCAGGGTCAGGCAGTGAAAGCCAAAGAAGGTAGGGAGATCTCCCGACTGGGAGCCCAGGAACTGCATGTTAACCATTCAGGGGCCACCTGAACAGCCCTGATGTACAACAACACATTCCTAAATAAGGCAACACTTTCTGATGAAATATTTTTAATTTGGAGTGCTAGTGATGGAATGAAGTATTCAATTAGAAATTGTGGTGGTGGTCAGGGTTGGGGGGGTTGCCTCTGTTTATGAATAGACAAGCAATCAAGTGAAAGAGAAATAACCACATACTTAAGGGGAATTTCAAGACTTCTGAAATCAAATTGGAGCAATGGAAGGTATACATACATGACTCTAAACATACGTAACACATTTTGAGCAAAAGGCCAGGAATATGGAAGAAAAGCACAAATGACCCTTCTCTATATTTATTGGCTTATCCAAAAGCTCAGCTGATTTGGCTAAACTGATATTGGGATTTTTTTTTCTTCCAAATCTTACTGTAAGGCACTCACGTGTTTAAATTAAAAGATTATTTTACATGATAACTCCCAGTTAAAAGGATTGCCTTTGGCTCAGCTTAATGACGACAGATCTAATAAGTATTGCTCTTTTCAGTCTCTTTTTGTGAATTTAGGTCTAAGTGAGCTGAGTAATAAAGCTGCCCTTGTCTTTGTCAAAAAGTCAATATATTTAGAATATATTAACACTAATTGCTGACTGGGTTATCTGACTGGGAGTACACACCGATAGATCTAAATGTCTTGAGTCTTACTACTTTATATTTTTCAGGATTTGGTATTTGTGAAGGTTATATTTTGAAAGATAAGAACATCAATGTTCTTTTTTCAAATATTTTACTTTCTTTACAGCATAAACTGAATAGCAAAGAACCCCCCAAAAAGTGAAAATACGAGTATTCACTGCCAATCTAGCATCACACATTTTTAATCCTCCTGGCACAGAATAACACAGGTCTCATCTGGGATCACTGGTTGTGCCATTTAGCTTATCCAAGGAGAGTATTGGGCAGCATTTCTTTACTAGGATTGTACACAAGTTCACATTCAACCTTGATGTAATTGGGTTTAATTCAGTAGAGTGGGTGAACTAACATCAAGTCTAGATTTGTTTCAAATAATGCTACAAGCATCTGACTTTTACTTTTATTTTAGTGCTCTTAGTTCCTTTTAAAAGGCTCCCCTTAGTGTGCATTATATTAGAGCACTCAGGACATCTTCTATTTGATCTAACTTCTCATTTGATTGCAACCTTGTGAGGAAAGAAGAAAGCTGAGTCCTAAATGCCAAATAAACAGAGAAATTAAACAAATTCAGACTGCTGAAGGACTGAGCATGCAAAAGCTGGGGTGATCTGATAACCATTGTGTTTGAGTAAACACTAGATAGCCTTGGGGTTGGAAAAAGATCAGTTCATTTTAATCTTATTGACATCTTGCCCGTAACCATAAACTGAAAGAGTAATCAAGAGCATTCATGGCATTGACATGCCATTAAGCAAAACTAACATTGCACTTCCCTTGAGAATTCCCATATTGCTTTCTGTTTTCAATATCTATTGTACAGTAGATACTGCAGATAATCTTGCTGAAAGTTAACAGTGACAGAATATTTAAAAGAAAAAAGAAACATTGTCTTGCATCAAGTGGCTAAGCTTTAGGGTGTATGAAGTGATTCCACGTAAATTGCAATGGACTAAATAGTCCAGAAATTAATTAGCCTGTCTGTATGTCTGCCTGTGTGTCTGTTTGTCCATAATGCTTTTGGCCAACTGTGCATAGGCCACTGAAAGGGTGGGCGGTGATTGGCTGTGAAGGCCCGGGCTGCGCAGGCCCAAGTTTCAGCCACTACCGGGGAAGTCTGTGGCTTCCCCATGCCTCCCTGGCTGAGGGCAAATGGAGTGGTGGGGGGTCATGGTGGTGGTGCCCCCCTGCTGCCAGTCCCTGATGCCAACAGAACAGCCAGCAGGGAGGGGGAGGTGGTGGGCAGGGAGGGAGGGAAGGAGGGGAGCAGGGCAGGAGATG
>NW_017729007.1:6945027-6966878 GCF_001723915.1 Gavialis gangeticus | reverse complement strand
AGCCCTGCCAACAGCCGGGGGGGGGGTGGCGGGGAGGGAGTGGGGAGAAGAGGGGAAGGGAGGTGGGTAGAAGTCCTGCTGTGAAGCAGAGGCGAGCGGGGGGAAGGAGTCCCCGCATCAGAGGCTGGAGGAGGATGCGGCAGCAGCAAAAGGAGTCTTTGCATGGCTGGCTCCAAAGAGTGAGCACAGGTTGGGGGGCATGTAAACACTCCCTGAAATCCATCATTCTTGATGGGCAATTAGCTAGTAATATATAAAGTCCATGACTTCCAGATCCAGCCCACATCAGTAATGACAAACAGTTATTATTGGAAACCATGAGGGAGGCCTGGGTCTGAAGAGTGACAGGGGACATTAAAACATTTGGAATCTATCCAAGAACTTCCTGAGATGGACAGGATTAGAATAAACTCTTACAAGGAAAGCATATGGGACGGTACACACAAGCCTGGAACAATAAGTATGAGAAGTATGTAGGAACATTTTAAATAAGTTCATTAACCAGCAAACTACAAGGTTCTTGGCACCATAACTGATTTGTAAATATACAGACAATGACATGAGCTTAAGTAATGATCAGTAACATAATTGAGTTATAGTGGCATGTTCAGCAATATGATTGGTTACAGAAATGCATAACTGGGAGCACTTTTTATGCATTATAAGCACGTAAAAATCACAAAAAGAGAAAACTAACGTATTTTGGATTTGTTTTTAACACTGCAATATCCCTACTGCTGGCCAGCCTGATCACCTGGCCAAAAACAGCTGCGTTCTTATTCATAGTCTGGTATGGTAGGACCTAACCAACCCTTGGAACCAGCAGAAACTTATATAGGTAATCACTGTCTTATGTGACTTAATACAGATTTTAGTTCTATTCCTAGCAAACAGGTATCAATATCATAAAGCTCCAAAAAGGAGAAAAGGGTAGTCTTGCAATAAAGTATGGATCTGGAAGGTAAGAGCTAAACAAAAGGTAATGATAGCATCCTAAATCCCAAGGCTAGAGCTGAGGGTAATAAATGAAGGTTTGTGAAAAATTGTGAAGTGAATGATACAATAAAGGCAAACCATCACATGGCTGTAAGGAGCTCATTTGCTGGCAGCTCAACTAACAGGGCACAGCATGGAAGAATAAAGAGGATGCACTTTCATTCTTAGAGATGGATCTTCCATTATCAATCTCAAGCAGGATTCTTCTGTGATTATTAAATTCACATTTCTTGCTTCTATGGTTAAGAGTAGGGCTGTCGCATGAGAAACTGAAGCTAAAAAAAACCTAAGGAAGAGTACAGGCCTGATGCCTCTCTCTAAACTCTGTGCACAAGTTCTGGACTGATTCCAGTGAGAGAAATTTGACCTAGAGCAGAAATCAAAATGTATCCTTATTGGGTCAAATGGTCAATAAGTAAGCCAAGAGGTAGCATAAGGCTTCCACAAGAATTTACATATTATAGAAATACTTAGTCAAACTACCATTTGCTTATAGTACATGCACAGTTTTAAGTGATGTTTTCTAATGCTACCACTTTTTAAATTTTAATATCTTTACCATGACTACTCCGGAATTCCAGGAGCAGCTTAGGGTGTTAGAAATCCTTTTCTTCATTCTGTGTGATTTCCCCTTAGAAGTCTCAATCCTCTTAAAATTCTTCTGACAACATAATATCCTAGCAGACTGTTTATTGATGTTCCAATTTGTTTTTCAGCGAATTAGCCAAATAAACTGTCTAAACACATTTCCAAAACTATTTGGAAAATTTCCTCTGCTTTATTGTGTATAATTAAGCTTGGCAGAATTCACACACTGAAATGACAGTTTCCACTGCAGCTTTCTGGGAGGAATGAGAACAGGATGAAAGTCTATCGTTACTCTGCAGAAAATTAAAAACTTGCTGAAGTTTTTATAAAATATTTACTGTCTGCTGAATCTCTGGTGCTTTATGTGAAATGAGTTTAGTAGTCTCAGTCCACTTTCCATGTGGAAACCACACACATTAAAGTCATCACATGGAAAAAAGGAAACCGTTAAAATCGAGTAAATCTGCACTCCTGAAATAACGTAAAAAAAATGGTTTTGATCAAGATAGACATGATTCTAGGAGTCCATCCAGTTCTATAACAGGCTGCCTCTATAATTTAGGGGAAGTCACAGGCAAATTTTCAAAGTGAACACTAATTTCCAGTGGCTTTTTTAGTGAGACTTCTTGCAGTATTTGAGACTGAGTTCCCCAAACCTGAAACGTGCCAAAGGACCGGCCATTTCAAAATAAATTCAAGTTTAGTCTTGCTGTTTTGCTTTCTTGGAAGGGAAGTATAATTCAACTTAAACAATGACATAAAAAATGATCCAGCCTCTAAGAAAATTGTTCTTAGATAGGAAAAGAATGATTCTAAAAAATATCAATGAAGTAGCCAGAATGGGGTTTGCAGGACTCTAATCTTCTTAAGTAATACAATATTAAAAGTAATACAGTGATTGTTTCAATATCAGAAAACTCACTGGACTGTGAATTGGGTTCAATCACAAAATTATGTTACAGTTTTTGATAAATGGGGACCTTTCAATACAGGAATGCTATCACCAGAACATTGCTTTTAAAATTGAACAATACTATAAGACTGTAAGACCTATATACTCTTTGGAGTGAGTCCATTGTTTTGTGCTTACACCAGGAATGAGATTGTCCCAGAATCTTCAATAGCCAAGATCAATCTGCAGGGCCTAGGCCAGAAGAAGCTACAGATATGACTCAAAACTGACCTATCTTTGGAAATACATGCGTCCTAACTTTCTAGTCAGTTTCGTAGTAGTTTGGGGTCAGAAGGGACCTGAACAGATCATCTAGTCTAACCCTCCACCACTGGCAGGAGCACATGGTGAGATCACATGACTCCAGACAGGTGTTCATCCAACCTCTTTTTGAATTTACCCAAGGTAGGAGTGAGGACCACTTCCCTAGGAAGTTGGTTCCAGATCCTAGCTACCCTAACAGTGAAATAGTGCCTCCTAATCTCTCACCTGAACTTCTCCAGCAGCTTCTAGCCATTGTTCCTTGTCACCCCAGGTGCTGCTGGGGGGAATAGGGCCCTTCCTATTTGCTGCTGATTTCTCCTAATGAGTTTGTAGGCAGCCACCAAATCCCCCCTCAGCCTCCACTTGCTGAGGCTGAACAGGTTCAGGTCCCTCAGCCTCTCCTCATAAGGCCTGCCCTGTTGCTCTCCAACCAAGCAGGTGGCCCTACTCTGAACCCTCTCAAGGCAGGCCACATCCTTCTTAAAGTGCGGTGCCCAGAACTAGATGCAGTACTCCAATTAAAGCCGGACCAATGTCGCGCAGAGGGGGAGTATCACCTCTCTGGACCGGCTTGAGATGCATCTTTGGATGCATGACAAGGTGTGGTTGGCTTTGCTGGCTGCAGTCTGGCATTGGCTCATGTTCATCTTGGAGTCCATAATGACTCCAAGATCCCTTTCTGCCTCTGTGCTCACAAGGGGAGAGCTCCCCAGCTTGTATGTATGCTGTGGATTCCTTCGCCCCAGGTGCAGCACCCTGCATTTATCTACATTGAACCCCATCCTATTACCATCCGCCCACTTCTGTAGTCTGTCTAAGTCTAATTGCAGCCTCTCTCCCTTCGAGCATGCCCACCTCTCCCCACATCTTGGTGTCATCAGCAAACGTGTTTTCCACCCCCTCGTCCATGTCGCAGTTCATCTCAGCTCTCTTTCCCATAGTGTGTTTCTCATTTGCTTTAACTCCAAACTCCTTTTTTTAAGAAGATTGTCTTCCTGTGACTACCTTCCACTCAGGCATTCGGTTGTGTCCTCTCTTACTTAGAGGCCAGGGTATACACCTTATAGATTAACTCCTCTTTTACTCAGATGGAAACAAAGGAAGACCAAGCCTGGCTTGAGCAAGCAAAACAGCATGATCCTCAAAGGTGGTCTACGGAAAGACCATACAAGTTAGTGGTGTTAGATAAGAGAGAGACTTAGAGCTGTGAGCAAATTGTCTCTCAATGCTAGCTTCATCCCGTGTTCAGACTCAGACCCTGTACATTCTTGTAAATAAACAGATTTACACTGAAGATACATGACCTCCCTGTCAGTTTCTTGTCCTAACTGGAATAACCTGCAAGAGCCCATTTTTGGTCAGCTGCTCAGAACAAAAATGAGTAACATGATTATGAAATCACCTGTCCTTTTAAAGCTAAGTGCAGCCCTTGGCTCATAGGCACTTACGTGCTACATTTGGAGGAGCTCCTACCAGCTTGGAGATCATATAGCCTACTGCCTGCTCTAAACTAGGCCAAGCAGATGGTGCACAAGCTGTGGACCATCGTCTCTCCTGATTCTCAGACAGCTACACTAATTATGGGGCATGAAGAACCAACAAGTCAGCAGGTATAGGCCCTCACTATCCTTTCTGCACCCAAGAAGGAACTGTCTAGCAGTTTATTGCTTTATAAGCATCTGTGAACCTAAACATTATTATTTTAGTTGCTTGTAGAGTGTCATACCCATTGGCAACTTCATGTATATAGTAATTAATATGCTACAAAACATGATTTAACTGAGATTTCAAGTTAAAGAAATTGAGGTGTGTTCCCTTCTATCCTTTGTTAGAAATGTCACTCCTTATTAGGAATAAATATCACTAACTTTTTTCCAAGACATAAGTCATTTCAGATGTCTCCTAAAATAGGTAAATAGTGCCTTTAAGTAGTCTGTCACCACAAAATATATATTTTTCAGATTCAACTGATACAAATTATTTGAGGGAAGTTTTTGTAAGCAATTTCTTTTTTTATAGCTCTGAATAGATGTTCTCAGATTTAGTAATTCTTGATAGTTTTAAACTTTGAAGAAAGGATTACAGTAATCTATTAAATTATTTAGCTGACTACATAATTAATCTTGTCCATATTTGTACAAATTCCTCAAAATAATTCTCTGACATTTCTGGGATGAGAAGTTAAAATTAAAATTTTAGAGTAATGGAAAAATGAGTTGGAAATACTCACCTGCACAGTACTGTAGGGCGGGAATTGATGGAATGAATGGATGGATTGCTGGGCAATTTTAAATCAGCCCTGTCAGGAAGGGCAGGGCTGTAGTACAGCCAACCAGAATTTAATATCTGGTATATGACACAATCACAATTATAAGGTGGTGAATCAAAGATCTCTGTTGTCATACTTGATTATGCTTAAATAATGCAACAAAACTTTATCCTTCTCACTCTTACTAGAGGTATTACAATGGCAGTATTAAACAATTTAAAACACCTTTTTTTTCTTCAAAAGGCAACTGTTTTATGATTCAAAAAGAAAAAAATCATTGGAAGCATCAACAGCTTATGTCAATGGCCATTGGCTGCATCCAGACAAGAGCAGACATGCAGTATATGGTGCCAGAGACCAATTACAGTGCCACACACCACACATGCAGTCATTTCCCATGCTTTTACCTTTCAGAGCAGGGAGGTTTTTTGACCCCAGGAGATCCCAGGGTCAAACAAACCACACCAAAAAAATGGGGGGGCACATGTGACAGCAGCACATGCCACCCCAAACTGGAGTGTGACCGGGTGGAGCCATGCTCTGGCTGCTGGCCTGGTTTCCTGACATGGCTGCAGCTCCCAGAGACCCCCAAAACCCCAGGTAAGGCTGCTGGGGCCAGCACAGTTGCTGCCCGCAGCCTCCCATATCCCACCTGAGGTAACCTGCCACTCCCCAAGGCACATGGGCATTCCCTGGAGACAAGTAGCAGTGGCACAAGATGTGCCACTGCTACTTGTCCTTGGGGAAACAAACATTCTCGCTCATCTGGATGTGGCCATTGAGTCCAACAGGAATCCTTCCTGGGGCTTCAGTGGCTGCTGGATTACACTAAATTGAAATCTGGAATCTGTTTTGAAGTGTCCAAATTTCACACAAAATTGTCGTCATTCTGACTGAGAATGTAAACAAAGATTTTTTAGATTTCTGAGAAACAAAAACCCCTCCCTTCCCAACATTTGGTTTTGGGAAAGATTCCTTGTAATGTCATTTTTTAATTCATTTTTTTATTCTTTTGTTTCCTTTCAATATGTATTTCATTATTTCATGCTACGTCAATGGTAGCATAATAATAGGTTTCCTAAATGCTTCAATATTTGAAACAAACCAGCATTTTTCACAAAACATTTTGATAAATATATCAAACCACCCCTGTTCTTCAGATGAACAACAAATCTGAGGCATGAGCATGTCAGTTATAGTATTGTTAAGGAGAGATGAACTATCCCATCATCCCCACACAGTCTAAGAGCTGCCTTCTTTTCCTTTGCCACTAACCCCTCATAGTTGTCAGTAGAAGTGTACTTCCAGCTTGCAGCTTTTTACTGGACAGTGTGTGTGTGTGTGGGGGGAGGTAAAAACCCACTAAACTGAGACATTTAATGCTCTTGTAATTCTTTCATTGGATAAGAGGTCACAGACCTGGAGGAAAGTAATGGTTATCTGTAGAATAAAATATGAGATCAAGGAGTCTATGGAGCTCATTCCAGGATTATATAGGAAAAATATGTAGAAGGAATTTATAGCTGCCTTACTGTAAATTAAATGTTGTTGAAAGCCACAGCCATACCAACAATAAACCACTCTTTAGAAGTCATTAAACTACTGCTCTGTCTGTGGCTTTCAATAACCATCTCTTGTGGCTGAGAGGCTTTTAACCTTTGCTCATTGTTCTCAAATTGTTCCTTTCAAAAAACAAAAAGAAATTACATTGGGAACAGTTCCTGATTGGCAGCCCTTTGAAATAAAGGCTTCCACCCACAAAACAGGAACAGCATGGGCCTTGCAAATTACTACAGTGTACATGTTCTTCAAAACTTTTTTTTTTTTTTTTAAATATGGACCACCTGGGATTGAGAACAACCTGAACTAACTATACTGAATATATAGTCTGTCTTCTGAGGCTGCCAACAAGTGTCACTTCTTATTCTTTTTCTTTTTTTAATAATATGTGCATCTGTACTTTAAGAATTGGACTACGGCCACTTAATTCATTCTGTGAAGCTGCCAGTCAGCCATCAGATGCTAACAATTGTCAGCTACTACCAATATAAGATAGATTCAAACTAATGGTATGGTGATAAATGTTCCTCTACTCTTGTGAAATGTTAAGTATTTCTAATAAAGTGCTTCTGCTTTATTTCACTGAGTGCAAACAAACATAAAGGCCTTCTAACTACCTATGGTGCAGAAAGAAAGCCCAGACCTAGTGAAAGCCAAAGCTGGGAAGGTGTCAGGAGATGAAATGTATCTAAGAAAATATCAGGAAAATAGTATTACAACATCAAATATAATTTCATATGTAATAGCATATTCTTCTTAAGTGATCATACTGACTGGTCAAGAGAACCCCAGACTTGCTGTTGATTTAGTTTTGCGCAATCAGACATGCAGGCCAATACAGTCCTGTTAATAAAATTATTTTCTAATCTGTTCCTATGTCAACCTGGATTTATCTTTCTCTAGAGTACTCTATGTATTATTTTGCAATGATCTATCATGACAAAATAGCAGATTGGAGCGGATATAGCAGATCAGAGACAGATCCATTTGTCATCCAAACTAGGGTAAAGCAGGGATGCGCCATCACTCCAGTTCTGTTCTCCATTTATTTGACAGTCAACCTGGTTCTCAGTAAGGACTGCTTTCTTTCTGAAACCGACACTGAAAACTGAATGGATGTAGGCCTCTTCAATCTTGGATGTTTTCGCTCAAAGACCAAAGTACTCAAAATAACCATCCTTGACCTTCCACACATTGACAACTGGCTGTGCCTTCCTTACACTCACTGAGGAAAACATCCAGACTGCACTAGATCTCTTTGGAGAAGCCTTCCAAACTGTGAGCCTCTCTGTCAACATCAAGAAAACTAAAGTGCTCTATCAGTCTGCCCCAGGCCATGAATTGACCCTCCTCCCCAAATTACCATAGAAAGACCTTGGATGTTGTTGAGCACTTCCCCTACCTCAGTAGCCACCTCTCTCAGAGAATGAACATTGATGATGAGATCCAGCACAGGATATTGTGTGCAAGTGCCCCCTTTGGGAAATTGCTTTGTCATGTCTTTATTCATCATGATCTCCAGAAAGACACCAAGATACAGGTCTACAATGCAGTCACCACTCCAACTCTTCTCTATGGATGTGAAATGTAGGTGACCTACTGTTGTCATCAAGAGCCTTGAGAGATATCATTAATAATGCCTCCAGAATGTCCTCCACATCAAATGAGATCGCTGCATACACACCAGCATCCTCGCTGGTAACACTAGCTTCAGCATTGAGTTGCTGATCCTCAAGCACCAACTTTGCAGAACTGGACGTTGTGTGTATGCTCTACTCTTGACTCCCAAAACAAGTGTTCTACTCACAAATTAGTAGTAGCCCGAGATCCCACAATGACTAGAGGAAATCCTGCTAGAACACTTTCAAGGCATACCTCAAGAAAATGGATGCCACAGCTGGGAGGAGCTGGCTGCCAACTGACTTCAGTGCCACCACAACCTCAACCAAGGAACAGCCTGTTTTGAGGTAAGGCATCTTGCCCTTGAAGCAGAGAAGAGAGGGTGGAAGAAGGAAAAGGAAAAGAATCCCAGCCTGAGCCTACTGTCCCCTATGGAAAGACCTGCAGCTTCTGTGGACAGATCTGTGGCTCAAGGATTGGACTCCTAAGTCACCTTAAGACCCATCAATGAGCCATAGTAGAGAACATCCTCAAATCAAGGGATTGCCAATGATCATGAAAATCTGCACTTAGAGATTGTTAAAATGCATCTATTGTAGCAAGTAGACATGAATTGCTCCTTTGAATACTGTAACTGAGCTCTCAGAAATGTCACCATCATACAGTACAGCCAGTGTTTAAAAAATTTAAAAGAAAGCTGTGAAAAGAGGCAGAAATTAAGCAAAAAACCACCAAACCCTACTTGAGGATTTCTGTTTTATTTAAAGCCTTCTTGCTTACTCAAAAGCCAGTTGAGCTTTATGCATAACAATAGTTCACATAGCAATAGCTCCTTCTAGCAAGTTCCATCATTTTGCTTGACAAGGGGACTCGTTCTTTCTTTCCAGTGTGGATTTTGCAGCACACTTTTCTCACCTCCAGGCTAAAGTAGTTAATGACACTTGTGGTCACTGATTAAGGGCCTTGTTCAATGTTACACTGTGAGCCACACAAATGTTGATCGGTGCTAGCTTGAGTTTGAAGCAATCACATGTTCAGGCCAGAAGGGGCCTGGAGAACTAAAAAGTAAGAATCCTCTCCCCTCCTATTCTAGGTCTCTCCCATGCCCCCTGGGACTCCCCAAGTTCCTCCTCACCCCGGGGCTCCCCCTCTGCCCCTCAGCCCAGCCCAGAGAGCAGCAGTAGTGGCAGATAGGCAGGCAGGTTAACCCTGCTCCCCTGGGACAGACAGTGCAGACAGCCACCAGAAGAGGAGGGCACGGGGAAGTGAGTCAGGATCTGGGGTGCTAGAGGGGGGGGTGCTAATTCAGCAGGAGAGAGGGGCAAGTGGGGTGTTCACACTAATATCTAGCCTAGAGTAGCTACACCTTAGTATAACACAAGCTGGATAACACAGATCAGAAATAATCTTGCCCAGGAATGGTGTAACTTTGAGCTGCCCAATGAGTGCTTAAAGCTGGTTTCAGGTGCTAGTGAAGACGATCCAGGTGTTAAGAGCTCCAGAAGGTGCTCCAAATTACCATGTAACAAGGCCTTATGTTGACTTTAAATCTCCTGTTAGTGCAGAACACCACTATTTATGGTATGGGCCAGCATAAGTATATAACACTTGTACTCAGATACATTGGTTTTCTCTTTGCTTGCAGGGACAGTTTAGGATGCCGGAGACTTTGTCTTTAAAGAGTGGTCAGGGACTATTATCTGAGAGAATGCTGTTCATTTTTTATGTCTGTCTAAACTTACCAGGCAAATTTTTCCTGTATTTCCTCTGAATTATAGTATCTGGGCACCAGTGCCCACTACTTGATCATAGAGGTTGGGGTCAACTAGAAGAGTCCTGTTGTCTATTGTTATGTTTGAATACTGTGTGGCAGACAGCAGAGCTCTCTCAGTTGAAGACTTTTATCTTGAACTTTGCTTTTTTGGCTGTCTTCCAGAACAGGAGTGTAATAACCTTTAAGAGCAATATGCAAGGATCTTCTGTTCAGCTTAGTTTTTAAATTGCTAACTGTTTTTAAGAATGCCATATTAAAATGTAAATTAGATCTTTCTAATTCATTGCCATGCTTTCATAGGAACAGACAGTATAGAAAATATTTACCTCATAGACCTTCATATCTTATTGTCTCATGTCAATTTTTGCTAGACCATTTTCAAGTTACATTGTTGGGGTGCCTCCATATGCATCACCTTTTTGACTTTCAGAAACTTACGTGAGCATATTCTGTGTATATACTGGTGTAAGGAGGATCTTGGCAGGTTGCAACTCACCAAAATATTGATATGGTATTCTTTTTTAGGATCAAAATAAAGGGAAGTATTGAGCACTTTGGGTGCATCCAAATGAGCGTGGTCATGCGGTACGTGGTGCTGCAAACACATTTCCAGTGCTACATACCTCACAGTCCGGTGTTCTCTATGCTGTAAGGGCTCTATTTTTTTTCCCCACAAGTTTTTTTGACCCTTGGATATCCAAAACTGAGTAGTGCATGCTCAGGTATCTTGTGCTGCTGAAAAGCGCAGCTGGGCCACCTGGAGCCACGCTGCAGCTACAGGCCAGGCTCCACCCAGCAGAATCGCTGTGGATGCAGCCCCGGGAAGCCCCCAGAATCCCAGGTAAGGCTGCTGGGGCCAGCACAGTGATAGCCCTAGTCTGCCCTACTGCCCCTGGGGTAACTTGCTGCATGCCGAAGTGCATGTGACATGGGTGTTCCCCAGGAACAAGTAGCTGCAGTGCAAAGTGCATCACTGCTAGTTGTCCCTGGGGAACCAAAAATCTACGCATATCTGGACGCATCCTTTGGGTCTATTTCCCAAGTATCTTCTTCAGCAACTGGAAGCAGGTTGAGTGAAATGCCTGAGAAATGAGCACACTCACTCCAGAATAGCTAATAGTGGTCAAGGCACTCACCTGGGATATGGGAAACCAAGCTTCAAATACAAAATTCAGGTACATATCAAGTTAATTCCTAACCAAAGAACTACTCTCTCTTCTTCTGGGGTGGCAACCACGGTTCCTCTGGTTCTGACTTGAAGTTCTAACTTACAGAAATTTAAGTTTTTGGGAGTATTTTTAAGTGATTACATTACTACACTGTGATTTGGTTTTGATAAACAGGTATCTTTCCAACTAACACTTTTCCCTTACACCCCTGCCTCCCCCTCCAGCTTTCATCAGAAACATGCTAACCACATTCAGTCAACATGTGGAGCTTGCTATGATCCTTCATGTTTCCATTTATTGGACTTAAATTTTGAGTCTGAGCTCAAAGGTTTTTCTTTGAGGTCCTCTGGTGATTAAAACAAGTATATTTCTCAGGCATTTAGACCTTTCACCCCCTAGTTACAAAGTCCTTAGATGGTGTTCTCCTCAATCCTTCCACTCAAGGGGAAGGGCCTGGGCAGGAGCAGATGCATCCTACAAATCAATGCATGGCTGCACAGATGGTGTTGCCAGCAGGGTTTTGGCTACTTTGACTGTGGGATGTTGTTCCAAGAAGAAGGATTGATAAGAAGAGATGGGATCCACCTGACAAAGAGAAGGGAGAGCATCTTTGCAGACAGGCTCACTAACCTAGTGAGGAGGGCTTTAAAGTAGGTTTAATGGATACCAAAGCCCTGAGGTAAGTGGGGAATTGGGTGACCCGGAGGAAGCACGGGCAAGAGAGGACAACAGAGGCAGCCTTCTTATTCTTCCTGAGAAAGTAGGGCAATCAGCTTTGGTGTCCATACACAAATGCATGGAGCCTGGGAAAAAAAGCAGGACGTTTCTGAAGTCCTCACACAATCATGTTACTATGACATGATAGGAATAACAAGAGTTGTTGGGATAGCTTGCATGACTGGAGCATTGTCATGGATGAGTATAAGTTGTTCAGGAAGGACAGGAAGGGGGGAAGGCGGGAAGGAGTTGCTCTTTATGTAGATCTGTATGACTGCTAAGAGCTCCTGTATGGAACTGGAGACAAGCCCCTTGCAAGTCTCTGAGTTAAGGTCAGAGGAGAGAGCAACAAATGTGGTGTCATGATGAGTGTCTGCCATACACCACCAGACCAGGAGATGGAGGTGGAGAAGGCTTTCTTCAAACACCTAGTGGATGTTGGGAGAATTCAAATACCCTGACATCTGCTGGGAGGGCAATACAGCAGTGCTCAGGCAATATAGGAAGTTTGTGGAGAGTGTTGGGGATAACTTCCTGGTGTAAGAGGACAACAAGGGGCCATGCTCCTCTTGACCTGCTGCTGACAAACAGGGAAGAATTGCTGGAGAATATAGATACAGACAGCAACCTGAGCGGCACAAGCACGGGATTATTGAATTCAGAATCATGAGGAAAGAAAGGAAGGAGAGGGAAAGGACCTTGGACTTCAGAAAAGCAGACTTCAGTTATCTCAGGGAACTGATGGGCAAGATCCCTTGGAAAGCCAGTCTGACAGAGAAAGGAGTCCAGAAAAGATGGTTGTATTTTAAAGAAACTTTACTGAGGGCACAGGAACAAACCATCCTGATGCACAATAAGACTAGCAAGTATGGCAGAAGACCAGTTTGGCTTAGCAGGTGATATGATGGCAGAGCTTCTGGCCATTATCTTTGAAAACTTGTGGCAATTGAGAGAGGTCCTGGATGATTGGAAAGGGCAAATATAGTGCCCATCTTTAAGAAAGGGAAGAAGAAGGATCCAAGGAACTACAGACCAGTCGGCCTTGCCTCAGTCCCTGGAAAAAAAAAAATTGTCACAGAGTAGGTCCTCAAGGAATCCATTTCTAAGCACTTGGAGGAAAAGGTGATTGGGAACAGCCAGCATGGATTTGCCAAGGGCAAGTCATGCCTGACCAACCCAATTGCATTCTATGTTGAGATGATTGGCTATGTGGATGTGGGGAGAGCACTGGACGTGATGTACCTTGACTTTAGCAAGACTTTTGATTCCGTCTCCCACAACATTCTTGCAAGCAAGCTAAGTCAGTCCAAGTTGGATGAATGGACTATAAAGTGAGTAGAAAACTGGCTGTAACATTGGGCTCAAAGGGTAGTGATCAATGGCTCAATGTCTAGTTGGCAGCTGGTATCAAGTAGTGTGCCCCAGCAGTTGCTCTTGGAGCCAGCTTTGTTTAATATCTACATCAGCTATCTGGAAGATGAATTGGAGTATATTATCAGCAAATCTGTAGATGACACCAAGCTGGCGGGAAGCAGTAGATACACTGGAGGGTAAAGCTAGGATTCAGAGGATTGGAAAATAGGACCAAAAGAAATCTCATGAGGTTCAATAAGGACAAGTGCTAAGTCCTGCACTTAGGATGGAATAATCCCATGCACCAGTACAGGCTGGGGGCTGACTGGCTAAGCAGCAGCTCTGCAGAAAAAGACCTGGGGATTACAGTTGGCAATAAGATGAATATGAGCTAACAGTATGCTCTTGTTGTGAATAAGGCTAACGACATGCTAGGCTTCATTAAGAGGGCAGTTGCTAGCAGATCGAGGGAAGTGATTATTCCTCTCTATTTTGCACTGGTGAGGCCATATCTGAAGTAGTGTCCCATTTTGGGACTCCCACTACAGAAAGGTTGTGCACAAATTACAGAGGGTCCAGCAGAGGCAACAAAAATGGCTAGGGGGCTGGATCACGTGACTTATGAAGAGAGGCTGAGGGAACTGAACTTGTTCAGTCTGGAGAAAAGAATAAGGGGGGTTTAAATAGCAGCCTTCAACTATCTGAGGGGTGGTTCCACAGAGGATAGAGCTAGACTGTTCTCAGTGATGACACAATGAGGAACAATGGTCTTAAGTTGCAGCAAGGGAAGTTTAAGTTAGATATTAGGGAAAACTCTCTCACTAGGAGGGTAGCAGAGCACTGGAACAGGTTATCCAGAGAGGTTGTAGAATCTCCATCCATGGAGGTTTTTAAGACCAGGCTAGACAAAGCCTTGGCTGGGATGATCTAGTTGGGGATGGTCCTGCTTAGAACAGAGGGTTGGACTAGATGACCTCCTGAGGTTCCTTCCAACCCTAATTTTCCATGATTAGGAAAGGAGTCTTACTGCAAATGACAAATGCCTGCAGGTCCAATACTAGGCAGGGTCTGAAGATCTTCTCTTCTGCATTGACTTAAATGTTATTTCCTCTACCACCATGAGAGAAAAAAAAGTCAGGCTCTAGAATTCTTACTAAGGATTTAATTTAAAATTGTATAAGTGTGCATACCAGATACATTGCAAAGGATCTGTCCCCTGTACCAGTAAAAATCACATACAGAATAATTTGGAAAAGTTATTTTTTTAAGTTTAAGAAGACTTGCTCTTCTGTGGTGCAGTAGAATAGCTAAGAAAACAGAACCGACTATTTCTTTAAGAAAATAATACTAAGATTTACTAACCAACTAGTGTGAGCTGGAGATTTCAGGTCTCTAGCTATCTAACCTGGGGGAAAGATTTTTCCAAACTTCCAAGTGTTTTCCATAGGATGGTAGGACAGCTGTAATGCCAATGAATTGTATGCAGTTTTGATGCAATTAGAATAACGTCCAATAAATTATCTACTTTATAAGCTACCCAACAATGGTTTCACCTTCCTGTGCAAGAGTAAAAATAATTCTGAAAGCTACAAAAGGAGACCCATCATTCAGGTTGCAAAACAGTAAAGATATAGTAGCTATATTCCCAGGCTATACCGCTACACATTAAAGTGATAAAAAGAGCTTTGCAGGATTAGGAAGACTAGTGCCAAAAAAAATTGAAATAGGCCTTGGGAGAATGAAGTGCTGCTTGTCAGGCAGCAATACTCTTAGAATATTAATGTACATTACAAAATTTACACTGCACTTCAGCACAGCACCACCCTTCTTTTTTTTTTTTTTAACCCTTGAAGAATAGCTTTGGAAACTATCAGTTTCAAAGAGAATTCTGTACCCAGACTGTACTTGATTTCTTGTAGTTTTATCCTTTGCAAAATTGAAGTTAAGTTTGTGGAGGGGTTGTTGCCAGGTTTCATCCACTCTTTTGAGAACTACTATAATTTCCTATATGCTTTGCTCCTTTGCGACTTTATCCCTATGGTGATGATACATGAATTTTTAAAATGCATATGTAAAGCAGAGCTAAATCAATTTCTCATTTTTTTAATTTTGTTTCTGAGTCCAGTTGTAAAGATCTGAATGTGTTAGCATGATCACCTTTTTAACAGATCAGTCTAGATCAGTATGAAACTACCCAGGTACTAGAGGTGGAAGAAAATGCAGGAACAGAAAGAAATAAGACTTAAAAATGCTACTTGGAATTACACCATGCCATTTTTCTTTGCTTTTGCAATGAGTTTTCACAAAAAGAATCAATATCTGTTGGAGTCTGAATATAAAGGTAATAACTGATAATGTAAATGTATCTAAAGAGAAGGAAGATGTGCCAAGCTGTAGACATTTACAAATGCAGATACTCCCATAACAGCGAATACAACAGCTACTACTTGGCCAAAGGCAGAGAAACATAGCTAACAATGTTAAGAGACACCTGCTTCTCTCATACCACATGGTTTTTACATTTTTAGAAGATTAGAGAGGAGCTTAAGAGAAGCAGATTAAACAATCATTTATCACTTCTGGATTTTCTAATTTACTTTACCAGCTCAGTTTCTCTAGGGAAGATTGTAAAATTAATCAATTACTTTCAGAACATTTATGGAGACTTCTGCACCTAGTACATGACATAGAAACAGGATATGCATTTTGCACAAGACAGCTCTCCCAGACTATGTAAGACTATTATCCACCTACCTTCCCAACAGAATCATCCAAAAGCCCCACAAAGTCAGATCACTTCAAACCCTTCAGTTGCTTCATTTTCAAATTACGACCCTAACCAGCTGGGCAAGTTACAGTCACCTTAAAAACATCCTCATCGGTTTCTCAATAAGTCAATTAATGTTCATCATCCTCCACCCTCTTAATTACCTCCTACACTTTCCAAGGGAGGAATTTTTTTGTAGTTAATGTTTAGAGAGGGCTTTTAAAGCAGGTAGTAACAACTTAGTAGCAAATATTATTAGGAATACATTAATCCTGCCCTTATCCTCTTTTTAAATAATCATCCCGCACAATATTATCCTGCTTGTGCTGTACCCTGAACCTTCTTTGAGCTAGGAGTATCCCTAGGGCTGAGTCATAACAGGTGTCTATAGATGTGGTTGGGGGGAAGCTTTTAATTAGAGCAGTGCCTGGACAGCCACTCTAATTAGAATTCAGCAGCAGCATGTGTATTAAGCCCCTGCATGTTTTAAAATGGCCACAGGATGCTTTAGCTAAAGCTCATTCGATGATCATAATAAATGTGATTCGATGATACATGTGATGCTGCAGTGATACTGGAGTGTTCCAATTAGAATGCAGCACAGATGCAAATAATTGAGTTCGCTCTGACACATTCTATTTAGAATGCATTGGAGCCCATATATAGGCAGCCAACCTTTTCAGGTAAGATCATCAGTGCTTATTAACTGGTAAGATCATCATTACTTTATAAACCTCCCAGATATCCTATCTTGATTCCAAAGAGGTAGGGTTGCCAACTCTGAATCTGTTCTGGGAGATTTCTAGAATACCAATGTGCCCACAACACACAACATGAATGTTCCCACATGCTTGCGTATATCAGTTATGGATTACAGCACATAGACTTTACATCCAGAAGGCAAATGCACATTACTATTAGGGTTGTGCGAAGCTTTGGTAGCCAATTCAATTTGGAGGAGATACAGCCTGATTCAGGGACTGAATCTCTGAATCTGAATCAAATTGGGAGACCAATTAAAAACTCTAAATTGATTCAAAGCATCCAAATAGATTTGGAAAAGCTTCCAAAAAGATTCGGCCATAAACTAAACAGGTAGCTGACACAGCTGCCTCCAGCTGGTAAGTCTGTTGGGGTTGGGGGAGGGAAGGGTCATGAGGGAGGGAAGGATTGGGGCTGGGGCTGGGACAAGCTGCCCAGCCAGGGTGGGGGTGCATTACTTGGGGAGAGGGGTGGAGGGGCTTGGGATGTGAGCACAGCTCACTCCAGGCAGAAGGGGACAAGCAGCACAAGGGCATAGCCCCTGCTCCCAGCACTGCTGTGCCCGCATCCTGCATCATGCCGCCCCCCCCACACACACACTGGCTGGCAAGCGATGGTAAGGCAGAGTCCCCACTGATGCGGGCACGGTAGTGCTGGGAGCAGGGGCTATGCCCAGCTCCCAGAGAGTGCACAGCACCCTGCTGAACCATGCTGCACCCACATCACGGGGCATCTGCCATGCAGGTCCCAGGCAGGGAGGATGATCCCCACTGCAAAGGTGGGGCTCTGCCACAATTGTCCAGAGACCCCAATTGCCAGTGAGTGCGGGGCTTTTTTTAAGTGCCAGGAAGCTGGGGCCAGGCAGGGGATGGGGCTGGGCAGGGCAGCCATGGGGGCTTCTCCCGCAGCTCCCCCATCCCAGGGAGAGGCAGGCACAGCCAGAGCTGCTATGGGAGAACCTGCAGCTGCCCAGCCAATCTGAATCACCGAATCTCTCCAAATCAGCACTGAATCTTCCAAAGCCAACTCAGCCAAATTGATTCAGGACAGTGATCCGAATCTCCAGATTGAATCACTGTCCTCTGAATTGGCCAAATCTGAATTTGAATCGAATACTTCCCTATTCTCACAGGCCTAGTTACTATTACATTTTAAAAACTCACTGGACTACTGTATAAATGAGATTCAACATTTACTATTTATTTTAATGAATGCCCTATTATTTATCTCCTAGGAGACTCTCAGCAGTCTCCTGGAGGTTTACACCTAAAATTCCTGGAGACTCCAGGGCAATCCTGGAGGGTTGGCAACCCTACAAACAGAAGCTGCTTTTTGGTCTGAAATAAACCTCTCATTTCTTTCAACAGGTTGTTTTTTCTTGTTAAGATAAGCCCAGTACATTCCCATTCCTGGCCCTTATCATAGCTCAAACCACCGCTCTAATGCTATAGCATTGTTCTCTTTGATTCCCAATCACTGATAACTCTGGTGCAATTCTAGTGGCAGTAACTATAGTGGGAGGTCCCTAAGTGCCACCTACATTGCCATTTTGACATCATATTATTCAAACCTGCTTGGATTTAGCTAGGGAGAATTTTTAAAGGTAGTTTAGTACTTAAAGGTAGTCAGTGTGTTTTCCAGTAGTGTCTGTGCACCTTACAGCCATTGAAGTAAGTGGAGATCTAGGCACCAAGGTGCTTTTGAAAGTTCCACTAGATGTTTCTTTAGCTACCCAAATATCTTTAAAGTCTGGCATAAAATGATTAATTCACTGCTGGAGTCCTTTCAAAACCAGCAATCCAATTATTGCTCCCATTTGTGAAGCAGCACAGATATCAGCAAGGATGGGAAACTGAGGGAAAGAGGCTGTGTATTCTAGACCAAAAGATAAAGTCTCATTTAGGTGAACTAACCAACCTAGACATTTTTTGTCTTCCTGCAGCCAGTTTGTGCCCATGCTCCAAACTTTTTTTTTTTCTAATTTCAATACACTCCTAATCTGTTTACTTTTCTCTCAGAAGTGATTCTAGATTATATTGATTTTTTTACAATTGTCCATTTTCAGTGTTTGCAAGCCCAAAATTCTATGGGCTTGTGTAGTGTAAAAACCCAGAGAAGTTATGGAAAAGATTCCCATGGTCTTCAAAGGTAGAGGGAGGGGAATGATGCAGGACTATATCATAATATTTTAAGGTACGTCTACAAATCATAATGAAAGTGCTAAGTAGACATACCCAAGCTACATCTGTATGCATCTTCAAGTATCTGAGAAAGTTTATATCTGGCTTAGTACAACAATTTGCCCATTCTACTGTATACTGCTTCTCATAAGACCTAATTGGCCAAGGTAGACCACCACAAAAATGCAGTTATAATGCTATGAGCTAGCTCATTTTGTATCAGCTTGGTTCTCTCTACATAGTACTGCAGTGAGCCACATGGAAATATCTTTACTTGTTTATTTTAATTTTTTTCTGTGCATACGTTTAATACAAGAGCATAGGCCATAGGGACAAGTCTTATTTGCTGTACTCAGCAGCTTGTCTCACATTACACTTAGGACATGCTAACTGCACTTAAAATGCAAGTGTCCAAATGTTCAAGCAGTAAGACCCATGATAAATGCCACCTCAGTGTAGTGAAGTTAAGACTTTTCCAGCAAGCAGCGTATCCAGATTGTATGTCCTAACATATGTTGAGCTAACATCTCATTGTTCTATGAAGATAATTTGATAGGAGTGCCACTGTGTCATGCTCCCCCCCCCCACACACCCCCCAGTAGGGGGGAGCTGGGAGCAACAAACTTGTTTGTGGCTTCCTGCCTCTATACCAGCCCCCCTAAGTATTACTGTGTGACCACTCAGAAAACTTTCCAACTCATAGTATTGTTTACTGTGATCTAAATAAAAAACACCCTAAGTGCAATATGCAACAAGAACCTGGGTGTAAGGTTCAGGGATGGGAGCACAGATGTGGGCAGTTAAAAGCGATAGCTTGCATGCATAGCAGGAGCTAGCAGACAGCAATCAGTGCCTGACCCAGAGGAAGTTAAAAGCTCTCTCCTCTCCACAGGTGCTTGTGATTCTCTATCTTTTTCAATGGTCCTTATATTCCACTATTCAAACTATCTTTTTTCTGAAATTTTGCTGTCTGTTAGCTGTCCCTGGTAATGTGTCTCTTCTTTTTCATAATCCTGCAGAGTATTTTAAGCTCTTCCTACAAATCTTAACTCAGGTGTGGTAATATTAACACCCATGTGTAGAAATAAATGACTGTGAATTACTGAAGACACTGTCAAGATGCTCAAGAAAGCTATATTTTGTTTTCTGAATAAGAGAGGTACATTTAACTATGATGAATACAGGATTAATGACACAATATCTGTTGACTGTTTTGGCTATTTTTTGCCTAGTTTGTTGTGTTGGGTTTTTTTATTTTTTATATAATCCAGGAAATTAGCACACATTCCAATAGTTGTATTTGTTTTTGTTTTGATCTTAAACTGAATAATATAGTACTAGCTCCCTAGCATATTAGTAAAGCACTGAGTTTCTCTTTAACTGGAGAAAAATGTGTTGTGTTATATATGGTTATGTCTCCCCTGCATATCACCTACACCTGCCTTTTTTAAATCCTAGGGCACTTACATACATTCATCGAGGCTGCTCCAACATGCTGCAGACTCAATTAATTGAGTTTGCTGAAGCATGGTAATTACCCTGCTCCAGCAGAGTCCAGTGTCATATGTACCAGTGCCCCCACACTGAAAAACAGTAGCAGGGGCACTTTGACTAAAGCTTGTTTGACAAGCTTTAGTTAAAGCACCCCCACCACCATTTTTCTGTGCTGAGATGCTGATACACATGATGGTCCAGGCACTTTAATTAGAGCAGCTCTCAGAGCCACTAATTAAAGTGTCCTCCCCTCTCCCCCTAGCCTCCCAGGGCACATGTATAGATGCCCCTAGATCTGCCCGTGGCCAGTAGCATTAATGTTGAGAAACTTTCAAGTAAAGTCATCAAGTTGTTGATGACTAAAAAATGGCTAAGCACCCTTCTCTTGGTATCATTACTGATCTAGTTAGTTGGCATAATAATAAATGTGTTAGAAATGAATGGTCAAATTCCACACTCATTTAATCTATTTAAATCCAGAATTCTTCTGCTGAAGGTAGTAGAATTGCTTCAGATTTATATCAATATAAATTCAATCAGAATATGACTCGGTGGGACCATCACATGAGAGAGGTGAAGGCACATTTGGCCCTAAAATGCATTTAACTCAGAACATTGCATATGTACTTTACACAGAACCAACAGAAAGCATAATGTAAAAGAGACTTCTCTGTCTGCAACCAAATCCAGCAATGACATGTGGTATTCTTATTGTATCTCCTACCTGACAACTAGTTGTGCTTATTGCCAATTTACAAAGGATTTGTATATGCCAAGTTTCTGGCCCAGTATTACCTTAAACATGACTACATCCAACTTCAAATCTGGAAATAATATATGGAATTTTAACATAACCCCTGGACATTCACCTATGTCACAGAGCCATCTATAATTCAATCTGACTCGCAGTCTGCAGAAAGTCCAAAGCAGTAATGACAAGGTCAAGCTTAATGTATACAATAGAGAGTAGGGAGGGAGGAACTAGATGGCACAAATCCTAACTTTATTATGGATCTGATTCAGCAATTATTTACTACCATTGACTTCAGTGAGTTTTGCGTTTGACTCTATACCTGGATCCCAGCCAGAGATACCCAAGATTCTTTACTCCCTCCATGGTCTCCAAAAGTATATATTAAAATGAGAGGAAATTGGATATATAATGTGTGGGATGAATATTTGGAACAGACAATGGTTTCTAAGATGACAGCCGTTGTAAAAATCTAAATTTTTCTGGTGACCCCAAAATATTTAGACTCTACAAATGTATACTAACTACCATAGCTTTGGCTGTATCTGTGCAACATGTACAGGTAAGGTTTTGAGGCACCCCCTGAGAAATAAACATGACAGCCTAAATTCAGGGATACTAAACACCATTTGTTT
>NW_017729007.1:6931227-6940027 GCF_001723915.1 Gavialis gangeticus | reverse complement strand
TGGAACAGACAATGGTTTCTAAGATGACAGCCGTTGTAAAAATCTAAATTTTTCTGGTGACCCCAAAATATTTAGACTCTACAAATGTATACTAACTACCATAGCTTTGGCTGTATCTGTGCAACATGTACAGGTAAGGTTTTGAGGCACCCCCTGAGAAATAAACATGACAGCCTAAATTCAGGGATACTAAACACCATTTGTTTGCCTTTAGATAGCCCAGTAGCACTTACACTCCTAAAATGCAGGGAAGGAGGGAGATTAGAACCTGCATAATTTAATCAGTTTCATCACTCTCATCTACATAGGAATAAATCAGATAAATTGATAATTCTGTCAATTCACTATTTAGACTTATCATCCAAGACAAGTGCATGCTTCTGTATGGGAAATATAGTAGCTTTCATCAAGAGTTGCCTATAAATGATTTGCAAAGGGTCAGCTCTGTGCCATACTAGCATAGTTATGTGAGAGAGAGAGTGCATACCAACAAAGGACTCTCTCACAAGTGCAGGTATATCCCCCATCTTGAATGACATAAATGAAAATTACAGAAGCGCTGGTTTCACAACAAATCTATGTTTATCCCAAGGGCTTTTCTGGCATAGCTATGCCAAAAAAAATTGTGGTGCAAAGTTGGCCTGAGCCACCCTAAGACACAAGCTGAACAAATCTGAGCCAAGTTATAGTGTGCCTGAAAACCTCACAATGTTTGAAGGTTTTTCTTTGCATTTCCACATTGGGCTGTGGACTATATATGGAATGCAAAGCCAATGGGCAGACACTCAGATGTACTATAATTAGTTTGAACTATTTCCCTTCAGGCAGAATGCAGGGTAAAGATGAACCTTGTAGACTAACTGAATCAGATGCATATGCTTTTTATGAACAAGAGCACAGAAGTGAGCACAGTCCTGCACATAGGAAGAAACAATCCCATGCACTAGTACAGGATGGGGACTGACTGGCTAGGCATCAGTTCTGAAGAAAAGGACCTGAAGGTTACAGTGGACAAGAAGCTGAATATGAGCCAACAGTGTGCCCTTGTTATGAAGAAGGCTAATGGTATTCTGGGCTGCACTGGCAGGAGTATTGCCAGCAGATCAATGTAAGTGCTTACTCCCCTGTATTCAGTGCTGGTGAGGTCACATGTGGACTAACGTCCAGTTTGGGGCCCCTCACTACAGAAAGGATGTGGATAAATTAGGGGGAGTCTAGCGGAAGGCCATAAAAATGGTTAGACGGCTAGGGACCATGACTTCTGAAGAAAGGCTGAGGGAACTGGGCTTATTTACTTTAGAGAAGAGAATTTAATAGCAGCCTTCAGCTACATGAAGTGGGGTTCCAAAGGGATGGAGCTGGACTGTTCTCAGTGGTGGCAGATGACAGAACAGGGAGCAATGGTTTCAAGTTGCAGCAAGGGAAGTTTAGGTTAGATATTAGGAAAAACTCTCTCACTAGGAGGGTAGTAAAATAGTGGAACAGGTTACCCAGAGGCAAAGCCTTGGCAGAGATGATTTAGTTGGGGATGGTTCTGCTTTGAGCAGGGGTTTGGACTCAATGACCTCCCGAGGTCCCATCCAATCCTCATTTTCTATGACTGATTTTTTTTTGCCAAAGATTATGCATTTCTGATTCAGTTAGTCCATGAAGGTGTCTCCTACCCTGCCTCCTGTCTGATTTCTAACACAGCAACTACTTCTGTGTTCCAGAAGAAAATATTCTCCCCTTAAAACTGAGAGGCTTCTTAAAATTATGTCCATTTTATCATATTTTTAGGTCTGCAAGTATTGGTGGGAAGAGTTCAGAACTGTTGAAACATATTTCCCTTGGCTTCAGACTGATACTTTTCTTCAACACTAAAATAGCATTCATTTCACTTGCATATAAAGCAAGTGTACTACTAAGGTAGTAGTGGATGGCAACCTGGGCAGCAGCAACCACAAGATGATTGAGTTCAGGATCCTGAAGAAAGAAAGGAAGGAAAACAGCTGAGTAAGGACCCTGAACTTCAGAAAAGCAGACTTTGATTTGCTCAGAGAACTCACGGGCAGAATTCCCTGTGAAGCCAGACTGAGGGAGAGAGGAATCCAGGAGATCTGGCTGTATTTTAAAGAAGCCTTATGAGAGTGCAGGAACAAACCATCCTTATGTGTAGGAAGACTAGCAAGTATGGCAGAAGACTAGCCTGGCTTAGCAAGGAACTCTTCAGCATATGCATTGGGAGAAAATATTATTTGGGGTGCCCGGGGATTTGCAGGGCATGATACAGAGTATGCTGCCTGACCTCCCTCCCTTCCTTCCACCCCCATAACAGCACAGTGGTAATGGGGCTGGTACACTCTGCTGCCATACGCACCAGAGGAGTATGTGGCAAGGGTGCTGGGCACAGCACTGTGGCAGTGGGGCATGGCGGTGGTGTGACTGGAACCGCATTTGGGGAGCTAAGCCCTGTTAGCCCAGGCCTATGCTCTTCAGTAAACTAAATCACAAAAAGAAAGCTTATAAGTGAAAACTTGGACAAACAACTAGAGATGAATATAAGAGTATTGCTCAGGCATGCAGGGATGAAGTTAGGAAGGCTAAAGAGCAACTGGAGTTGCAGCTAGCAAGCAGTGTGTAGGGTGACAAGAAGGGTTTCTACAAATATATCAGGAACAAAAGGAAAATCAGGGAAAGTGTGGGTCCCTTACTGAATGGGGGAAGGCAATCTAGTGACAAAGGATGCAGAACAGTCTGAAGTACAGTACTAAATGTCTTTTTCACCTCAGTCTTCACAGGCAAGGTCAGCTCCCAGATTACTGCACCTAGCCGCACAGTTTGAGAAGGTAAGCAGCCAACTGTGGTGAAAGAACAGGTAAGTAATGATTTAGAAAACCTGAACCTATACAAGTCCAAGGGTCTGGAGACAATGTACCTGAGGGTGCTGAGGGAGTTGGCTGATGTGACTGCAGAGCCACTGGCCATCATCTTTGAAAACTTATGGAGAGGCCCTGGATGATTGGAAAAGAGTAAACATAGTGCTCATATTTAAGAAAGGGGAAAAGGAGGATGTCACAGGGAGGAACAGACGGGAAGACCCCAAAGAGCCAGGGGGAGCCCTGGGGTCAGGAACCCTTGAAAGAAAACAAAAGTAAAAGAAAAGAACATGGAAACTTCTTACCTGCAGCAGGATTGATGGCAAAGCTAGAGCTGGATGTGGGACCTGTGTGGCTCGTTAGCTGAGCCTTTACACAGTTACGGTCGGCTGATGACATCAGCTGCAAGAGCCGGCCGGCAGAGATAAAATGAGCTGCCAGCAGGAGTGCCAGCAGGGAAGGTTCTCCCTACTGGGGGGGGAAAAGAGCTGGAAGCTGCTTCTCCCAGCAGGGGAGAACACAGCAAAGCCCACCATGGGGAAGATGCTGCCGGCGACAGTGCAAGGAGCCAGAGGCAGCTCTCTGTGACTGGGGACCCAGATTGGAAGGAAGAAAAGAGCAGGAGGATCTCTATGCCAGGGGTTACTGCCAAGGAGCTGGAGAGTCCAGCATACACCAAGACACCAGATGAGGTGGGACCATTGAGGGATCTGGAAGACCTGAGGAGGCACACCAGGTGTGAGATATGGGGCACAAGCAGCATGAGGGGCTGTGGAATATGGGCCCCAGTGGCATAGAGCTGACCCAACAGGTGATGCGGAGACAAGCATCCAGAGAAGGGCCATCGCAGGTCCAGCGAACCCACAGGCTGGGCAACAAGGGAAAAGGAGTACAGAGTAGCCTGCAGACTAGTCCTGACCCATTTTAGGGCTGAATAGGGGCCTTTGGTACCTGAGGCCCAGCATCAGTTGTTAGGCCAAAGGAGCTGGTGATAAGGGACAGCAGGCCTCTCTTAGTGTCTCAGGGTTTTTTTTGTTGTTTGTATTTTATGTTTCCCACTAGTGGAGGGGTTGCGGTGCAGGGCGTGTGGAGCCTGATTGTTGTTTAAACCTAAACCTGAACTTTACAGCCAAAGGGGAGGATAAGCGGCTATGAGGCATGGTGGTTAGGCCCGGCAGGCTGATAAGACCATCTCTGCAAACACACGTGGGGCCTCAACAGTTAGGGACCTGGCCTGAAGGACATCTGGAACTTGTCAAGGCAGGGTGTAAAAGCGAGGCAGAGGGGAGGTGGAGCCTCTCAGAAGACCCCCAAACAGATGTCCCGTAGTCGAGAGACTCCCGGCAGTCAGACACCCACCACT
Organism: Gavialis gangeticus; assembly: GCF_001723915.1. Lineage (NCBI taxonomy): Eukaryota > Metazoa > Chordata > Crocodylia > Gavialidae > Gavialis > Gavialis gangeticus. The sequence continues at coordinate 6,935,806 of NW_017729007.1, read as the reverse complement.
GAAACAAGATCCAAAGTCGTGGCAGGTGAGATTGGGGGAAGACTACACCGGAGGGAAACACCCACTCAGCGGAACAATGGGGACGGACAGACAAACACCACTGAACATCCGGGCCCAAGTGGCACATGACTGGATGTTCAAGGCCAGATGGGCACAGAGGATCCAGGGACTCCTGGTTGGCCTCACCTCAGTCCCTGGGAAAATCATGGAGCAGATCTTCAAGGAATCCATTTCTGAGCACTTGGAGGAGAAGAAAGTGATTAGGAACGGTCAGCATGGATTACCCAAGGGCAGCTCATGCCTGACCAATCTGATTGCTTTCTATGAGATGACTGGCTCTGTGGATGTGGGGAGATGAGAGGATGTGGTATACTTTGACTATGGCAAGGCTTTTGATAAAGTCTTCCACAACATTCTCACAGGCAAGATAAGAAAGTCTGTGTTGGATGAATGGACTGTAAGGTGGACAGAAGACTGGCTGGATCATTGGGCTCCGAGGATAGTAGTTAATGGCTGAATGTCTAGTTAGTAGCCGGTATCAAATGGAGTGTCCCAGGGATTGGTCCTGGGACCAGTTTTGTTCACTATCTTTATCAGTTACCTGTACAATGGTATAGAGTGCACTCTCAGCAAGTCTGCAGATGACACTGAGCTGTGGGGAGTAGTAGATATGCTGGACGGTAGGGCTAGGATTCATAGAGACCAAACAAAATGGAGGATTGGACCAAAAGAAATCTCATGATTCATAGATATAGGGTCAGAAGGGACCTTCTAAACCGACCCCCTGCCCTGGGCAGGAGAGAAAACTGGGCTCAAATGACCCCAGCCAGGTAAACATTGAGCCTCCTCTTAAAGACCCCCAGGGTAGGAGCCATTACCCTTGGAAGTTGGCTCCAGATCCTAGCTGCCCTGACAGTGAAGTAGTGCCTTCGGATGTCTAATCTAAACCTACTCTCTAGCAATTTATGGCTGTTATTCCTTGTTACTCTGGGAGGCACTTGGGGGAACAAGGTCTCTCCCAAACCCAGCCACCAGGTACCCCCTCAGCCTTCTCTTGCAAAGGCTGAACAGGTTAAGGTCTTGTAGCCTCTCCTCATAGGGTCTGCCCTGCTGTCCCTGGATCATGTGAGTGGCCCTCCTTTGGACCTTGTCTATGCTGTCCACATCCCTCCTGAAGTGTGGCACACAGTACTCCAGCTGCAGCCTGACCAGTGTTGCATAGAGGGGAAGGATCAGCTCCTTGGCCCTGCTTGTGATGCATCTGTGGATGCACGACAAGGTACGGTTAGCCCTACTGACCGTGTTCTGGCATTGTTGGCCCATGTTCAACAAGGACAAATGCAAAGTCCTGCACTTAGGATGGAACAATAGCATACAATTGGGGAGGTGATGCCTTTTATTAAACCAGCTACATAGTTACAAATAATTTTCTTTATTTGCAAGTTTTCCGGCGCACACACCCTTCTTCAGAGATAGAAGAGTGCAAAGATTGTAAAATTTCTCCCAGGTGGAAATTAAAAGTTCATATTTCACAGGAGAGCTAAAAGGTGGTATAAGATCTTCAGGTTGAAGAAGTTCATTTTATGCAAAATAGGCTCAGATAAAAGTTGGAGCAGTCTTTTTACCTCATAGTTGTCTGATGGCAATTAGGATGATGAAGTATGCTTCTTTCTTGTTACGATGTTTCATATTTCACAGGAGGATGGGTGATGGAAGGCTCTCCTGGGCAAGGAATTTCTCTTGTATTGAGCCTTCTCTGTAAGTGTGCAAATTTGGCTTGAAACAAAAGGCTGGAGCAAGGGTGTCAGCTTTCAGGTCTCAAGGTGTTCAATTTTGCTTCCTTCCTTATGAAGCCAAAACTTTGCACTGTCCTATGCCTGAGAAAGGGTGTGTGTGCCTGAAATAAAGAATTTTTTTTTGCAACTATCTGGTTGATCTAATAAAAGATGTTGCCTCTTCAGCAGCTACTCATTTGATACAATGTTCACATGATTCAGGAAACCACAGAATATACTGTGGAGACCCAAAAGAGTTGGCTCGTGAACCTGGAAGAACTTGGGCAAAGGATGTTTGCATTTTAAATAAACATTTTTTAATTTTCTTTTCATAAAAGTACAGTGACCAAATCATCTGCACTGTAGAGCTATATCTCCATCACAGTCAATGACACATAGCCACCAGCACAGCATAGCTGTTAGTTAAAAATCTGTTAAGTGACAGTCTGCTTGTTGCCCAAATGAACAAAATTATTTCTGATGTTATACCTTCTAATGTTCACAAATACCCAAAAGACTAGTTCTGAACAATTCCCAGAAGAAACTATTCCTGACCTCCTAAGATGTTTTTGGCTATGGAGGTTTTCCATAAAAGTCATTCTATTTTTTCTTTTTCTAGATTTAAGCCATTATTTTTAGTTACACCCACCATGCACCATGTTAAACAATTCTTCTTTCTACTAAACATTTATAGTGATTGGTTATTTATAGACCGTTGCTGTGCTCCTCTTAATTGCTCTACAAGCAAGTCCCATGTAAGTCTTTTCTTTGAATGCTTTGGTCACTTTTGTTCATCTTTTCTGAATGCTTTTTGTAATTTTTTTTAATTATCATCAAAATAGGTGTTAACATAGATCTCAGAAATAATGGCAATATCCCAAGTGCAGTTGCATGCAACCCCAAATTTCATCTTTTTTTGTACAGCCATATCACATAACAAGCTCCTGCCTAATTTGCTGATCACTGACAGCCTTTGGTCTTTTTTAGCTTTACTTTTCCCAAGATTTCTCCCTCCCACTGAGTATAGGTTTCAGATGATTTTTATCCCAGCTATATTTCTTTCTTTGGAGGACAAAAGTAATATATATTTTTTCTGATTGTCATCACTAAGATTACTTATGCCCAAAGGGGCCCATGAAATTTGTTCAGAAGTTACTGTGACACTTGTCCTAAGAACTGGGACCAGCTCAGAAAACTCATTATGATGCTCTAGTTGATTTTACTTACCTACTAGATGTCTCTCACTGTCTCCAGGAGAGAATTATATAAAGTTATTTCTAGTAGTTTCTCCTTTTTTGTGAGAAGCTTGGAGTTGAGCTGTGCAAAGGAAACCAAAAGACTGCAGAGTAGGAGAGGTGCAAGTGACAGAAAACACAACAGTACCACAAGTGTTTTCAATACACAAGAGAACTAGAATCTATATGGGGGAAGACGAGAAGCACTTCAAAGGCAGCTTGGTCATAAACCTTCCAGCTTGCTGCTGAAGAGGGGTGGAGAAATGAGAAATGGAGAAGTCCATTTAAACTGACTCAGGTGCTTAGGGAAATGTAATTATTTACTCATATTGCTGTTTATTTTTAATTCTAAAAAGGGGCTGTGGTTGTTTAAGGGCTTGATCCTGCACCATCCGAAGTTTGCTGTTGACTTTAATGACAGTAGAATTAGTCTCTAAATCTGGATATTTTAACTGGAATGCAAAGAACTTAATGGAACAGGACTGTTCAAATTCCCATAAATTGTTTTATGTAAACTGACTAGCTATCACTGGAGCTAGTAAAAAATCTTCTGCTGGTATGTTTTTATTATCAGGAAATAATGATTTTTATCTTTTTTTGCTTAATGACTTCAATTTTTTATTTAGCATAGAAATTACCATCAAAGTTTGGATATTAATACCATTATCATCCTCAAAGTGAGGTGAGCCTTCTCTGAGGGCTCTGAAACAGTTGTGGCAACCTGAATTTGGGTCAGTTAAGCAGGAGAAGTAATTGACATCAAACTGCCCAAAGCTGCAAGCACTCACGTGCACTTACTCACCTGCTGGCTGTCACTCAGGATAAATGATGCTCCTCTCAAATTTCTCCTCATCACAGTGGCAAAGCTACACAATTTTCATTGTCAAAACCAAGGAATTCAGGTTCTGTACAAAGCTCTCTCTCAGCCTTTTTTTCTGTTGTTGTTGTCTTATACTGTAGGCCTAACTCCTTAGGTCTGAATTGGGAACTGTATTTGACAAAATACTTTTACTGAACCTATATTACATAAGAGCACCCAGATCCTCACACCACTGTGGATTCCACCCATTCACTCTACAGATTACAGAAACTGCTTCCTCTAGGTCTCCCCTGAGATACTAGGTACCTCAAAGAAAGTAGTGGCACCCCTGAAGTGCCATCTTCTCTGCAGTACCTCTCCCATTTTAATTTAGTCTTTATCTTAGACTGTAATTACTCATCCTCCTCTTGAAAAGTACTAAACCAATAGAATATATGAATGCAGGAACTAATGTGCAACTCACATTGGCAGTAGATCAAAAGGATCACATGCTTTGTGCATTCTGTAGAAAAGTGGTCCATCCCTTTGGAGCCATCCTCACATACGTCTGAGCATCCTTGCTTCAGTGAAGTCAATCTTTTAAGTCTGTAAGATGTGAATACATTTTGTTTATACTGAAAAATCACCACAACCATGGTCTCCATGTGGGACTAGCTCACATTTGTAAATACTTGAATTTACAGGTTTGACATGCTGTGTCCCCCCCCCCCCCCCCCCCCCCCAGGCGTTTTTTTAAGACTAACAGACAC
>NW_017729007.1:6923100-6931141 GCF_001723915.1 Gavialis gangeticus | reverse complement strand
CCCCCCCAACCCACAATGGATTTCTTAACTGGAGTGGGGTTGAGCCACATTTTCAACTGAGCTCCAACTAATATTCTCACAAACCAGTTTCCATGAGCAGGCTGAATAGCTAGATGGCTGACTGTAACTTGGTATGTACACATGTAAAGATTTATAAGACTTGCACACACAAACTAAGGTGCCTGCAATGGGATAGTGAAAGCCACTTGATCATTTTGACTGGAGGGTTAATTTTGGAATGCTAGATTTTGCAGTCATGGGAAAAGCAATATTTTATTTTCCTACCCTTGGCCTCTGTCTTAACCTTTTTATCCCTGTGAAGTTATACCACAAACTTTTCCAATAAATTTTTATTTTCTCTTTTCATCCAAGGGGAGATGTATGTTCCATTTCAAACTCTGTTTTCCTTTGTTAACTAGTTAATACTCACACAGGTCTCTTCAAATGTACAATACTATAGAAGTTTAAAGCCTTATTAGCTGTTAAGATAGTTATCAGTATTATCATAGGCTATCCTAGCCCTTTAGGGTTCCGGAGAATGATCAAACCAATATAAAAGCATCCACAAACTTGGAAAGAAACCCTACTAGCCTTTTCCATAATGCAGGGATAGATTTAAGTACAGTAAAGAATAAGAAATAGCTGTGCTTGCTGATGGGTGTCCACCATGGCCTATCATTTAACTCAGCTGATGTAACCTCTTGATGGGTATAAAAAGAAACTTCACAAAAACAAAGTAGAGAGCTTGGGGGGGTTGTTGTTGAAAGGTAATAGGAGAATGTGAGGTAGTGATTCTTTGCTGGTTTCTACGGTGTGCATATGGTGAAAAGAGTACTTGGTCTGTGACCCTTGGCAGAAAAGGTCTTTGTTTGTTTTGCTGAAAACTTAGAAGCCTTTAAACCCCAGAGGGAAGAACACTTAGTTCAGCCCAAGGCCAGGGAAACTAATACCTGTCCTTATGCCTTTTCCCCCCATTATTAAATGAGTTTCCATGTTGCCTAAAGTGCTGAAACTGGGAACTACTCAAAATCCAAAATATGTCAAAGAAACTTTACATAAGTAAACTATTTTCCTAGGTAACAGATGAAGTTCCAATGACATAAAGGTTCTGCTCATACAGTTCTTCATGAGTATGACTTGGAAGTTTAAGCAGACTCATGTAAGCTTTTAGTGCCAGAAAATCTTATTAGGTCAGTCTTTCTAATGAGATTTCCAGTAACTTTTGTTTCCCTGACTTTGGCAGTACAGTTAGAACAGCATATCTATGGTATCTTGTTACTTCCACTTCAGCTCCTGGTTTAAATAAAAAGAAGTATTAATGTGCATTACAAGCTAACTTTTTTTTTTGGATGATTCCAAGAACTTTACAGTACATTTGGTTGAGCTCTTGAGCAAAGGCTTGGGTTGACTCATACTTCAGCTGAATTAATTTTTCTTGAGTTTTGTTTAGTCCTATGTTTCATTCTAACTTATGAGCCCAGACACAGCTACACTTATTTATATTATGCTGTTTTACTGTGATTTGCTACTTCCACTGATTTTAAAAGTGGCTGTGTATAAAGCAAAGTACAGGGCTCCATCTACGCTAAGACTTGCATCCACAAAGGTGTTCAGGCACCAACTCTCACCGGGGGGTAAGAGTCAAATGAGCAGTCAACAACAGAAACAGTTAACCATCAGAGCCCCCGAGGTTTCTGGCAAAAACTTACTGGGGTACCAAAGGTTCAGATACATTGAATGTGCAGAGGCACTGCCACCTTGGCTGAGCTGAATTGTTAGGGAGCCAGGCTCTGCCTAAGTGCAGTGCCCCTGAGCCCACATGCCGGGTGGCCTCACCCAGGTTCTCAACATCTAACCTGGGCTGATGAATTCTACAACATGAACTGGGTTCCTGAAAGAGAGGGACCCTGATACTGAGTGTTGCTGTGCCTAAGTCCCTCTGCGGACCATGTCTTCAGTGCCTAGATGATTTTATCAGTAGACATAGCCCAGGCATCTATGCAGTTAGGCAGTAACAGAGAAGGGACTTTGGGAATTTTAGTGGAGTGTACATATTGGATTTGTGGATTTAGACCCTTGATACCAAAACATTAACCTAAATATATAAATAAAATAAACACATTTCTAGAAAAAGCTAAGTGTTTCTGTGTCGTGTTTCAACTCATTGATACCTTATTCTTTTAGTCAACACAGAGACTTGAATGGAATTAATAAAACCAGTGGAAACCCCTGTGATTTAGGAATGGTTTGATTTTAAATTAAGTCAATTAAATCTTAATCTGGTCCCAAATCAAAGTAAGTGTGTCTACACAGCTGTTTCTACTAATTTAGCTACAATTTTGAACTAATGTATCTGGAGTTAAACCAATACACACAGAAAAATTTTTCTAGCATCCATGTTGATAGCGACAATTTGTTTATTTCCATATATTTTAAACAGGCCTTAGTTTTAGCTCTGTGATTCCATGTTTCTGTATTACTTTTCCCTTGTGTGGAACATTCCAGCTGATTATTTCAAATTGCTTGATAGTCATTAGTGAATTTCTCAGTATCCTTTAATTATTTCTGCTTGTACAATAACAACACATAGAGGTAAGAAATGATTTATCTCAGAAATAGAACCCATGTTTTCTCCCTACAATCTTGTCTTTTAGCAAGACGACAATCCTACCTCCTTAAAAATAATAGGGGGATGAAATGTGATGTACAAAATATTATGATGAGACATATAGGTTGCTCAATTAAAGATGAACGATAACACTGTTCCTAAAAGCTATTTCCTTTATATGGGTGGCAAGAATGCAATTTTTCAAGTCATTTGTTATGTTTTTATAGTACTCCACAGAAATGTGCTTTTTTTTGTCACGTAGGCACTGTTCAGTTTTTTAATCAACAAAGCAGCGCTAATCTAGAGCCTTTTGATGCATGCATTTGGTGATACTTTAACTTTAGTAGAACTTGAGGTTTTGTGCAATGTTCTGTAAAAGTGGGTCCCTAGTCAAAGAAACAAAGCAATGAAAGAGAGATATAAAATGGTCATGGGAAATTTCCTATTGAAAATCTATGCAAACTTGAAACTTGTCAGCATGGAATAAAGGATACATGCTTGGGGTGGGAGAGGTCATTTTAATTAGAGCAGTTCCTGAAGAGCTGCTTTAATTAAAATGCCTCACCGTCACATGTATTAAGCCCCCTGTGGGCTTAAAAATGGCCACTGGATGCCTTGCCTAAACCTTATTCAAGGCTTACACATGTGATGATGAAGCCACACTGGAGCATTCTAATTGGAACACACGTGCTCTAATTAATTGAGTCGGCTATGACATGTTCTAATTAGAAGGTGAACCAGCTTGTGTATAGGCAGCCAAATGGATTTGAGTGGATTGTAGTACTTTACCAAATTAATGCATTAAACCTCTTGGCTTTATTGAACAAGCCCATAGTAGAAGAGCATGTTCATTGCTCTCTCTGAAACTGTGGAAGATCTGCCCAAGTGTTTGCAGAACCCCTTTTGAAACCTGAGAGAGATTCTGTGGGGGCAATCTCAAGCTTTTCCCAACTCTTGTTCAGTCCAAGCAAAGTGAAGATACTGAAGCGTTATGCATACCTTGCTTGCTCATTTACACGTCTGAACAATAAACACTGGTGAGTCAAATAGGAAACTAGTGGTTTCTTTCCCCGTTTAGTAGAAAACAGAATGCCTTTCCTATAAGATGATTTTCTCAGATAATCATATCCTTATGTGACATGGTATTCTAGTAAAGAATTGTACTAGCCAGAGCTGTTACTTTTATATTCCCTGCTGGAAAACTACTACTTCTTTACAGATATTTTGATTTGTTCTGGTCCTGTCTCCTCAAATTCAACAAAACAGGTAGTGGCAGCAATCTGAAGCCATTCAGAATGAAGTGCAGACACCAAGACTAACTTGTCCATGCAGATAAACTGAAAAACAATTTATTTTAAATTAGTCAAGTCACTGTGCAAAGAGTTGTGGATTGTGTTGGTTGAATTTCACTGGGTATGAGATTACTGTTGGAAATAAAAGTACCCCAGTGTCATTTCCTAGCAACAAAGTAAAAAAACTTTTACCTCTTTTGGAAGATGTCTTTTTTTTTTTAAAGAGATTCCAGGCAGAACTGTAAACTTTGAAATAGCTGTGGCTCCCAATGAATTGTTAACATACCACAAAGGGTTCAACAGAGTAAAGTTTAAAAATGAGGTCTTGCAGAGCTTCAGAACAGCCAAAGAACCAGATTGCTATGGTGAAAAATATTTGAGGAACATGGTAATCAAATTTTCTAGGCAGCTTTAAAATACTTAATTTCTACTTTAATAGATGTGTAACTTTGTGTTGCTTTTAGGACTGAAAGAAACCTCCTGGGTCATTGAGTCTGATCCCCTGGTATTACCTGTAACCCTTGCCATAAACATGTCAAGTTTCATCTTCAAAGTAACTATGCTTTTTTGCCTCCACTACCACCTGGAAGTGTGGATCCTGATGAATATTGTAGTAAGACAGTTTATTAAGAGATATTGTTGAGAAAAGAGCCATTTTTAAAGCACACATTGAGAAATAATTGTAAAAAGTGAATTATTAAATTGTCTTTGGATTTGCATTTGGACTGGAAACTTGATTTTAAAAGGTAAACCTTTTCAGTCAGGAAAGAAAAATATACCATGTGATTTAAGAATCCAACTGAGAGAGGCAAGATGCTTTGAATTCGTTAGTTATCTGACTGTCACTGTAAAACCAGATTTAAATATAATTTTTTTTATTAAAAATATTATATGCAGTGATGTATTTACCATGTGTGACCACCCAAAGAATAGACGAACCCTGTTACAGAGGCCAATTTTCTACTAGATAGAGCAGAATCATATTCAGCACATTTGATGATTTTTGGGGAAATCTCCTCAGAGAAAAGATTTTCTCTTGTACAGACTTCACCATATGCAATGAAATGGTCAGGAGCTGGATAAGGCATAAGTTTTACTAGGTGTCTTCACCCATAGCCCTGTTCCCAATCAGTAACAAAACCAAGTAAGCATTAGCTGCATACCAAGCTGGAGACAGACATTCCTAGCAGTGCACGGTTCAGAATTCTTTTCATAACCTGGAAATAAAATGCACGAGTCAAGTGCGGAGAAATTTTGACCACCATACTATCACCCATTTAAGTATGCTGAAGAATTATTGCCAATGATTCTTGTAACTGTTCAAGAATCCTGAGCCAGGCCCTGATAATTATAAGGCTTGATTAAAATCATGAGGTGCAAGTTTTGGGGTTGTTGGTTTTTTTCCCCCAAGTATGGAGTTTTTCTTACTTGTTCATCAAGTATTAAGCTTTAGGTTTCACATTTTCAAGCTTTTTCCTATAGCCAGAAACATTATCAACTTAAACCTTGTCTACCTAGAAACTGAAACTGGTCTTTATAGGAACACTCAGGAAAGGTAATCAGTATTAACTACAGGTATGAATGTACATTTTAATTTAATTATTTTTAATTCATTTGAAAGAACACTACATTTGTGTGCCTGCTCTTCTTCAGAATTAATGTGTAAATGAATTTAGAAACAAAATCAAGCTAAACTGACTTTGAAAGCAGGTTGCTTACCCTGCTGCCTTAAACAGGCGAGTCAGCTCTGTCCTCAGTTTCTCAGGCTACTTTATTCTTTGCCAAAACAACCTTGAATTCTCAACATGACAACCATCTATCCTTTCCACACATTAGGAGAGGACAGCTTAACTCTGCCTTGCCCCCAGCATCCTCTCTCTCCTTAGCACTCCCTCCTGAGAGTCCTTAATCCGTTTCATGGGTTCTCTACCCTCATTAGCTGGTCCTCACTTCCAGCTGGCCCCAACCTCTTAAACAGGTGGACCCACTGACCATTGGCAGCTGGGGTCTGAGCCCTTGAGAAGACAAGGACTTCCTTACATGACTCAAGGTCACTTTAATTCTGAATAAGAGCATCTGCATAGGAGTTTAATGAAATTTAACTAATTCATTTTACTAGTTAATTTAGACCAAGTTTCTTTAGGGACTCATGCAGACTTCCTCTGAATTAACTGATTGTAATACATTCCTTTATTTGGTGATACAAACAAATCCCTTCATTTTCTAATAAAAATGCCAGAGTTTGACATACTAAAGACATTTTTTTTTACCATCCCCTACAGCCATTTTTGCGACCTACCTATAAATATGTAGCAACAGGTGTTCAGCAGAGGTAAACTGGCTACAGTGAAACCAGGCAGTGTTTCCTATCCCAAACCCCCAAAAATCTGCGCTACATTCACCTGACAGAGGCTCTTCCAGGGTGAGACTCATCTGTTGCACCCTAAATTTACTCACTCCTGCATTTCCCCAAGTTCAGGAAACTCATCCTGATTCCTCCTGGGGTTTTTTGGGGATTAAGTTCACCTAATGCAGGAAATGTTAGACTGGGATTCAGGAAACCTGGATTCTGTTCCTGGCTCAGTCACTTGATCCTCAGCAAGCCCTTTAACCTTTCTGTGCCTTGGTTTCCCTGTCTGTAAAATGGGGGCACTGATGATCAACTCTTTTGTAATGTATTTTCAGATCCACAGATGAAGCATGCTATAGAAGACCTATCCATTATTGTAACTATTGTATGACTGACTTAAAAAGTCACAAGACATTTTAAAATAACAAATACTAGGCTAGTTCTTCTTCGCTTTCTACATGGGCAGATCCAGGATCATAGTGATGGTGGGAGGCCAGGGGTTGGCCGTGCCCCCTTCAGCTGTGCGGTACATGTGCAGTATGAAATGCTTGGACTCGCACTTTCAACTTCACAAGAACCAAGATCCTTTACCAAACTATCCCAACCCAACCATACATTACACTTAGAGGCAATTCTTGGAGAATGTAGAGCATTTCTACTACCTGGGTAGTCACCTTTCCCAAAAAGGAAACATAGACAATGGTATTCAACAGCAGATAAAATCTGTCAGTGCTGCCTTTGGATGTCTCCAAAACTATTTTCAGTGGTAAAATATCAGAACCCAAACCTACTTTCTTGTTTACCAAGCTGTTCTCGTCCCTATTCTGTTGTATAAGACTTGTATCATATATGTTATATATATGTCATATATCATATATATAAGACTTGTTCATATGTAGGAAACATCTGAAAGCTTTGGAACGTTACCATTAGCAGCATCTTCAGATAATCCTCTGTATCAATTGAAGCAATGTTTTTATAGCACTTGCTCCATTGCACAGGATATGTCATAAGGATGCCTGACAACCAGCACCCAAAACAGGTCCCATATGTCCAACTCACTAATGGTTACCACTACAGGTGGACACAGGAAGAATTTCAAGGACACCCTGAAGACCAATCTGAAGAAATACAATATTAGCACCAATATCTGAGAGATTCAAGCAATGAATCATCCACAGTGGTGCTGTGATGTTTAAAAAGGTACCAAACATTTTAAGAAAACTTGCCTCACTATGGAGGCAGACAGATAAGAGAGACAAAGGGAAAGAGTTGTGACTCGACATCACCAGGAACTACTTCCTCAAAACTATTTGCCATATCTGCAATAAAATGTGAAGATCTTGAATCCCTATTTACTAGAATATGGCCACCTTTATATGGAGGGGCTGCTGCTGCCACTGCTGCTGCTGCACATTCAGTGTAGAGAGCTCATTGCACAGGTGCCATACAGCGAAAGAGGGTGTGACCACAGTCCGTTCCTGTCATCTTGGATGCCAGGGAGCTCTCAGAGCTCACCAACATGCTAGGGCAGCTCCTGTCTGACCTACAAATATGCCATGAGCTCACCAACAGGATCTGCCTGGAGTCTCTGCTGTCAGCTCCAGAGACTGATGTTGTTTGCTCTTCCCCTTCTTTCCCCTGCTCCTGAATTCAGGGGTGGGGGAGGAAGGAGAAGACCAAGCAGCAGTAGGCTCAGAAGCTGCTTTAAAGAAGAGATTCGGGAAAAACCAGCTAGTATGCTAAAGCTCCCAGCACAGTGCAGCTCCCAGCAAGAGCTCTGCTGACATG